>NC_092136.1:69754506-70066649 GCF_043159975.1 Macaca nemestrina
CAGATTTTTCCCCAACTCACCCAAAGCCTGGTCTAGGAGACAAGAGTCTTTTCTGATGTGTCAACCACAGCAGCACCCTTGCCCAGAATTTCCCCTGGAGTGATTCTGTGGAGACATGAGCATGTAACTTCCTGGAGATGCCCCTGGGGAGGAAGGCTACACAGACCCAGGCTTCTGAGCATGCTAGTCTACTTTTATTCCCAGAGGACCTGGTTTTGCCTAATACAGATCTGTGGTAGCAACCCATCCAAATGCAGAATTATTCTCGGTCCTATATGAATGTGCATCACTAACTATATTGAAATACATTTAAACCCTAGTGCTTAATTTTAATAATTCTCTGTCTAAAAGAAAAAGCTGAAAGAAAAATTCACCCTTGTTTCACACACCATTGTGTTATTTTCCCATTCTCTTTTCTGTTTCACAGCAAAGCCTCTCAACATTGTTGTCTACAATCCCTGTCCATACTTCCCATTCTCTCCTCAATTCACTTCAGTGAATGTTCTTTTTCACACCACTGAAACAGTATGTGCAGATGTCACCAATAATCTGCTTATTGCTACACTTAGCAAAAATTCATTGTCTTACTCTCTTGTTTGTTCTTCAGGATTCAATACAGTAGAATATTGCTGCAATGTTGAATTATTTTCCTTTATTGGTTTCTCTGAAATCATGTTTGTTTGATGTTTCCTCCTACTTTAATTTATACTCTTTATTATTCTTTGATTATATGTCTTCTTCCTAGAGCACTAAATGTCAGTTTATCTTTTATTTGATCTTTTTTCCTCTATTTTAACTCCACCCTTTCACTTACTGATATCATCAACTACCATTGCTTTAAATATCATCTACATACTGATTAACTACAAGTGTGTATCTTCAGGCTACAATACTGCCTTGATCTCCAGATCAGTTTCCTACTTGATAACTCCACTGTAATACAAATAGGAAACTGAAAATTAACATGGCAAATACTGTGAAATGAAAACAAAAATAAAATGTTTTCTTTTCATCTGCTTAAGGTTAATTTCAGTAAATCACTAACCAAACCACAATTCACCCAGTAACCCAAACTAAAATTCAGGTCTTTTCTCCCTCTCGTACACATATCTAATCCATCACCATGGTACTATTCAGTGATTCACTGTGCCATTTTGATTTTTCTATTAACACATTTCTATTAACACATTTCTATTAACACATTTTTCTATTAACACATTACAATGTGTTTCTATTAACACATTGTAATTTTTCTATTAACACATTTTGAGTTATTAACAAAAATAACTCAAAATTTTGAGTTATTTTTCTTAGTAATTATTCTAAAAATTATAAAATCCATCTTCACCTTATAACGCTCTAGTTCACGTTAATAGTGTCTTAATCACAGTAAAATATTTCAGCTTTTCCACACTGTAGCTCGATTTTATTTTATCCTTTATGAGATTATTTTAATACATATTCCACCTACATGATATAGACCATATAATTCAGTGTCATTATTTATTTAAACAAGTTGTTTTTAAAAACATATTTTAAAGATAATACAATATTTACATAAGCAGTCTTTTCTATTACTCAGTATCTATAATTTTCAGTGTATTTTCTTTTATTATTATTATTATTATTATACTTTAAGTTCTAGGGTACATGTGCACAATGTGCAGGTTTGTTACATATGTATATATGTGGCATGTTGGTGTGCCGCACCCATTGTAACTCGTCATTTACATTAGGTGTATCTCCTAATGCTATCCCTCTCTCTCTCCCCACCTGACGACAGGCCCTGGTGTGTGATGTTCCCCACCCTGTGTCCAAGTGTTCTCATTGTTCATAGGACATTCTCATTGTCCTATGAGTGAGAACATGTGGTGTTTGGTTCTCTGTCCTTGCAATAGGTTGCTCACAATGATGGTTTCCAGCTTCATCCATGTCCTTACAAATGACATGAACTCATCCTTTTTTATGGCTGCATAGTATTCCATGGTATATATGTGCCACATTTTCTTAATCCAGTCTGTCATTGATGGACATTTGAGTTGGTTCCAAGTCTTTTGCTATTGTGAATAGTGCCACAATAAACATATGTGTGCATGTGTCTTTATAGCAGAATGATTTATAATCCTTTGTGTATAGACCCAGTAATGGGATGGTTGGGTCAAATGGTATTTCTAGTTCTAGATCCTTGAGGAATCACCACACTGTGAGACAATCACATTGTCTTCCACAATGGTTGAACTAGTTTACAGTCCCACCAACACTGTAAAATTGTTCCTATTTCTCCACATCCTCTCCAGCACCCGTTGTTTCCACTTTTTAATGATCACCATTCTAACTGGTGTGAGATGGTATCTCATTGTGGTTTTCATTTGCATTTCTCTGATGGCCAGTGATGATGAGCATTTTTTCATGTGTCTGTTGGCTGCATAAATAAATGTCTTCTTTTGAGAAGTGTCTATTCATATCCTTCACCTACTTTTTGATGGGGTTGTTTGATTTTTTTCCTGTAAATTTGTTTAAGTTCTTTGTAGATTCTGGATATTAGTCCTTTGTCAGATGGGTAGATTGCAAAAATTGTCTCCCATTCTGTAGGTTGCCTGTTCACTCTGACGGCAGTTCCTTTTGCTGTACAGAAGCTCTTTAGTTTAATTAGATCCCAGTTGTCAATTTTGGCCTTTGTTGCCATTGCTTTTGGTGTTTTAGTCATGAAGTCCTTGCCCATGCCTATATTCAGAATGGTATTGCCTAGGTTTTCTTGTAAGGTTTTTATGGTTTTAGGTCTAACATTTAAGTCTTTAACCCATCTTGAATTAATTTTTGTATAAGGTGTAAAAAGGGATCCAGTTTCAGCTTTCTACATATGGCTAGCCAGTTTTCCCCACACCATTTATTAAATAGGGAATCCTTTTCTCATTTCTTGTTTTTGTCAGGTTTGTCAAAGATCAGATGGCTGTAGATGTGTGGGATTATTTCTGAGGGCTCTGTTCTGTTTCATTGGTCTATATCTCTGTTTTGGCACAAGTACCATGCTGTTTTGGTTACTGTAGCCTTGTAGTATAGTTTGAAGTCGGGTGGTATGGTGCCTCCAGCTTTGTTCTTTTGGATTAGGATTGTCTTGGCAATGTGGGCTCTTTTTGGTTCCATATGAACTTTAAAGTAGTCTTTTCCAATTCTGTGAAGAAAGTCATTGGTAGCTTAATGGGGATGACATTTAATCTATAAATTACCTTGGGCAGAATGGCCATTTTCACGATATTAATTCTTCCCATCCATGAGAATGGAATGTTCTTCCATTTGTTTGTGTACTCTTTCATTTTGTTGAGCAGTGATTTGTAGTTCTCCTTGAAGAGGTCCTTCACATCCCTTGTAAGTTGGATTCCTAGGTATTTTATTCTCTTTGAAGCAATTGTGAATGGGAGTTCACTCATGATTTGGCTCTCGGTTTGTCTGTTATTAGTGTATAACAATGCTAGTGTCTTTTGTACATTGGTTTTGTATCCTGAGACTTTGCTGAAGTTGCTTATCAGCTTAAGGAGATTTTGGGCTGAGATGATGGGGTATTCTAAATATACAATCATGTCATCTGCAAACAGGGACAATTTGACTTCCTCTTTTCCTAATTGAATACCCTTGATTTCTTTCTCTTGCCTGATTGCCCTAGCCAGAACTTCCAACACTATGTTGAATAGGAGTGGTGAGAGAGGGCATCTCTGTCTTGTGCCAGTTTTCAAAGGGAGTCTTCCAGTTTTTGCTCATTCAGTATGATATTGGCTGTGGGTTTGTCATAAATAGCTCTTAGTATTTTGAGATATGCCCCATCAACACCTAGTTTATTGAGAGTTTAGCATGAAGGGCTGTTGAATTTTCTCGAAGGCCTTTTCTACATCTATTGAGATAATCATGTGGTTTTTGTCTTTGATTCTGTTTATATGATGGATTAGGTTTATTGACTTGAGTATGTTCAACCAGCCTTGCATCCCAGGGATGAAGCCAACTTGATCATGGTGAATAAGCTTTTTGATGTGCTGCTGGATTCAGTTTGCCAGTATTTTATTGAGGATTTTTGCATTGATGTTCATCAGGGATATTGGTCCAAAATTCTCTTTTTTTGTTATATCTCTGCCAGACTTTGGTATCAGGATGATGCTGGCCTCATTAAATGAGTTAGGGAGGATTTTCTCTTTTTCTATTGATTGGAATAGTTTCAAAAGGAATGGTATAAGTGATCTTTGTACCTCTGGTAGAATTCAGCTGTGAATCTGTCTGGTCCTGGACTTTTTTTGGTTGGTAGGCTATTAATTATTGCCTTAATTTCAAAGTCTGTTTTTGGTCTATTCAGGGATTCTACTTCTTCCTGGTTTAGTCTTGGGTGGGTGTATATGTCCAGGGATTCATCCATTTCTTCTAGGTTTTCTAGGTCATTTGCATAGAGGTGTTTATAGTATTCTCTGATGGTAGTTTGTATTTCTGTGGGATCGGTAGTGATATCCTCTTTATCATTTTTTATTGCGTCTATTTGATTCTTCTCTCTTTTCTTCTTTATTAGTCTTGCTAGCAGTCTATCAATTTTGTTGATATTTTCAAAAAACCAGTTCCTGGATTCACTGAATTTTTGAAGGGTTTTTTGTGTCTCTATCTCCTTCAGTTCTGCTCTGATCTTAGTTATTTCTTGCCTTCTGCTAGTTTTTGAATGTGTTTGCTTTTGCTTCTCTAGTTCTTTTAATTGTGATGTTAGGGTGTCAATTTTAGATCTTTCCTGCTTTCTCTTGTGGGCATTTAGTGCTATAAACTTCCCTCTACACACTGCTTTAAATGTGTCCCAGAGATTCTGGTATGTTGTGTCTTTGTTGTCATTGGTTTCAAAGAACATCTTTATTTCTGCCTTCATTTCGTTATGTACCCTGTAGTCAGTCATTCAGGAGCAGATTGTTCAGTTTCCATGTAGTTGAGTGGTTTTGACTGAGTTTCTTAATCCTGAGTTCTAGTTTGATTGCACTGTGGTCTGTGAGATAGTTTGTTATAGTTTCTGTTCTTTTACATTTGCTAAGGAGTGCTTTACTTCCAACTATGGTCAATTTTGGAATAAGTGCTATGAGGTACTGAGAAGAATGTATATTCTGTTGATTTGGGGTGGAGAGTTCTGTAGATGTCTATTAGGTCTGCTTGGTGTAAAGCTGAGTTCAAGTCCTGGATATCCTTGTTAACTTTCTGTCTCGTTGATCTGTATAATGTTGACAGTGGGTTGTTACTTAGTCTCCCACTATTATTGTGTGGGAGTCTAAGTCTCTTTGTCAGAATCAAATAGACCCTCTTTGTAGGTCTCTAAGGACTTGCTTTATGAATCTGGGTGCTTCTGTATTGGGTGCATATATATTTAGGATAGTTAGCTCTTCTTGTTGAATTGATCCCTTTACCATTATGTAATGGCCTTCTTTGTCTCTTTTGATCTTTGTTGGTTTAAAGTCTGTTTTATCAGTGACTAGGATTGCAACTCCCGCTTTTCTTGTTTTCCATTTCCTTGGTAGATCTTCCTCCATTCCTTTATTTTGAGCCTATGTGTGTCTCTGCACGTGAGATGGGTCTCCTGAAGACAGCAAACTGATGGGTCTTGACTCTTTATCCAGTTTGCCGGTCTGTGTCTTTTAATTGGATCATTTAGCCGATCTACATTTAAGGTTAATATTGTTATGTGTGAATTTGATCCTGTTATTATGATGTTAGCTGGTTATTTTGCTTGTTAGTTGATGCAGTTTCTTCCCAGCATTGATGGTCTTTACAATTTGCGTTTTTTTTGTAGTGACTGGTACTGGTTGTTCCTTTCCATGTTTAGTGCTTCCTTCAGGAGCTCTTACAAGTCAGGCCTGGTGGTGACAAAATCTCTCAGCATTTCCTTGTCTGTAAAGGATTTTATTTCTCCTTCACTTATGAAGCTGTGCTAACAGTGAGTGAGGCTCCGTGGGCATGTAACCCTGCAAGCCAGGCACAGGATATAATCTCCTGGTGTTGTTTGCTAAGACTGTTGGAAAAGCACAGTATCAGGGTGGTAGTTTTCTGATTTTCCTGGTACCATCTGTCATGGCTTCCCTTGGCTAGGAAAGGGAATTCCCCAACCCCTTGCTCTTCCTGGGTGAGGTGATGCCCTGCCCTGTTTCAACTCACACTCCGTGGGCTACACCCACTGTCCAACAAGCCCCAGTGAGATGAACCCAGTACCTCAGTTGGAAATGCAGAAATCACCTGTCTTCTGCATTGCTCATGCTGGAAGCTGTAGACTGGAGCTGTTCCTATTCAGCAATCCTGGAAACTCCTCCAGTGTTCTTTATTTCTTCCTTGGATTTAATTAATGTCTGGTGTCATTTCTACTCACCATGAAGACATCCCTTAACATTTCTTGGTTTCTCGTAGGGTAGATTTTCTAGCAATAAAGTCTTTAGGCTTGTATTTATTAGGGAATTTATTTATTCTACGTTTGTTTTTGAAGAATAATTTCACTGAATACAGAATTCTTGAGGGTTTTTGTTTCTCTCAGAACTTTATAAATGTCAATCCAATGCCTTCTAGCCTCTGGTTGTTTTTTTGTTTGTTTGTTTGTTTGTTTGTTTTTTCCAGATGAAATATCATGCATTGATTCAATCTTGTTAACCTTGTACTTGGTGAGTCATTTTTCTTGTGCTGTTATCAGTCTTGGTATTTCAGCAGTTTTATTGTGATTTACCTATGTGTTAATATCTTTACACGTATTCCAATTTAGTTTTCTTGAACTTACTTAACCTGTAGACTAATGTATTTGTTATTCAATCTAGAACAGTTTTAAAGTTATATTTGCAAGCATTGATTCTGTCACTTTCATTTTTTCTTCAGGAACTTCAATTACACAAATTTGGTATGCTGATATTGTCCCACAAATGTCTGAAACTCTATTTATTTGTCTTAAATATTTTTCTACATATTATTTTGATTTGATGTTTTCTATTTACTTATCTTCATGTTTATAGATTCTTACTTCTACCATCTTAAATCAGCTATTGAGTCTATCTAGTAATTTTTTAAAAAATTTTTGGTTCATTGTAATTTTCAACTCAAATTTCTATTAGCTTTTTAAATGCATTCTTTTTCTTTATGGATATTATATATTTGTTCAATCACTATCATCACATTTAATTATTTTAATATAATTTTTAATGGTCTCAACACATTTATAATACACTATTGGAATTATTTGTTTGCTAAAATCAATATACGGGCCTTTTCCAAGTAAAATTCTACTGATTGTTATACTTGCTTTAATTTTCAACTTTTATTTTAAGTTCAGGGGTATATGTGTAGGATGTGCATGTTTGTTACATAGGTAAATGTGTGCCTTGGTGGTTTGCTGCACAGATCACCCTATCACCCAGGTATTAAGCCCAGCATCCATTAGCTATTCTTCCTGGTGCTACGCCTCCTCACACACCCTTCCCTCCAACACACCTGAGTGTGTGTTGTTCCCACCATGTGTCCATGTGTTCTCATCATTCAGCTCCCACTTATAAGTAAAAACAAGTGTGGTTTTTTTTTTTTTTTTCTATTTCTGGGATAGTTTGCTAAGGATAATGTCCTCCGGCTCCATCCATGTCCTTCGAAAGGACATGATTTCATTCCTTTTTATGGCTCCATAGTATTACATGGTGTATCTATAGCACATTTTCTTTAACCAGTCTATCAATAATAGGTATTTAGGTTGACTTCATGTCTTTGCTATTGTGACTAGTGCTGCAATGAACATGCACATGCATGTGCCTTTACAATAGAATGATTTTTATTCTTTTAGGTATATACTCAGTAATGGGATTTCTTGGTCAAATGGTATTTCTTCCTCTAGGTCTTTGAGTAAATGCCATAACTTCTTCCACAATGGTTGAATTAATTTATACTCCCACTAAGAGTGTAAAAGTGTTCCTTTTTCTTCCCAACCTTGCCAGCATCTTTTGTTTTTTGACTTTTCAGTAATAACCATACTGATTAGTGTAAGACAGCATCTTGGCCGGGCATGGCAGCTCACATCTGTAATCCCAGAACTTTGGGAGGTCAAGGTGGGGGCAGATCATGAGGTCAGGAGTTCGAAACCAGCTTGGCCAACTACTAAAAATACAAAAATTAGCCAGGCATGATGGCACACACCTGTAACCCCAGCTACTCAGGAGGCTGAGGCAGGAGAATCACTTGAACCCAGGAGGTGGAGGTTGCAGTGAGCCCAGATCACATCACTGCACTCTAGCTTGGGCAACAGAGTGAGACTCCATTAAAAAAAAAAGAAAGAAAGAAAAAGGACAGCATCTCATTGTGGTTTTGATTTGCAGTCCTCTAATGATCAGTGATGTTGAACTTTTGGTCATATGTTTAAAAAAAAAGAAAGAAAGAAAAAGGACAGCATCTCATTGTGGTTTTGATTTGCAGTCCTCTAATGATCAGTGATGTTGAACTTTTGGTCATATGTTTGTTGGTCACATGTATGTCTTCTTTTGAGACATGTCTGTTCATGTCCTTTGCTCACTTTTTAATGGGGTTGTTTTTTTCTTGTAAATTTGTTTAAATTCCTTATAGATATTAGATATCAGATGCACAGATTGCAAAAGTTTTGTCCTTTTCTTCATGTTGTCTATTTTCTCTGTTGATAGTTTCTTTTGCTGTGCAGAAGCTCTTTACTTTAATTATTTCCCGTTGGTCAATTTTTGGTTTTGTTGCAATTGCTTTTGGCATCTTTGTCATGAAATCACTCCCCGTGCCTATGTCCTGAATGGTATTGCCTAGGTTTTCTTCTGGGATTTTTAAATTTTGGGTTTTACATTTAAGTCTTTAGTTCATCTTGAGTTGATTTTTGTGTATGGTGTAAGGAAAAGGTGCAGTTTCAGTTTTCTGCCTGTGGCTAGCCAGTTCCCCCAGCACCATTTGTTAAATAGGGAATCATTTCCCCATTACTTATTTTTCCATGTTCTCCCTGTGAAATGTCCTGATGACTCCTGCTTACAAGCTCAGGAGCAAATGTCAAAGATCAGATGGTTGCAGGTGTGTAATCTTCTTTCTGGGTTTTCTGTTCTTTTCCATTGGTCTATATGTCTGTTACTGTACCTGTACCATGCTATTTTGGTTACTGTAGCCTTGTAATATAGTTTGAAGTCAGGTGGCATAATGTCTCCAATTTTTTTCTTTTTGCTTAGGATTGCCTTGGCTATTCAGGCTCTTTTTTGGTTCCATATGAATTTTAAAATAGTTTTTATAATTCTGTGAAGAATGCCAATAGTAGTTTAATGGGAATGGCATTGAATCTATAAATTGCTTTGGGCAGTATGACCATTTTCATGATATTGATTCTTCCAATCCATGAGCATGAAATGTTTTCTCATTTGCTTGTGTTTTCTTGTTTCCTCGAAAGTCTCATAGGTTTTTGTTATCAACCAGGTATCATGGATATAATAGAAACCTTAGATTCTTAATTGCTTTAAGAGATTTGTTGTGTTTTTAAATTATTTTGTTTATTTTTAGTAACTTGTATGAATTTAAACTGAAATTTGTCTTCTCAAAATAAATCTCTTGCAATAATTGTTGCCACTGATCATTTCAGATCACTCATATTTCACATTATTACACTAAGTGTAACCACTGATTACTTCCAGATCATTTTATTTGTATTCCACTTTCTTAGCCTGGCTTCCTACGAATTGCCCATGAGTATACACATCTTGGTGGTATGCCAATATTGAGGCAGAAATTGCTGTTAAAACCCTTCAGTCAGAAACACTTGCACTGATTGATTTGAGTGCTGTGTGTAGCATACATTTAATATTCAACCAGTTTTCAAGTCTCTCTTTGCTTTCTCATGCCAGAAAGCTCTCTCGAGTTTCTCTCACATGTTTGAAAACTTTCTCACAAAGCCAGAGATATATGGAGAGCCCTGCCATAACAATAATTTCCAGGTTCTCCCTGTAAAATATCCCGATGACTACTAAAACTGGATGGCGCTTGTTTATTTCGAACTGAGTTTTCCAGTCTTAGTTAACCAAGTTTTGCTTTTTTCTTTCTACCTGAAGTTGAGTCTGCACTGTCTGGCAGCACAACTGCTGGTTTGTCAACCACTCCCAACCTGGTAAAACTACTGCTGAAACAATTACTCCTCTTATTCCTCCTACTCCTCTGTCAGAGGAAGAAGAAGAAGAAGGAAGAAGGAAGAAGAAGAAGAAGGAGAAGGAGAAGGAGAAGGAGAAGGAGAAGGAGGAGGAGAAGGAGAAGAAGAAAAGAAGAAGAAGAAGAAGAAGAAGAAGAAGAAGAAGAAGAAGAAGAAGAAGAAGAAGAAGAAGAAGAAGAAGAAGAAGAAGAAGGAGGAGGAGGAGGAGGAGGAGGAGGAGGAGGAGGAGGAGGAGGAGGAGGAGGAGGAGGAGGAGGAGAGGGAAAGGGAGGGGGAGGGGGAGGCGGAGGAAGAAGAAGAAGGAAAAGAATAATAATTTGACAATGGCAGGAGAGTGGTATTTTGGCCTGAAGTTGTAAAGGCTTTCGAGAATGAGTGTTTCTCAACATGTTGCCTGTTTTAGTTAGTTTTCATAGAGTCAAATTTTTTGAAGTTTTTTTTTGGTTCATATATTCCCCCTTTTTGAGCAAAGAGGATTCATTAGTTCTACTTCAGAGGAAATTTCCCTTCCTAATAATTATTTTTCATGCTTTAGAGTGTTTTGCATTAAAATTAAACAAAGAAATTAGACAAATACTGGCTAATTTCTTTTTCCTAATGAAAAAGGAAACCAGATCTCTGATGCTAGTAGAGATAATCAAGCAGAGGAAAAAATAAAGTGTCATAATTTGGAAGCAATGAAAGAATATGTGAGGCCTTTGGCAATTAATTTATAATTTTATTAATAAATAAATTTAAAATGAGAATAGTCAATATGCTTATATGACTTCCATTAGGCCTATTTGGTTGTATAAATGCTGATGGGAAGGAGGAGGAATAGCTGGACTTCACCAGTAGAACTCATTTAATAATAGCTAACAAGGAATGCTGAATGAATGAGTGGTTAAATAACCTTCCCTAAGTCTAACGAGCTGACAAAATTAAAACTGTAAATTAAAACACGGTATATAAGACTCATGAACTCTGTTCTTTTTATTATATTTAACCATTTTAGATATGAACAGGAAGACCTTTCATGGATTAAGCTCCCGATAATAGGAAATTACTGGGATAATATAGGAGTCTTTCTGAAGTTGATTCTAGCAGTGGCATTAGTTTCTGTGACATGGAGGAGTCAAGGCCTGATACCTTCAGGGAAGTTCAAGCCACCAGTTTAACACTCAGGGGGAGTTGCATCAAGCATTTTGTGTGTTTTTAGTTCTATCCCCAACAGTATTTCAGACAGAAATATTCACAATTTTTTATTAAAAATATATTGACACACATTATAAAGCCCTAGCTCTTAATGTTTATAGCATGCATTGTCTCTTTTCGGTTGTAGTACACAGTGGGGAAGAAATGTGTTTAGAAATTAAAAATAAATGAATAGCCTTCGGCCATATAATCTCAATCATGCCTAAACTAAAGCATCACCACAAGAACTGTTTATATGGGACTTTCGTTTTCTGCTGTGATTATGTGAATATGCCTGTGATGGAAAATAAATGAGATCAAAAGGGCATAAAGATGTGATAGAAAGGATCTGTGAACAATTTAAGGCCTGACCACACAGAGGCACAGACTAGAGAAACCAGCTGTTCTTGTATTTTTAAGAATTACCTCATTAATGCAAAACATCCTTACAGAGAAATACATTAAATTAAATGCAAGAAATTATACATGAGGTATTGGAATAACAATTCAGAAAACCAAAGAAGTTCAGCAAATTCAAAGAACATTTTTTTAGATGCTCCTGATAGGCAGAGTCCAGACAATCATTTTATCCATTCCAAACAACAGTAAACTCCAGCTCTGTTTCATGGCAAATTGCAACACTATGTCATCATTGAGACTGAGACTGGCTTTGGAGTGAGAAGACCTCAACTGAAATTGGGCTGGAACTGTAAATCTTACTTAGTGATTAAACATGATTCAAATCAGTGTGTGTTTGCGCATGCATACACATGCAATTGTGTGCATGAACGTGAGTTCACACCTGGCTAAGACTATGCAAATAAAATTAAAATGAAGAAAAATTTTGCATAAATGTTGACTGAATAGAGGACAGTTTGACAGATAAAGGAAGGGTTTAGAATCCTTAGGGAAATTAGGAAGGTATAGCTCAAGTGGCACTGCATAACACCCTTCATGGGAGTTCTTTCAGAGAAGTTGTGAAATTCTTGAAGAATCTTGATGACTCTAGACATCAACAGAGGTTTGAGCAGTCTTATAAGGGCCTCTACATGCTAGTCTCAGGAAAGGAAAGAAACCAAATTAGTTCTGAACCATAGCACCAGGTTGATAAAGGTAATAAATTAATCTTAAAAGATTTTTTCCATGTCCTCTACATAGCAAGCTCTGTGTAAGATTATTTAGGACATTTTTAAATTAAATCCTCACAAAGATTCTAGAGAGGAATGTGATAAGGACAGATGAGAATAGTGTATAGAGTGTCATGTGGTGGTAGAAAGCAAAGATGGAAAGAAAAGGTAAAATGCAGGTGTTGTTATTAGGAGTAAAAGAAGAAGACATACACTATGGGGAGGACGTAGTGCAAGGCTAGGCATAAAATAAAGATGGAATGGAAGAATGTATAAGAATTTCATTGGGAGATAGAGAAAGGAGGTGTCTGGAAATTAAAGAAGATTAAAAGAATGAATATGAAGAATGGAGATAAGAATGAAAAAAAGAAGATGAGGGTGAAACACTGATTCAGGTAAGGAAAATCAGAGTCAAAAACATAGGGATAAACAAGAATCAACTATTTGCATGGAAGAACAGGGTTTCAGCAGGTCCTCAGGACTTCAGGAATGTTAAAGATTTTTCAAGTAGGTCCCGAGAAAAACCACTAGTAGGGATGAACCAGCTGGTCGTTCCCACCTGAAAACCACAAGAATGGCTGGGGATACAGAACAGCAGGCCCAAACAAGTGAAGGCTCTCACTTAACATTTAAAGTAAAACAAAACCCCTCCTCAGAGTGCAGGCAGAAGGTTAGGCAGGCATCACAAAGTGCTTTGTTTAGATCTCACCATTGTGATTTCTGGGAGGGAGGGGCCCAAATTTTGTTAGAAAGACACAACACAACAAGTATGAGTGGACTACACTACCTTTCAAAAATTCTTCTGTGTCTAAGATACCCAAATCTGTAAAATAACTTATTAGCAGTCACGTTTTTCTAACAGAAAATCCTCATCCTAGAGCAAAGAAACGAGGCAGAAAAGGTAGGAAAACTACTTGTTCTTACACGCCTGATCTCATTCCTACTTCAGAGCTCCCAGACGAGATTTTGAAATGTTTTTCGCTCTTCTCGCAAGTACCTAGGAAAGAACAAAGACACCAGAGTACCTCTCACAGACTCCCAATTTTAAGTTTTTGTCTGTGGTCTCTTAGAAAAATAGATTTTTCTCTTTGTTGAAAATTTTTAATTCATCTGCAGGAGATCAGAACAGAGTTTGAGGGATTATAAGACTTCTCTTCTGAAAGAAGATTGACGTTCAGTCATCCATATTCACCCATTCATTGTTTTATGTCTTAATTGCACTAATATGGAAAAAATTAACAATGCCTTGCATATGCTCAATGAGGTGATGAACCATAAAACAGTCCTTTACATTAGGAAATTTTAACTTCTAGTAGGAGAGATGGACATTAAACAAATACATACACAATGTTTAACTATACTCACTGATAAGAAGGAAGAGCCCAAAAATATGAAAACAACATATGAGGAAACCTTAAGCTACTATGGATATTTGGAATCGGCATAATTGGGAAGGATAGCTAGGCTTTGCTTAGGCAAAGAAGAGCTTCACGAGGGGTGAAGAAAAACATAAAGACCTGGAAAGAATTCATGGAGAAACGCTATATCAGGAAGTGTCTCACTGGGACCCAGGAACTTAAAGACTGCAAATTTGGCCGGGCGCGGTGGCTCAAGCCTGTAATCCCAGCACTTTGGGAGGCCGAGGCGGGCGGATCACAAGGTCAGGAGATCGAGACCACAGTGAAACCCCGTCTCTACTAAAAATACAAAAAATTAGCCGGGCGCGGTGGCGGGCGCCTGTAGTCCCAGCTACTCAGGAGGCTGAGGCAGGAGAATGGCGGGAACCCGGGAGGCGGAGCTTGCAGTGAGCCGAGATCGCGCCACTGCACTCCAGCCTGGGCAACAGCGTGAGACTCCGTCTCAAAAAAAAAAAAAAAAAAAGACTGCAAATTTGGCTGGATTAAAGAGACTGAAGGGGAGAGTAAATGGTGTGAGTCGGTGCTAGAGAGGTAGGTAGGGGTTGAATCTCGCTTTACATTGAGGGCTAAGATAAGGATTTAGAGCTTTGTTCTAAGTACATTGGGAACCCTTAAAGGAGTTTTATTTGAGATAAATAAATGAGATTTATATTTGTTCTAAAAAAGTCTAGTGTAACTGCCGAATGAAGAATGTATTAGAAAGGGGCATTCATGGATACAGAAAGATCAGTTAGGGAGCCTGAAAGAACTGGGCTAAGTATTACCTTATACCTTATATGTGGTTGTTTATGAGCCAATAAGCTTTATTTTCTTCTAGCTAGCTTAAAATGAGACTATGGAAATTATAAATTGTTTAAATTTCTAAAGATTAAATGTTAAATAGAATAATTTCATCCAATAATGTGTCTATTTGCATATGTAATTCATTACAATTATCCTTACAATAGATATCCAGGATACATACTCTCTCTCTCTCTATATATATATATATATATATATACACACACACACACGAACATATTAGATTTAAAAAAGGCAAAAACTGCAATTACTTTTGCACCAACCTAGTATATTTATGTGTATGTGTATATAGAAGTATATATGTGTATACTTGGAAGCTGTATGTATCTATATGTATATGTATCTATATACATATAGATTCATATATATAGATATATACATATATGTATATACATATATATACATATATATAAAATATCCTCATACATCCTCATACACATGGATTTATGTGGATGTAGGTTCTGATGACAGTGGGATTGTATATAGTCGTGGGTGTGTTGTGATGGTATTGTGAGGTTTTTTTAGTGGAGTTTTAAAAAATTATTTAGCAATATGCTCTATGTTATTAAGACCTTGGTTACGTCTACTTCTTTTCTGCTAAACCTTGAAAACTATATGAGGAGGATATATCAAAGGAGACAGCAAAATTCTTTATGGTCTAAACACTGGATGTTTACTCTTGTTTCCATTTTTCAAATAAAGAAATTTATTCCAAGAGAAGGGAGGTAATCACATGTGACTGTGTAGGAAGGAAAAAGACAAAGTGTTACAAGTATCATCTAAAAGTTGTTTTTTAACTTTATTCTTTCCTCTGCTATTCTACCTATGTATTCATAAAGCCATTGTTCTGTCCATATGAGAATATATATTCTATTTAGGAGCTGCGAACCAAGTGGAAGAGTCTAGCCCCACCGATGGTGAGAACAACATGATGAACTTGAATGCATCATATGCCAACCGCCATAGTTTCATCTTGACAGGTATCCCAGGAATGCCAGACAAGAACTCATGATTGGCCTTTCCCCTGGGATTTCTCTACACACTTACACTCCTGGGAAAGGGTACCATCCTAGCTATCATCAAGGTGGAGCCGAGTCTCCTTGAGCCCATGTACTACTTCCTCTCTATCTTGGCTCTCACTGACGTTAGTCTCTCCATGTCCACCTTGTCCTCCACGCTCAGCATATTCTGGTTTAATGCCCCTGAGATTGTTTTTGATGCATGCATCATGCAGATGTTCTTCATCCATGTATTTGGAATAGCATAACCAGGAGTCCTAGTGTCCACGGCCTTTGACAGATTTGTGGCCATCTGAAACCCATTACACTATGCTTCCATCCTCACTCACAGTGTTATTGGAAAGATTGGAATAGCTGTCCTCATCCGGGCAATCTGTGTGGTCTTCCCTGTGCCCTTCCTTATAAAGCATCTACCCTTCTGCCATTCCAATGTCTTGTCGCATTCATATCATCTTCACCAAGATATGATGTGGCTAGCTGGTGCCAGCACCCGTGTCAACAGCCTCTGTGGCTTCATGGTCGTCATCTTCACACTGGGGCTCGATGCCCTCCTCATTCTAATGTCTTATGTACTCATCCTGAAGACTGTGCTGGGCATTGCCTCCAGAGGTGAAAGGCTCACAATCCTCAGCACCTGCCTCTCTCACATGTCTGCCGTGTTCCTCTTCTATGTTCCTTTCATTGGTGCCTCCATGATTCACAGATATGGAGAACATTTATCACCAGTAGTGCACATGCTCATGGCCAATATATACCTACTGCTCCCCGCTGTGCTAAACCCCATTGCCTACAGTGTGAAGACCAAGCAGATTCAAAGAAGGATCATTCAAGTGTTCCAGAGGAGAAAAAATAGGGTCTAGTAGAATAGAATCATGTGTAAGAAGTAGAGTAAGTATCCACTGGAAGAATTAATTATTTAATTTTCCACAGTTACGGTGCATCAAATTTTGTACATCTGGGGAAATGCAGGAATGGGTAAGGCTTGTGGGTGAAGATACATAACAGGTCATTTTTGTTCTGTATATACCGTATTTTGGAATGTGTGCATTTTGACTTATGGTATCACAAAATCTAAATCTAATTCATTAAGTAGCTTCACACTTTTCTTTGACACTGGAGATGAGCATCAGTGAGAACAAATTATCACATTCATCCAGATAACACTTATGTATGCTTATTCATAAAATATTAAGTTATATTTTACCCTTGGTTATCAATTTAATAATAATTACAGTAAGAAAGATTCAAGAAGTCCTATAGCAAGACCAAAGGTCATGGTATCTGATATATATATTTTTCTTAGAGTAAGGAAAAGTGTTATAGGATCAAAAATTTATCTTTATGTTTAGGCAGTTATTGGTAATGGATATCTGTGATGAAATAAAAGTGGGCATATCTGTGGTTCCTTGATGCATACTTTTTTCCCTTTCTATGGCATCACTTTTTTACATATTTATCATAGTTCTAGTTTCTTGCCACATACTTAGTAGACTAATAGGTGTTCTGCCTTTGCTTTTTTGACTCAGCATAAATGACAATAATTTTGCTGTGTACTAGAGGATGCAGTAAAATTTTACTGAGTAAAGTTATTCCTGGGTTTTGTGTAAGGCAAGTGAAGATTCTCAGCATAGAGAAATTTAAAAATTGAAGGTACACAAATGTGGGTATATGTGCAATATGTCTGTGCAGTGAGTCTAGTACATGCTTTAGGAATTGTGTTAATCATTATACAACAAAGTTGCTAGAGTGATTACTTATTCATTCAATAGATATTCATTGAACACTGATGAAATGCCAGTCATGATGCTAGACCCTGGAGATACAGGGGAAAATACAGCAATTTTCTGCTCAAACTTTGGATGATTTTTCTGTAGAAAAAGATGCATACAGACAATTACAAGGCAATTACCTATTACACTGTAATATCACATTTAATTTGTTAATATGAAAATATGCTAGCAGATTTTATAGAGCATATCAGTAAATTTCCCCAACAACTTTGGGAAAAAGCATTAATCAACATTTACATGTGAGAGAAATGGGACTTAGAGTCATTGAGTAACTATTCAAGGTCATACAGTTTCCAAGTGACAGAGCTAGATTCAAAATATGTGATTGTATTGTTTGGCCCAAATGAATTGCATTTCTAATTTTTTACAAGTCTATCTCTCCGTACAAAATCGTAAGGACTGAGTTCAGTGTTAGGCTTTGTGTCTTCTCCATGCCCTGCGTGGGTGCTCAATATGTTCTTCCTGCTCAAAAAAAAAAAAAAAAAAAAAAAATCCTACTTTTGAGAAAAATCCTACTTTTGAGTAGAACGTTTTCTGTGTTTCAGACCCCTTTTCAATAGATCTGTGCACTCAAGTACCCCTGCCAAGGAGGAATTTATAAATATACAGGCTTCCTTGTGTACACATAAATGCTTTCTCTGTGTTGGGATGTAGGCATGCCTGATCATTGATTGCTGCCTTATTCTGAGAAGAGAGGAAATGGAGACAAACTTGATGGAGTAAGGAAGGGCAGAAACTTCTCTAGTCACACACTGAGGAAAGGCCTGAGCTGGGACTCCTGGGAGATGCCAGGTCTCCTGCTTCTGCAGTGCTTCTCCTCCTTTGCTACACCTAAGGCAATCTCAGCCCTATTGTCCAGGAACCTTGGGAAAAGGATAATACCTCAGGGCTAATTTCTTCTGTAGCTGTTACTAGACAAGTTGCCATTGTCGATGAGCCAACTGCTCAGTGAGAGCAAGAGCTCCCAGAGAAGCAATACTGGGGCTTACTCACTTTTAAAAATGCTATGTGAGACCTCTTTAGAACACAATATTCATCATTCACGTATTTCTTCATGTAACAAATGAACTTGTCCTATTAATACTTATGCCATTACAGGCCACTAAGTGCTGGGCATGCAGTAGTAAGAGTGATTTAGTGGACACATTTAAAACAACTTCAATTAATTATGAAATTTTTTTTTAAATATGGCTGTTGAGGGCTAGTAAAACAGAAGACACATTAAAGAGTTCCTTGAAGTTCCTGAAGAAATGAATGAATGGATGAATTTTCCCCATGCCTTGTGCTATTCAATAAAACTATCTTCATAAAGTTGATAACTCAAACCACCATCCCAGTTGGTCCACAGCCTATGTGACCACATGTTAGGCTTCTCTATTCCTTTCCCAGAGCAACATTTACCCCTCCTGGAACAGACTTTCCCTTCCTAATGTCTTGTCCATACCTTCCTGCTGCAGAGACCGTGCACTATGATTGCCCTGTTTCTGGTGCCAAGAGAACTCCTGCTGCAAATCTGGCTTAAACATCCACTGAGCCCTTTCTACTCAGTCAGGAAACCAATTAACATGGGGAGATAGAGTGAGAAGGTATCCTGCTTCTCTTTCTTCCCTGTAGGCCTTGGTCCTTTTTTCAAAGCATGAGATTTCAAATGGAGCTGGCACATTCAAGAAGCAGAAATTGGCACAAGTAAAATTTATCTTTTATTCTCTCCCTACGGAACAGTTTTCTGCAACTTCAGGGGCATCATTAAATTGAATGACAATGTGAATTCCTCCTCAGAGTTATGTAGTCCACAACCTTTTGCTTACACATTTCTTTAAGACTTTTACCTGATTTCTTAGAGAGACTCAATTCCCACCTAGTGGCTCTGTTTATTTACTTATGTGTTTACTGTTTTCCCACCTTTTGAGTTTTTCTATTTTCTGGCTCAGAAAGAAACCCAAAGTTGCTACTTGGATTCCTTGGTTTCTGTTTCCTCATCTACAAGGTACATTTGGATGAGCTCATTTACATATTATACATGTCTTTCATGATGGCCACACTTAGGATAGACACGTGGAGAACTGAAAACCACAAACTGAGAGCCCAGCCTCATCTGGGGTAGAGAGGAAGTAAAGGGAAGGGCCATGCTCTGCAAAATCAGGCAGCACATTGCCTGGGCCTTTCTTTCCTTCCCTCTCTGGCTTTCAAACCTCTGACCTCAGTAGACAGAGTAGGAAGAGCCAGTGACTTCAGGATTTGTAGGCCAAAATTAAACATTAAAATTTTTAATGTCAAGGTGGGATAACAGGACCTCACACTCCTGCTGCCTTCAGCCTAGTCATTTTCTTGGGGAGATTTGGGCCATAGGCCTACCCACACAGCATAAACGCCAACAATAATATAAAGCAAACATTATCTGAGACAAGTCTTAATTAATTTAGAAGTTTATTTTGCCAAGGTTAAGGACATGTCAATGACACAGCCTCAGGAGGCCTTATTGACCTGTCCCAAGGTGATCAGGCTACAACTTGGTGTTATACATTTTGGGGAGACATAAGACGTCAATCAATACATGTAAGGTGTACGTTGGTTCAGTCTGGAAAGGCAGGGCAACTGAAAGTGGGGGCTTCCAGGTCACAGGCAGATTCATAGATTTTCTGACTGGCAATTGATTATTATCTAATGACCTGGAATCAATAGAATATATTGTCTGGGTTAATATAAGGAGTTGTAGAGACCAAGGTTTTATCACACAGATGAAACCTCCAGGTAGCTGGTTTCAGAGAGGACAAATTGGAAATGTTTCATATCAGACTTAAAGAGTCTGTTCTACCAGTCTTATGGTCTGTGTTGATGTTAATGGTAATGAGGCATGCCTGACTTCACCTTCTCATCATGGCTTGAACTAGATTGACAGGTTAACTTTAGAATGCCCTTAGTTGAGAGGAGGGATCCACTCAGATGGTTTGGGGGCCTAGGATTTTATTTTTGTCTTAAAATACTTAACATGCAGAGTATTGAAAGTATGTGTTTTAGGTCTTTACTGTCATGTGCCTATCACCTCCCTTGAATAGAAAGATATTGCTTCCCACATACTTATTGATGCCTCCTCTGTGTTAGGATTTGCCAACATCTGAGGTAAATAAAGCAACATTTTTCTTCATGGTGGATAAGACATAGAGGCACACACAGAGCCAGATCATTAGGATATAAAGAAGTCAGTAAGTGTGATGAGAGTAGAATGGAACATGCACTGTAGGAGGGCAGAGGTAGGGTTCTAAGGAAGACCTGTAAACTTTATCTCTACATCCCAGGCACCACGCGTTGCACTGGGTACACAGCCACTGGTCAAAAAATGCTTGTTGATTTGAGTATGAAATGTGAGCATCCTAATAGCACTGTGCTTGGTTCTGTGCAGAGTAGACATCACTGAGGAGGCATTGCCCTTTGGAAAATACTCTAGAACTGAACCCTGACATCACAGTATGATTCTGAGTAATGTTTAAAAACCACAGTAAGCTGACTTACTGGGGTCCACCTTTGAGATGTTCTATCTGGCCTCTCTTAGTCACTATGATCATAGATTTGTGTTATTTGAGGGAAGAGAGGCACTGTGGTGACTCTGCCCATTAACACATGGAAAATGGAGTCCCTCACTCAATGTACTCACTTGAGAGCTTTTGTGAATGAGTATAGACACACTCTAGGTTAGTTACGTATTTCATGTCATGGACACTGGGAATCTTCAAGTTGTAAGGAAGAGAATTGTCTATTTTCATTGATTCAGAATACCTAAGGTAGCTTACAATCATGATAGTACAACACATCTTAAATAATAGTTTCAATATTGGAGCTAAAACTGTAAAAATTCAGTATTTTGATTTTGGGTAGAAATCACACAAACTAGATGCTATGTTTGTCAGTTTCTTTCATTCCTGATTCTATCCCCATTCTCCAGCAAAATGCTGGGTGCAGAGTAATTGCTTAATATATTGCTTGAATAGGAATTTAAAATGTTACAAACATTTTAATTTTTATAAAAAGAGGTGAGCCAGAGACAATTTGCTATTTTATAACAAACCTATCTTATTTGACAATGTCTTAGTCCATTCTCGTAATGCTATGAAGAAATACCTGAGACTGGATAATTCATTTTGAAAAAGAGAGATTTAATTGGCTCACCGTTCTGCAGGCTGTGGAAGCATAACAGTTTCTGCTTCTGGGGAGGCCTTAGGAAACTTACAATCATGACGGAAGGTAAAGAGAAAGCAGGTACATCTTACATGGCCAGAGAGGAAGAAGAAAGAGTAAGAGGGGAGGTGCTACACAGTGTTAAATGACCAGATCTCATGAAAACTCACTCACTATTGCAACCAAAGGGGATGGTTCTATATCATTCATGAGAAACAGCCCCCGTGATCCAATCATTTCCCAGCTGGCTCCACCTCCAACGTTGGGGATTACAATTTGACATGAGATTTGGGTGGGGGCAAAGATTCAAACCAAATCACACAGCCTCCTTCAAAATGTTACTTCAGTGCAGACAATGAAAGGAGTCCTTAAGACTGAAAGTTCTGGCACTATAGTCAGTTTTGGGGGAGTGAGGCATGAGTATATTTGCAAATGCCAACTTTTGGACAGTACTGGAATTGTTGGGGCAATGTATCAAATCAGAAACATTCAAATTCGTTCATTCACGTGCCTTTCTTTTTTTTTTTTTCTTTTTTTTCATGTGTGTGCTAGGTTTTAGAATAAATGAGTGAGAAACAGCACTACTCTCTTATGAAAATTATATTCAAGTCATAGGGACAGATGATAGATAAATAATAAAAATTTGAGATTGTGGTAAGTGATAAGTTGGAAACAGGATACATGAATTGATAGAAAAGTTGCATGGCTCAGGAGCTGGTGAAGACAAGTGGGTGAGGAAACCTCTAGGAGAAGGTGGCATTAGTTGAGATCTGAAGGATAATAATGGGAGCCAGAATGCCCTCTAGAAGAACAACTGGGGCCACTGGAGAAATAAGAGCAAAGACTTAAGACAGACGAGCCATTGATGTGTTTGGAAGTATAAAAATAGTAGAAGGGCTAAAGCAAAGAAGAGAAGCATCACTATATTAGTAAAAGCATGTTGAAAATGTGGAATATACTGCTCAGCAAAATCAGGAAATGTACTAATATGCACAACAGCTTGAGTGAAACTTTATACACATGAAAGATGACAGACTCAAAATAATAAATCATCTATTCTTCTATTGATGTACAGTCCTAGGGCCATAAGAATTAATCTATAGTGAAAAAATCATATGGAAGTTTCCCTGGTTGAGGTGGAAGGGGGCTGACTAACTACAGTGGGGCAGGAGAAATCTTTATTAAATGATTGCAATGTTCTTCATCTTGATTGAGGAACTGGTGGCTGCACAGGTGTTAGAACTCATCAAAATGTGTATAGAAACATTAAAATGTTATCGTTGCAAGTTATACAGTAAGAAAGCTAATTTTAAAAAGAGAAAGAGAAAGAGAAATTTTCTCATTCACTAATTTACAGATAGAAAGAAATTGGTCCTTTTAACTCTGAAATTTGGGAAGGATGAAAATGCTCCTCAGAACACCCATTCTTTTGGGGGAATATCTTCAGACTTCAACATAATCTGTTTTTTTCTGGAAGAGGCAAACCTGCTCCTGAATCCACTCAAAGCACCTTAATCTAATTTTGGCTTTAGAAACAGAAGACCTTGAATTCTAGAACCTTCTTCATTGGCTTTCTCAGAAAGAGCTGTGAAAGGTTGAGAGTTCAAGTCCAATGAATTGAAAGCAAGCATGCTTTTAAAAATGGTTTAAAATGTTAATTAAAAAGAAATTACCATGAAAATATGTTATTAAAATTTCTAATAGCTTTCCTATCACCTTAAACCATACAATATATTCCGTTCAGAAGAGAAGATCTTCCTCATTCTTTCCAAAAACTTCTGCTTCATTCTGAAATCCATTGTCCTAGGGGAATAAGAAAATGTTGGAAAAGAGAGACCAACACTTCAGCTCACCTGATCCCCATTGTTAGTTAGCAGCCTGAAGAAGCTGTGATCCAGCAGCAATTTTACAACTGGATCCCTGAGCTTCGATGGATCTCAACTATGCCACTGTCTGTCATCCTCTCAGATTGTCCATCCTATCTCACTAAACTTTGGCACTGAATTAATCCCTTACCTGTGTTTCTGTTGTTATTTTCATGACTTTTTCCCATACTAAAATTAAACATTCTCAATTGAGGATATTTTTTAAAAATACACTAAGGCCCAAAAAGAAAATGAAAATATTACAAGCCTCACTACTCAGAATAGTTTTTACTTTGATTTGGATGTATTTCTTGAATCTCTTTTTGTGTATATGCATTCCATTTTAGAATTGGCATCAAGTCTTAAAGACAATTCTTTATCTTTTTTCTAAACATAACATATCTTCATCACTTACTACATCTTTAGATACTTGTTGAAAATGTCAGATATTAAAAGGCATCTAATATTCAATTGCACATTGATTCATCTGGTTTCTTACAGGACAATATATATACGTTTTAATTATACTTTGAGTTCTAGGGTACATGTGCACAACATGCAGGTTTGTTACATATGTATACATGTGCCATGTTGGTGTGCTGAACCCATTAACTCATCATTTGCATTAGGTATATCTTCTAATGCTACCCCTCACCCCTCTCCCCTCCCCCCTCCCCCCCACAATAGGACCTGGTGTGTGATGTTCCCTTTC
Organism: Macaca nemestrina; assembly: GCF_043159975.1. Classification (NCBI taxonomy): domain Eukaryota; kingdom Metazoa; phylum Chordata; class Mammalia; order Primates; family Cercopithecidae; genus Macaca; species Macaca nemestrina. The sequence goes on from NC_092136.1 coordinate 69,778,747, forward strand.
CTGTGTCCAAGTGATCTCATTGTTCAATTCCCACCTATGAGTGAGAATATGCGGCATTCGGTTTTCTGTTCTTGCGATAGTTTCCTGAGAATTATGGTTTCCAGCTGCATCCATGTCCCTACAAAGGACACGAACTTATCCTTTTTTATGGCTGCATAGTATTCCATGGTGTATATGTGCCACATTTTCTTAATCCATTCTGTCACTGATGGACATTTGGGTTGATTCCAAGTCTTTGCTATTGTGAATAGTGCTGCAATAAACACATGTGTGCATGTGTCTTTATAGCAGCATGACTTATATTCCTTTGGGTATATACCCAGTAATGGAATGTGTAGGAAGAATCAATACTGTGAAAATGGCCATACTGCCCAAGGCAATTTATAGATTCAGTGCCATCCCCATTAAGCTACCAATGACTTTCTTCACATGATTGGAAAAAACAGGACAATATTTGACTGGTTTTCTGTTGGGTTTTTATGCATAATGATTTTATACATTACTTTGTACAGGTTTTTGCTTCCAAAATTTTGATTATCAGAGGGGAAATTGCATATATAGATATAGATATATAGATACATATAGAGAGAATACTTTTTAACTATTTTATTTACATTTCTAAATTTCTTTTAAACGAAGTGCACTAAGTTGTACTCCTACCAGTAGTGTAAATAATGTTTTTACCTTAATCATCTGTGAAAGGTGACATTTTTTTAAAAAACATTCACTGACTTAATAGGTGAAAATATTCTTATTATTTTCTTGTGATGATGAACTAAGGTCAACAAAGTTTTTATGGCATGTCTCAGAAATCTCTTGCCCTGGGCATCCTGAAATTGTTGCTTTTGTTTCTGGAGGGTTATCTACCTCCGGATCAACTGTTTACAGAGCTGACTCACTTATGGTAAGTAATAGTCTGAAAAATATTCGTTTATGTCCCTAGATCAGTGGTACAATTTAAGTGGTGGTCATTTTGTGACCCTTGACTCAAGGGACGTTTCCACAACATCCTTGGGTAACTCTGTCCCTGATCTGTTTGGTTCTAACTCTGTAAATGATGGGGTTGAGCATGGGAGGTACCAGCAGATAGAGATTAGCAAACAGGATATGTACCACTCGGGGCACATGATGACCAAAGCGGTGGGTGAGGAAAGAAAAAAGGGCTGGGATATAAAAAGCCAAGATGACACAGATATGGGAGGCACATGTGCTAAAAGCTTTGAGGTGGGCTTCACCTGAAGGCAACTGAAGCACAGCTCTCAAAATCATCATGTGTGACATACCTATGACAGTCATATCAAAGCCAGCCACAGAGAAGGCCACAAAGAGTCTATACCCACAATTTATGCTTGTATCAGCACACACCAACTTCAGCACAGCCATGTGCTCACAGTATGACTGGGGAATGGCTTGGTGTTGGCAGAAAGGCATCCTAGACACCATGAAGCAGAAGAGGCTCACCCACAGCAGCCCTCTCAGCATCACGACGGTCCCCAGTTCAATCATGACCGATGGGGTTATGAGGCTAGAGTGTCGGAGTGGGAAGCAGATGGCCACATGGCGATCCAGGGCCATAGCCATGAGCACCCCAGACTCCATAAAAGAAAAGGCATGGATGAAGAACACCTGGATGAGGCAGGCATGGTACTCAATCTCATGAGCATGAAACCAGAATATGACCAACATCTTAGGTTGGGTGGAGGAGGAGAGGACCAGGTCAGTGATAGCCAGCATGGCCAGAAAGAGGTACATGGGCTTATGCAGGGTGTGGTCAATTCTGATTATGTGGAGGAGAGTGATATTTCCAACAACAGCCACAGCATGCATGGCAGAGAACGGAAAGGCAATCCAAAACTGGAAACTCTCCCGGCCTGGGATTCCAAGCAGGGTGAACGACCCAGGATGAGAAGAGCTGTTCCCTGAAGCCAGCACCATGGGCTGGTTAATATGTTCTCCATTGGGAAAGTGATCTACTCTCTGCAAATAGGAATCAAAACAAGTGTTATTATTGATATGCCTTTGGATGGGACAATTGGGTAATAGGGCAATTGAGTTTAAAGATAAGGTGGGATAATTTCAACCTTTTTTTTTTATAAATAAAATCTTGCAACATAAAATGATACTATTCTTTATTTTATATATATATATATATCATTCAAAATAGGGTAGAACAAAATGTGATCGCTGCAAGTACAGTTGTTTTTCAAGCATCAATGTTTTCTTGAAAGAGAATCTATTAAGGAAAAAAATCATGACAAATAACGTCATAGTAATTCTTTTCCTTCTATTCTTTAAAACTGACAGCTGATATTATCAACGTTTTGCACAAGTCTTATTTATCCCTCTGTTAAGCTGCTCGGACAACTTGTCAGGCTAGGAAGCCAGTGTGGCTTCAATGCTTATAGAAATTTATGTATTGATGTTGAGTTAGCTTAAGGGCAGTTACCATAAGGGCTTGGGCTGAAGGATAAATTACTGGTCAATTACGTACCTGTAATTCAATATTTTATCCTTAGTGTAGGCCCCCCCTAAATTAGTGGTTAGCAAAGTTTTTCTGTAAAAAGTCAGATCATAAAAATTTGAGGAATTTTTAGCTACACAGTCTTAGTTACAACATATCAATTTAGCTACGGTGGTGTAAAACCATCCATAGTCAATATATAAATGAGTGAGTATGGTTGAATTCCAATAAAAATTTACTTACAAAAATAAACTCCAAAGAGGATTTAGTCTACAGGCTGTAGTTTGCCAGCCTCCATCCTAGATAGTAAATTTTTCATGAACTCTGCCCTGAACCCTACACTACACATAGTATCTTTGTGCTTGGTACAGGGCAGGAGTTTAATTTTTAAAATCCTTAGAGAAAATAACAAATAAATATCATTATTCAATAGACTCATGATTGGATTAACAATATCCTAATGTTCTGATAAAATCCAATTGACCTTACCTTGATGCTGTGTCCAAAAGAAAGTAATGTTCATTTCTCCTTCTAAATGTTGCACTGCTGTGTGAATGCCACCCTCTGGTGTGCACTTGCTTTACCTGGGTTACTTCTACCCACTGATTCCTGTGGTGACTACTTTCTACCTCAGAATTGATGGCACAAAGCTCACTTGGTTCTTACGCACTACCTTTTCACTATTTAAATTCAGTTGTTCTGTGTTTTGATTGAAATCCTTAGTTCTTACCTCCTTCAAAGGAAGAGGCAAGAAGAGTATCCCTTCCAATGCTCCTTAACAAATTGCCTTTGGGAACTTACAGATGTTTCATTCCCTAGACCAAATGGTTCCTTAAAAGGGCCTCATAATGCCAAAGAGGGCTTGCTTCTTTCTAATTTTCCCAAGATTTATAACAGCATGAGATAAATGGGACTCTGACTTCCTAAGTTTTGCTCTAAACCTGAAGCTTGACCATCCTATTAAGATAATAGCTGTAGGTTTGCTCAAGGCAAATACTTCTATGTAAGCTATGGTGAAAATTGAAAGCCACATATTATATAGGGTCCAGGCACTCTGTTCTATCCCTTCTGTCTGGTCTGGTCTTCCCAAACTTCTTTATATATTCTGTTTGAGCCAGGGAATTTCCTTCCACCTGCCCTTTTCCTCTTGTGTGTCACCGTCTACTTGTGAGAACACACTTCCGCAGGCTCGGGGCACTTGGAGAAACACACTCAGACCATTCTCATTGTTGCACCAGGCAATGTAAGAGGTGCTGGTTAAAGGTGCAATTTATCAAATTGTACAATTATCTCTGAGTCATTGTACAAGGAATGACTATGTTTCAAGATACAGCACTGCAGGCTTTTAAGTTTTATTGTATCTAACGTACACAAAACCTCTGTATCTTCACTTTACAATGAGAAAAATAGGCTTCAGTGACATAATTTGCCCAAGGCCACACAATGAGTTAGTGTCTGGATGCACAACTGCACAGCCAGTGCTCTTAGTGGTACTCATGCCACCTGTGCTAGAAAACGATTAATTGGGGCACACACCCGAGTTGGGGAAAGCAGAGATTGCTGCCCTATCATGACAAAGAGACATGAAGAGGGCATTCCCAACTGCATGCTGAATTAGAGGCAGATCTGAATTTGCACCCAGGACCCCTGCTACTTCACTGGACTGGAGCCTCTAGCACAGTCTCCAGTTTGGCCTCCCGGCATCTCTGGGTGTGTGCTGCTTTCTCTGGGACGATGTCTTTATTAGCTTCTGCTCATGAGACTAAATGGAGAATTCTCCTGTTCTATGCCCGCTTTAGAGGCTGGTGAGTCTTTCAACTACTTGCAAACTACAGCCCTTGCAAAAACCAGTTACTGTCTTCTGCTTTACTCCTTCCCCAGTCTCCTTAATGGCCTTTTCATAGAGCCCCATGAAGTGATGCCTCTCAGCCTTCCTCATTTCATTCTGCTGACTCTGAATTTCTGCTCTCCAATTTTCTTTTCTTGGTGGACAATGGACAAGCAGAAGTGCCCTGTGACTCAAGACCAAATTGGGAGATGGGGACCCTTGCCAAGCACCTCCCTTTTCTTTCTCCACTTTTCTCTGCTGACCCATGGAATCTAATGCCTTCACTGTTAAAAGTTCCCTTGTCTTTCTTTTCTCATAGACTTGCAGACTTAATAGAGTTAATGCTACAAGTCATGTGGAGTGGGCAGAGAGCTAACCAATCCTTGGCCATTTTTGTCTAGTGTGTGGGGTTTTTAAATATGGGAAGCACAGGTAATGAGCCTACTGCTGCTTTGAGAAATTGAAATGTACATTCTCTAAAAGGTAGGAAAAGATGAACAATATAATTTCCCTTCTTGCCCAACTCTCCTTCCTCCCCTACAGTGCTATTTTTTTTTTTTTATTTTTGACAGGCTAGAAATCTTATGAGCCTAATGCATACTGAGAGCTGAAATGCCTTGTCCTTTTCAAATATTGTAGCCCCACTGATCACACTTTGGACTTCAGATTCAAGCTTGCTGTTTTCTAAAATAAAATCAACTTGTAAATCTTTGTGTACCTTTCGTTTAAGAAATTGGTTCTAAGAACCATCTTCTCTCACAGAGTAGAATTCAACTTTTATCTGTGATAATGAGTTCGAGTCCCAAGAAAGTACTCACAGTCTCTGCTGGACTTCAATTACTGCACCCATTATGTGGAACTAAATACAGGCATCTGTCAGGGTGTTGCTCAAGTCAGAGAAGGGATAAAGGATAAAATAAACTGAGATCTGCTTAGAAATAGCTTCAGGGAAATTCAAACTCTGTTTTCTCACTGAAGTATCTGAAACTAAAACCAATAATACTGGATCAGGGTAACGCTCAAAACCAAACTCCTTCTTGGAGTATTTTTGTGTGGAGGCAGTATTCCTACCTTTCTAGGCTTGCCCTGGAGGACACAGTGGGAGCACCGAGTCTTCTCCCATTCTCAGAATGAAGCTCAATGGCCATTGATCTCTAGACCTGAAGCTCCCAGTGAGTCAGGCCATTTTGCACAGTTTCTCGCCTTCCTGCTTCTTAGTGTTCCATAAGTCATACTGCTTTCTGGGAAGTGAAGAGGTGGCTGAGGCACAGGGATCCACTTGCCCTGAGTTCTACTGTATCTTTGACCAAGTACAGCATGCTCATAAGCAGTTCTAAAAAGTTTCTTGGATTCAGCCTATGTCAGAGACCTCAGATCAGGACCTATTCAAAGAACTAGGTCTGTCCTTTCACTTCCCCCAAGCATCAGATCTACCACTCTCCCTGAGCTTGCTGCCTCATATCTACACCAGCCTCCTCTGAGAATGAAGACTAAAGCTAGAAGTGTTAACCCTTACATTTCCTCTCTCCTCTGCATGCACAAATGAAAAGGCAGGATATTTGAATGCTCAGAAATGTGCAAGAAATTTTAATACTACATGAGTGTGAGTTTGTCTATATATGCATGTATTTTTAGTGCAAGTATGTATATTTACAATTGAAGGGATATTTTGTGCAATATGAAAGTGTGCTGATATATCATGTAAATTGTGTGTATCTGACAGATATGTGCATCAGGGACTGGATTTGCATGTGAGTGTGAGCATGTGTATGAATAAGCATGTCTGTGTACAAAAGTATGAGTAGTCATTTGCTATCAATATGCATAATTAGTGTGCTACCATCATACTGTGCATTCAAGGTCACTAAGTGTGCAGGCTTTGTGAAGGCACATGCCCAGCTACATACCTGATGTGTGAGGTTGAACATCATGTGTATACATATTAGTATGCCTATTTAATGAATGTGGGGTTCATAAGGATGTGCAGCATTTCTTGGTGCATGAGGGTTTACTGAGGTAGCAATTGTTCCAAGGCCCCTCAAATCTGAGTGGGTCATTATACAAACAGGCAATGGCAATTCCAATGGAGATCATGCCACAGTCAGTTCTGAAAATTTGTGAGGCTGGAAGGCTCTCTTTGCTCAGTCTGAACAGTTGAAGCTTATATAGAGCTTTCTCTGTCTCAATCACCAAATAGGGTCCTGTTGGTATTAAAATATTTAATTTTTGTCAACACTTTCTGATTTCATTTAAATCTCATGATTGATTAGATGTCTAAAAATTTGATAAAGGAGTATTTAAAACCCTTATTTGAAAAGGGTGCAAAGCAGTCAGACTTCAGAATATGCAGCTTACAAAATACAAAACCCAACATACATCTAAAGAGAGAAAAATACACAAAAACTACCAAGGTTATCAGCTTTACATTAATGTTTTTGTGGTAGGATTGTGATCATCATAGTCACAAAGTTAATGATACATTTTCATATATCAGCCTACAAAATCTGGAATACAATTGTTCTTGCTAGAGAGTCCAGGTTACAGGGAATAGTCAAGATTTTATTATTTTAGAGATCTGGATGGCATTGGTCATAGGAATTTTTGGTTTATCTCTGGTTGCAAATTATTTTTCTGTAGTTGTTGTTTTTGACTTCTATTTATGAAATCCTCAGTATAATGAAAGCAGAACCAAGTTCAGGTCCTTTTACTTTCTTTCTTTCTTCTTCATTTCTTTTAGAGTGACTTTTCCCCCAAAACAGAATGTGACCTCTTGAGTAAGACCTGCATTTCCTCATCTGACCCTTCCCCTCTTTCAAATGGAACAGTGACTCCAAGCAGACATGACATTCAGGCTCTTTGGAAAGTACTTCTCAGTTCAAGCACACTGCTTTTCAAGTTCAGTAGGGAAAGGCAGGCTAAAAAAGAGTGTGTAGTAGAAAGGTCAATCTTCCTGATTGGCCCTTCTAGAAGCCCCTCATCATTTGAGTCTTTCCAAAGCTGGTACCTCTGCAAGATGCTTTGGGGACTAGGAATCTGACTCACAGCCCTGTGCTGAAGCCCAGTCTCCATTGGGATGTACAAGGAATTCTGAGAAGTATTGAGAGTCCCAGTAAAGGTTGGTTACAATAAACTTAAAGTCTCTTCAGTCTGTAATTGCAGGGTTACAAGAGCAGGACAAGAAGGATATTTAGAAAAGACGTTTCAATGAAAGAATAGGTTGTTGAGGATGTTAACATGAGAATTCTGGAACACTTCAATAAATATATGTAGAAACCTGGGCCGCAGCCTCGGAGTTCTTATATCCTCACTTTTTTTGACCTCCATCTGCAAAATACATTAGTCAATCATGTATGGACATGGCATGGACCTTGCCAAAGCTTAGAGATACTTTTTGAGCATCTTTTCATTTAACAACAGCATCCATTTTTCTAGTTCTTTTATTCATCCCATGTTATTCCACATAATCCATTACTTACATATGTATATCAATTTACATATGATATACAACATTAAGTTTATTATATTACATAGACTTATATAATATAGGTATTATGTACAAAGAATTAAATATAACATGTATGTATGTGTGTGTGTATATATAGATATATATCCTTCAATCTTCTTTTCTCTTAAAATCCTTCATATAAAATTAGTACTTATAGTCCATCATTCCAGTCATACTAATATAAATAACCTTGATATCTATTTTTCTATCACAACTACCATACAAAATGTTATACTTTGGTATCCCTGTACCACTGAGCAACTGCTAGAAATAATAACACAAAATATCAGGTTGTTACTGCTGCAAGTTCATAGTACCCAACCTCATGTGGGTTTTCAAAATACCTCACAATATGTTTGCATTTATCTTTCTTTATTGAGGAGGGACACAATAATATACTGACCTCCCTGGATGCGTGTATTTGTCCCCTAAGCTAAAGGAAGGATATTTTGTTGCTTCTGTGTCTCATCAGGAAGCAGAATTCCCAGGTCTGATATAGAAGATTAAGCCTCCTCAGTTTTGATCTGTGCATGTGTAAAATGAGATGACTTTTGCTTGCCTCATTTCTTCTTACTTGCCTAAGTATGGTGCCCTCATCATCATTTTCTCCACCATCTAGGCTGAGTTACCACATTTATGTAGGGAAACCAAATCTGGTTAGAGGGGAAATATCTAGGTCTATGCTGTGCCTTTCACTAATTTCAAAGAGAATCTTGTTGATGTCAACATTGTAGTGAAGGTCTTAGTCATTGCCAGCAAACAAAAGTAAAATTTACATGTCCTGATTAGACAGTTATCCTCTTCCCCAACCCCTCCAAATTTATATGTTGATGGCCTAAGCCTCAGTTCCTCAGAGTATGACCTTACTTAGGGTCATGGCAGATATAATTAGCTAAATTAAAAAGAGGTCATACTGGAGTATAGTGAGATCCTAATCCAACATTCTTTATACAAGAATCCAAGTTCTTGTATAAAGGGGAAATTTGATCACAGATATACACACACATGTGGATGTCATGTGGACAAGGCAGAGATCAAGATGATGCATCTATAAGCCAAGGTTTCCAGCAAACCACCAGAAGGTAAGTGAGAGGTGTAAAACAGATTCTCTATCACAGCTGACAATAGGAGCCAAATGTGCAGATACCTTGACAGTGGGCTTCTAGCCTCTAGAACTGTGACACAATAAATTCTGGTTGTTAAATACACGCTTGTAATACTCTATTATGGCAGTCCTAACAAACTAATTCCATTTTGTCATGTAACATAACATATTCACAGTTTCCAAATTAAGTCATGAATCTCTGAAAGGCTGTTATTCTATCTACCACAGGCCCTGATTTTTAAAGTGAAAAGTGAGCATCAGGGAGCTAAGGTAGAAGCCAGTCTGAAAGACTTCAGTTAATGTGGAAACTACTTCTTGATGTTTTTCACCACTGCAAAGACCAAAACTCTGGTTATGGAATATTGTATAAAAGAGTCACAGTCTATGCCAGATGTGGTGGCTCATGCCTGTAATCCCAACACTTTGGAAGGCCAAGGCATTGGACCCCAGGAGACCATCCTGGGCAATATAGTAAGACACTCGATCTGTGCCAAGATGACTGAATAGAAACAGCTCCAGCCTCCAGCTCCCAGTGTGAGCAACACAGCAGATGGGTAATTTCTGCATTTCCAACTGAAGTATCAGGTTCATCTCACTGGGGTGTGTTGGACAGTGGGGGCAGGACAGTGGGTGCAGCCCATTGAGAGCCAAAGCAGGGCAAGGCATCGCCTCACCCGGGAAGTGCAAGGGGGAAGGGAATTCCCTTTCCTAGCCAAGGGAAACTGTGACACACAACACCTGGAAAATCGGATCACTCCCACTCTAATACTGCACTTTACCAAGGGTCTTAGCAAATGACACAGCAGGAGATTATATCCCACACCTGGCTCAGAGGGTCCCATGCCCACAAAGCCTCCCTCATTGCTAGCACAGCAGTCTGAGATCTAACAGCAGGGCAGCAGCGAGGCTGGGGGAGGGGTGCCTGCCATTGCTGAGGCTTAAGTAGGTAAACAAAGTGGCTGGGAAGCTCCAACTGGGTGGAGCCCACTGAAGCTCAAGGAGGCCTGCCTGCCTCTGTAGACTCCACCTCTGGGGATAGGGCATAGCCAAACAAAAGGCAGCAGAAACCTCTGCAGATGTAAATGTCCATGTCTGACAGCTTATAGAGAGTAGTGACAGCTTGAAGAGAATAGTGGTTTTCCCAGCATGGAGTTTGAGATCTGAGACCGGACAAATTGTCTGCTCAAGTGGGTCCCTGACCCCCAAGTAGCCTAACTGGGAGACATCCCCCACTAGGGGCACACTGATATGTCACACTTCACACGGCTGGGCACACCTCTAAGAGGAAGCTTCAAGAGGAACAATCAGAGAGCAACATTTGCTGTTCAGTAATGTTCACTCTTCTGCAGCCTCTGCTGCTGATACTCAGGCAAACAGGGTCTGCAGTGGATCTCAAGCAAACTCCAACAGACCTGCAGCTAAGGGCCCTGGCTGTTAGAAGGAAAACTAACAAACATAAAGGACATCCACACCAAAACCTCGTCTGTATGTCACTAACATCAAAGACCGAAGGTAGATAAAACCACAAAGAGGGGAAAAAGCAGTACAGAAAAGCTGGAAATTCTAAAAATCAGAGTACCTCTTCCCCTCCAAAGGAATGCAGCTCCTTGCCAGCAATGGAACAAAGCTGGACAGAGAATGACTTTGACGAGTTGAGAGAAGAAGACTTCAGACAATCAAACTTCTCCAAGCTAAAGGAGGAACTACAAACCCAGTGCAAAGAAACTAAAAACCTTGAAAAAAGATTTGATGAATGGCTAACTAGAATAACCAATATAGAGAAGTCCATAAACAAACTGATAGAGATGAAAACCATAACACGAGAACTATGTGACAAATGCGCAAGCTTCAGTAACCGACTTGATCAACTGGAAGAAAGAGTATCAGTGATTGAAGATCAAATGAATGAAATGAAGCAAGAAGAGAAGTTTAGAGAAAAGAGAGTAAAAAGAAATGAACAAAGCCTCCAAGAAATATAGAACTATGTGAAAAGACCAAATCTATGTCTGATTGGTGTACCTGAAAGTGACAGGGAGAATGGAACCAAGTTGGAAAACACTCTACAGGGTATTATCCAGGAGAACTTCCCCAACCTAGCAAGACAGGCCGACATTCAAATTCAGGAAGAACAGAGAACGCCACAAAGATACTCCTCAAGAAGAGCAACTCCAAGACATATAATTGTCAGATTCACCAAAGTTGAAATGAAGGAAAAAATCTTAAGGGCAGCCAGAGAGAAAGGTCGGGTTACCCACAAAGGGAAGCCCATCAGACTAACAGCGGATCTCTTGGCAGAAACTCTCCAAGCCAGAAGAGAGTGGAGGCCAATATTCAACATTCTTAAAGAAAAGAATTTTAAACCCAGAATTGCATATCCAGCCAAACTAAGCTTCATAAGTGAAGGAGAAATAAAATCCTTTACAGACAAGCAAATGCTGAGAGATTTTGTCACCAGCAGGACTGCCCTACAAGAACTCTTGAAGGAAGTACTAAACATCAAATGGAAAAACCAGTACCAGTCACTGCAAAACCATGCCAAAATGTAAAGACCATCAATGCTAGGAAGAAACTGTTTCAACTAACAAGCAAAATAACCAGCTAACATCATAATGACAGGATCAAGTTCACACATAACAATATCAACCTTAAATGTAAATGGGCTAAATGCTCCAATTAAAAGACACAGGCTGGCAAATTGGATGAAGAGTCAAGACCCATCAATTTGCTGTAGCCAGGAGACCCATCTCACGTGCAGAGACACACATAGGCTCAAAATAAAGGGATGAAGGAAGATCTACCAAGCAAATGGAAAACAAAAAAAGCAGGGGTTGCAATCCAAGTCTCTGATAAAACAGACTTTAAACCATCAAAAATGGTCCCATTTACATAATGGTAAAGGGATCAATTCAACAAGAAGAGCTAAATATCTTAAATATATATGCACCCAATACATGAGCACCCAGATTCATAAAACAAGTCTTTAGAAACTTACAAAGAGACTTAGACTCCACACAATAACCATGGGAGACTGTAACATCCCACTGTCAACATTAGACAGATCAATGAGACAAAAAGTTAACAAGGATATCCAGGAGTTGAACTCAACTCTGCACCAAGCAGACCTAATAGACATCTACAGAACTCTCCACCCCAAATCGACAAAATATACATTCCTCTCAGCACCACATCACACTTATTCCAAAATTGACCACATAGTTGGAAGTAAAGCACTCCTTAGCAAATGTGAAAGAACAGAAACTATAACAAACTGTCTCTCAGACCACAGTGCAATCAAACTAAGGATTAAGAAACTCAATCAAAACCACTCAACTACATGGAAACAGAACAACCTGCTCCTGAATGACTACTGGGTACATAACAAAATGAAGGCAGAAATAAAGATGTTTTTTGAAACCAATGAGAACAAAGATAAAACATACCAGAATCTCTGGGACACATTTAAAGCAGTGTGTAGAGGGAAACTGATAGCACTAAATGCCCACAAGAGAAAGCCAGAAATATCTAAAATCGACACCCTAACATCACAATTAAAAGAACTAGAGAAGCAAAAGCAAACACATTCAAAAGCTAGCAGAAGGCAAGAAATAACTAAGATCAGAGCAGAACTGAAGGAGATACAGACACAAAAAACCCTTCAAAAAACCAATGAATCCAGGAGCTGGTTTTTTGAAAAGATTAACAAAATTGATAGACCACTAGCAAGACTAATAAAGAAGAAAAGAGAGAAGAATCAAATACACACAATAAAAAATGCTAAAGGGGATATCACCACTGACCCCACAGAAATACAAACTACCGTCAGAGAATACTATAAACACCTCTACACAAATAAACTAGAAAACCTAGAGGAAATGGATAAATTCCTTGACACATACACTCTCCCAAGACTAAACCAGGAAGAAGTGGAATCCCTGAATAGACCAATAACAGGCTCTGAAATTGAGGCAATATTAATAGCCTACCAACCAAAAAAAGTCCAGGACCAGACGGATTCATAGCCAAATTCTACCAGAGGTACCAGGAGGAGCTGGTACCATTCCTTCTGAAATTATTCCAATCAATAAAAAAAGAGAGAATCCTCCCTAACTCATTTTATGAGGCCAACATCATCCTGATACTAAAGCCTAGCAGAGACACAACATAAAAAGAGAATTTTAGACCAATATCCCTGATGAACATCGATGCAAAAATCCTCAATAAAATACTAGCAAACCGAATCCAGTAGCATATCAAAAATCTTATCCACCATGATCAAGTTGGCTTCATCCCTGGGATGCAAGGCTGGTTGAACATATATTCAAGTCAATAAACGTAATCCATCACATCAACAGAACCAAAGACAAAAATCACATGATTATCTCAATAGATGCAGAAAAGGCCTTTGAGAAAATTCAACAGCCCTTCATGCTAAACACTCTCAATAAACTAGGTATTGATGGGGCATATCTCAAAATACTAAGAGCTATTTATGACAAACCCACAGCCAATATCATACTGAATGGGCAAAAATCAGAAACATTCCCTTTGAAAACTGGCACAAGACAGGGTGCCCTCTCTCACCACTCCTATTCAACATAGTGTTAGAAGTTCTGGCCAGGGCAATCAGGCATGAGAAAGAAATAGACTGTATTCAATTAGGAAAAGAGAAAGTCAAATTGTCCCTGTTTGCAGATGACATGATTGTATATTTAGAAAACCCCATCATCTCAGCCCAAAATCTCCTTAAGCTGATAAGCAACTTCAGCAAAGTCTCAGGATACAAAACCAATGTACAAAAGGCACTAGCATTGTTATACACTAATAACAGACAAACCGAGAGCCAAATCATGAGTGAACTCCCATTCACAATTGCTTCAAAGAGAATAAAATACCTAGGAATCCAACTTACAAGGGATGTGAAGGACCTCTTCAAGGAGAACTACAAACCACTGCTCAACAAAATAAAAGAGGACACAAACAAATGGAAGAACATTCCATGCCCATGGGTAGGAAGAATCAACATCGTAAAAATGGCCATACTGCCCAAGGTAATTTATAGATTAAATGCCATCCCCTTTAAGCTACCAATGACTTTCTTCACAGAATTAGAAAAAAAGTACTTTAAAGTTCATATGAAACCAAAAAAGAGCCTGCATTGCCAAGACAGTCCTAAGCCAAAAGAACAAAGCTGTAGGCATCATACCACATGACTTCAAACTATGCTACAAGCCTACAGTAACCAAAACAGCATGGTACCGGTACCAAACAGATATAGACCAATGGAACAGAATAGAGCCCTCAGAAATAATACCAGACATCCACAACCATCTTATCTGACAAACCTGACAAAAACAAGAAACGGGGAAAGGATTCCCTATCTAATAAATGGTGCTGGGAAAACTGGCTAGCCATATGTAGAAAGCTGAAACTGGATCACTTCCTTACACCTTACACAAAAATTAATTCAAGATGGATTAGAGACTTAAATGTTAGACCTAAAACCATAAAAACCCTAAAAGGAAACCTAGGCAATAACACTCAGGACATAGGTATGGCAAGGATTTCATTTCTAAAACACCGAAAGCAATATCAACAAAAGCCAAACTTGACAAATGGGATCTAATTAAACTAAAGAGCTTCTGTATAGCAAAAGAAACTACCATCAGAGTGAACAGGCAACCTACAGAATGGGAGAAAATGTTTGCAATCTAGTCATCTGACAAAGGGCTAAAATCCAGAACCTACAAAGAACTCAAACAAATTTATAAGAAAAAATCAAACAACCCCGTCAAAAAGTGGGCAAAGGATGTAAACAGACACTTCTCAAAAGAAGACATTTATGCAGGCAACAGACACATGAAAAAATGCTCATCATTACTCACCATCAGATAAATGCAAATCAAAACCACAATGAGATACCATCTCACACCAGTTAGAATGGCAATTATTAAAAAGTCAGGAAACAACAGGTGCTGGAGAGGATGTGGAGAAATAGGAACAATTTTACGGTGTTGGTGGGACTGTAAACTAGTTCAACCATTGTGGAAGACAGTGTGGTGATTCCTCAAGGATGTAGAACTAGAAATACCATTTGACCCAACCATCCCATTACTGGGTCTATACACAAAGGATTATAAACCATTCTGCTATAAAGACACATGCACACATATGTTTACTGTGGCACTATTCACAATAGCAAAGACTTGGAACCAACTCAAATGTCCATCAATGACAGACTGGATTAAGAAAACGTGGCACATATATACCATGGAATACTATGCAGCCATAAAAAAGGATGAGTTCATGTCCTTAGTAGGGACATGGATGCAGCTGGAAACAGTCAATCTCAGCAAACTTTCACAAGAATAGAAAACCAAATACCGCATGTTCTCACTCATAGGTGGGAATTGAACAATGAGAACACTTGGACACAGGAAGGGGAACATCACACACTGGGGTCTGTTGTGGGAGGGGGAGGGATAGCATTAGGAGATATACCTAATGTAAATGATGAGTTAATGGGTGCAGCACACCAACATGGCACATGTATACATATGTAACAAACCTGCACATTGTGCACATGTACCCTAGAACTTTAAGTTTAATAAAAAAGAAAATAAAAAAAGTCATACTCTAGATTCCTGAAGCTGATATAGAGAAATTGGGATTACATTGTGGCTCAATGAATTTAGCCTTGAAGGTATTGATTTAAGGATATATTCACAGCACTAAAAGGATTAAGTACACGTATCAACAAACTATCAAACTCATGCTAACTTTTGGCCATTCTTACCTGGGAGAACAGATGGCATTTCTCAGTCTCTAGGTTATCTTATAGGCATCCAGAAAGCATTCCAGCTATTCGCTTGCCTCTTTCCACCATTAGACTGTACCTTTTCTGCAGTTCTTGACTTTATGAGTTTCATCATCATTATTATGTAGCACTGTGCCTAGCTCAATATATAGAATAGATATTGTTAAAATTAACTATGAAAAAATAGGATGCATCATTTTAAATCAGTGCTTCTCAAAATATCCATGGTAAATCCATTTTGATTTTGGTTTTTGATTTTTCCAGTTCACCTTGGATCAATATAATTTTATTGTTCTGACTTTGTATATAAAATTATGTGCTTCAGTACTACTGAGAAGTTGAATAGCTATAAACATCTTCAAACACTTTCCATTTTGGAGCTTACCTCAGCACAGATAGGTAACAGACTGTTGCCAAACCAGCACTGGTTCATAGACCTCACTTTCAATAGCACACTACTAAATCAGTCCCTTCTTTAGATTCTCTCCTTGACATTTTGTTCTGGAACTGAAATCTTGCCATTGATATGACTATTATTCTTCCTCATTTAAAATATACTATACAATTATTTCCTTATGGAAACAGAAAGACAACATTGAGTGTACAAGAGAGAAGACAGAAAAGAGAGACAGTGAGAATCAGCATGTACTTTGCAGCTAGAATAATGTGGCTTCAGATTTTGACTGTGCCCACTTACTTTCTATCTGAGCTTGATAGAGTTACATAAACCCTTTGTGCCTCCAAGTATTTTTAAAAATTGAGAATAATAATGAATACAATACAAACCAACATTTGTTGAATGTTTACATTGTTTCAGGCTCCGGGTAACGTCTTACATACATGAAGTTCCTTAATCGCTGTAACTCTATGAAATAAGTAATATCCTCATCCAGAGATTGTATGTTAGAACAGTCAGTATTAAATACATTAGAAATCTCATCCCGGATTACACAGATAGTGAGTAGCACAGCCCGGACTTAAACCCAGAGATATAAGACATCTAAGCTTTTGCTTTCAGTATATTTACACATAGAGTGAATTCTAGGAGTAATGAGATAATACAGTATATCATACATCAGTTACTGAAGTTCATAGATGGTATTGTAGCTATCACTTGTACTGTTGATGCTGTGATTGCTGCAGCTACCATCTTCACCTTTAAAGGCGAAAGTGAAGAAGACAGAAAGGGGATAAAGAAATAAACACAATCTTCTTCACCATTATACTTGTTTCTGAGGCCAGTCTTTATGTTCTTAAAGCACCAAAGATAGCGGTTGTGAAGAATTTATTTGAAAAACATAGATTGTGGTTTAAAATATGTCATTGCCTAACTTTCAAGCATCCTAAATAGGTGAAAACACCCAAGACCTAAAAATCCTCAAGGAGTCTTGTTTATGCCTTGAGAATATTGGTCACTTAACACTGATTCTAGGACCTCTTTCCCCACGTTGGAGAAGGTAGCGCTAGGCCGAGTCTCTTAACAACATGAGGAATAGCTCTGCTCCAGATTCAGGGTTGTGACAGTGTTGGCAAACACTTAAGTCCCTCCAGACATGGCGGAGCTCAAGTTTCTCCACAAAGTCAAGAAAATATAAATAATATTTGATAGTTATATTATTTTTAAATGTCTGAAATGCACTTTTGTTTTTGTGCAATTAAGAAAAGGATAATAGAATTTATTTTTATGAATCTATCTAAGCACCTATCTAAAGAAGTTCAATAAGTCTTCATGTACATGAAAGCAGCGTTTAAATGGAAATACTCTTTTCTTGCCCAGAAAATCTTTCTGAACTAATATTCCAAACTTCTAAAGTAGTCACTGGTTAGAGTAATAAATAGTGACACTGAAGTCTCAAAGAATCTAGTGTGTTAGGTTTCAACATTCAAAGTACAAATACTTTGAAAAAGTCATTTTGACCACATAAACAAATACACATAGCTCAATGTATATGTACATCTCTGTTATTTCCAACTCTTATACTTATTTTGCCTTCAAACAAAACTAATCATGATTCTTTAAGCCCCTACTCTAAGTGTCTTCACCATCTGTTTGCCTAACCCATTTAACCTCTTTTCTAAGGTACAGAAGACGTCTGTTCAGCTGAGACTTGGCCAACAAGCAAATTAACTATTTTGTATCTTGATATCTTCATCTGGAATCAGTGCATAACACTCTCTCTCATAGGATGCCATAATTATCAGATGAGAGAACATGTAAAAGGATCTAGCACTGTGTCTTTTATTTAGTGCATAGTCTATAAACAGAAGTTTTCTTATTCTCTATTATTCAATGTTCTTGAATACCCATAGTTGCATAGTTCTATTAAATTTATGATTAATTTCATGAAAATTCTAGATGCTAAGTAATATTACTTTCACTTTCAAAATAAAGAAATTGCAGCTAAGAAATATAAAGAGAATACTCAGTATTCACATAGCTGTTGCATGGAAGAGCTAAACCTTATCCTTAGTCTTTTGATCTTATGTCATACAACATGGTTCGTGGCCCTGCTCACTTGTATACATTTATATTCTTAATTCTACAACTGGATCATCTTTCTGATTCATACTTTATTTAATAATATATTCTTCCCTGGTGTTTTCTTATTATTTAATGAGTACAGTTTGTTTCTTTCCTACTAAGCCCATGGAACACTGCTAATTCTTGATCTAGAATATTAAATTAAATTAACTTAAGGAAGTTGAATTTAAAACACATAAAACTTATGGCCTATGTCTATTCAAAAGTTTTATTTAAAAATGGAATTTGTAATAATCTCTGCCTTTAGCTGTTATATGCTGTCTTAAATGTAGAGTTACAGATCAGTACAATGAATAGTTCTTGTAGATACCACCCTTTCTATATTAGACAATAGACAATTTGGCACAGGAAAAAAAAGTATTCTCTATGAGCAGAGAGATCTTTCTTTGCCCAATTAAAGTCACACAGAAAATGTAAATAAATAAATGAATCTTTATTTTTCATAGTCATAATTGAGCTTTACAGAATAGCTGCTTCTCTCAAACAGGCAGACTCTAACCTTCTGCTGTAATCTTGGTTTCAACAAACATCTGGAAGATCTTCCTTTGTATTTCTTTGGTTTTCACAGTATAGACTATGTGGTTTAGCACAGGGGGTACAACAAGGTATGCATTTGCCATGAGGGCATGAGGGCTTTCCAAAGCGATGAATGACAGACACCCCAATGAGTGGCACATAGAAGATGAGTACAGCACAGATGTGTGAAACACAGGTGTTGAGTGCCTTCAGTCAACCCTCCCTTGAGGCAATAGCCATTACTGTTTGAAGTATAAACACATAGGAGAGGAGGATGGAGAGGGAGTCAGAACCCTTGGTGAAGATGACAGCGATGAGGCCATAGAGACCGTTGACGCGGGTGCTGGCACAGGCAAGTTGCATAACGTCTTGGTGGAGGCAGAAGGAGTGGGAGAGGATGTTGGAGTGGTAGAAGGGGAGCCTCTTGATGAGGAAAGGCACAGGGAAGACAACACAGACTGCCCTTGACAAAATGACTAACCCTGTTTTGCAGACCACACCATTGGTTAGAATGGTGCTGTACCTGAGAGGGGTCCAGATTGCCACAACCTGATCAAAGGCCATTGCCACCAGCACGCCAGACTCAGTGGCTGAGAAGGTGTGGATGAAGTACATCTGAACAAGACAGGCATCAAAGGCAATGGACTTGTAGTTAAACAAGAATATGCCTAGCATAGAGGGCAAAGTACAGACGGCAAGCCCCATGTCTGCCAAAGCCAGCATGCACAGAAAGTGGTACATAGGGATATGTAGAGATGATTCAGACGTGATGGTAGAGATTATGATGCTATTGCCAAAGAGGGCAATAACATATACAGCACCCAGCGGAAATGTCATCTGGTAATACTTTTGCTCAAGCCCTGGAATTCCAGTGAAGACAAAGTAAAGGTGTTGGAAGTGGGAGTAGTTATTATCTGCATGGTGCCAATGTGACATAGTCATGGGAAAGGAACTCATGGGATCCTGATGAATGGCTTCCAAAAATACAGTGACAAAGATAAATGATACATTAGACTCTGAATTCCTTGAGAGTGGGGCCATTTTTTCCCCACATAACTGTATTTCAGGGGGTAGGGGAGGCAAAATTTAAGAGGCGACAGAATCCCTAAAATCATTACTCCAAGGTGGATCCTGTTGAGTAAGGTTCTACTGACCTAAGGGAAAATGACTCACCCAAGAATAAGTAAGCCATATTCAGCTTCAAGCAGACACTGTAGCACCAACCCATGTAGTAAAATATATTCTGCCTCTCCTGCTACTTTTTTCCTTGTTTCTAATCAATGTCTTATAAGCTATTGAGTCAGAAGCTGAGAACATAATAATTTAGCCACTATGAATATAACTGAGTCAAGATGAAATATGAATAGTTTGATTATCTACAAAAAATGCCACTCCCATTCATCACACTTCTTATATCCAGGGCTTTCACGAAGGCAATATATCTTGTGCCGAGGGCAGGGGTGGAAATACCCCTTGCACGCACCTAGCTTCTCTTTATGCATTCTCCTCCTTTGTTTCCCCAGAGCCTCAGAATCATTCCCAACCCAAGAACTACAGACACTTTACTCATTTAAAATTAAAAATGTTTGCCATTTCTAAATTAGTGAAATCTTAATATATGAGGAAGCATATTTCACTTGGTAAAGCAACAACAGCAATTGTTGGATAGACTAACCCATTCTGTCCAAGAGAAAGTAAGATACCCAGGACTCAATGGAAGACTTTTTCAGGATCAGGATTATCTGGCAATCTCTCGTTGCTAAGGCACAGTGATCATGTTACACCCTGATTTTCTGGATTATGGAGGCCTCCATGGAGATCTGGAAGGCACGTTCATATTGCCAGAACCAGTACCTATACTAACTACCAAAGACCCTTTGATGGGGTCATTCGACTTTGGACATGGTTGACAATGGTAGAATATACTCTCATTGAAAACCCATTAACCTTAAAACTCTCATCAGTTATCTTTATTGATTGATTGGAATCAGGTTGACTAAGAGGCAATGTAGTGTTAAGAGCATGGACTCTAGATCCACACATCCTGTATTTGGATCCCAGCTCCCCCGATCTTCAGTAAAGCCCCTACATATATAATGAGTGGGCAATAATAATATCTACTTCATAGGATCAGTGTGAGAATTAAAATTTAAAAGCCCTAGAAATAAAATGTGTTCTTTTATTATGATTATTTTGAACTAAAGGTTTTGTTGTTCATGTATACTCAGTATTAATATTGAATTCTTTTTTTTCTATTTTTGTTTGCACCTTTTGACCAGATTTTCTGCAGCAGAGGTAAAAACTAAGAGATTCTCCTCTATCACAAATAATCACATTTAATTCTGTATTCCTTGCATTTTTGAAATAATTTACTCTCTGCTTTACAACTATTAAGCATCCCACCTCCAGGCTATTGTACATTTCTGATTGACCCATTCTCATGATAAACTAAAAAGCATATTATAACTGTTTTTAACATCTCCAAAAATACCCTTTGAAAGATTTCTTATCAAGTTTTCTCCAAGCTTAGCCAGATTATTTTATCTATTTATATAACATAGCAATTTACTTCCATTTCTTTTATAAAAGACAGCTGAGTTAGTTCAAGTATGTGGCCTATGAGATTGCCAATAAACATTTTTATCCACTCAAATAACTGTTGTTTTGGTTTTCTTATGTCTTAGTGATTTTTTGAGAAAGAAAGCTCTTACTAATTTTGTCAAATAATTGTAATAAAGAGGAGGAATGAGGGAAAATTCTGAGAAGTGAGAAAATGGGAAAAGAAGAAAATAAGGTGGGAGGAAGGAAGGAGAGAAAAGAAACTAAAGGATAAAAACAAAAATTCAAAGAATGGCAGAGGTAAAAATTGAACTATTTCACATTTTAAGAAAACCTAAAACCTAGATAAAGAAAATAACTTGCCCTGAGTCAACAACATGTTGGTAGAAAAAAAAGAAGATAAAAAAATGGGCAGGGGTGAAGGGAACTGCATAGCCTTTTTGAGGAGAATTACAACTGTTATGGGAGCTTGGGTGCTCCATTAGAGAAAACAAAAAATTGCATCTTTTGGTCTTGCATGAGTCCTCAGACTTTATTATTTACGTATATTGCCCAGGATCTAGAAAACAGGTAGAATTCAAATCTATCTTATGAAGATAAGGCTCTTGGACCCTAAGTTCTGCCTTTGACAATTTTTCCTGGCTTGACACTCTACTATATATACTGCCACATTTCTGGGAAAATGGGCTGTATAAGTGTTCTGTATTTGCTCTCTAGGCTCCCACAACTTATGTGGACCCATTATAGACACTAGATTGAAGGAGCAGGTGGAAAATTAAACAAATTATAAAATCTCTTTATTATGTGAGTAGCAGCAAACAAAGAACCAAAAATAACCCTTTCATTTGCTATAAGTGTTAGAAAAACTTTCAGGTTTCCAGGCATTCTAGGACATTGTGAATAATAGTACAAGGTTGAGACTGGTCTTAAAAGAATAATTTTACCCTTCATTTTACTACTATGTAAGATGGGCAGGGTGGACCTTAAGAAACAGAAATAAAAACCTTCCTGATGTAAAGATTAATTGTAACCATCTTTCACCTGAGAGTAGAGCCACAAATTTCTTCCCTTAGGGGGAACATTCCTACACGCCAATTATTTCAAGTTCTAGATAAAAGGATTTTTTTTAAAAGACCCAATACCTAACCAGTCTAGAAGTATGCACGCCATATTCTATAGCTGACATTTACCTTCTGCCTACATCCGTTCCAGTCACAGAAAGCTTCCTACCTTCAAAGGCAATGCATTCACTATAGAGGATCTGATTTCTATCTACCTCTTAGAAAAGGGTTATCTTTACACCATTAGGATAAATAAGTTGTGACTTCATATCTTTCCCTTAAAGCAGATGTGAATGAGAAAAAAGACAAGGCACAGAACTTGAGTGCTTGGATAGGGGAATGAAGAACAAGGAAGATAAGGAGAAACGCAAAGGAGTACTTGGGAGCCAGTTAGAGATTTCAGGAATGATGTCAGAACATGTTCTGTCAACAGACCAACCTTATCTTCTGGTTTTACTCTCCAACTCACTTTGTTGCTGAGAGAAGCCTCAGCTAGAAGATGATTCTTAAGCAGCCTGAGGTTTGCCTGGCAAAACCACTGTCACTACCCCATGAGGGCTTTGACGTCCTGAGTTGCTCCAGCATTCCTCCCGTTAGTGTGCCCTAGAGAGTTTCACAGATCCACAAACAGGGTTATTCCCCAGAGCCTTCCAAGGCTAAGGAGGTTTCTCTAGGGCTCAAATCGCCCTTTAGAGTCTCATATCTGGGAAAGAAGATAGTATTGAGGACATTTGAGAAATGTATATGTGTGTGTGAGTGTGTGAGTGTGTGTGTGGGGGGGGCGGGGTGTAGGAAGTTCCAGGAGCTGGTTACTGCACAATCACAGTTTCTCAGGGACATCTTAACCATTTCACTATTTCAATGCCCTGAATAAATGATAGTTATTTTTATTTTTCTCAAAACATAGGAAAACTAACAAAAAAAGTGTTCAAGGAAAAGTTACTCCATGATTTTCCCATCCAAAAATGATTGTATAGTTGAAATGGCTTCCTAATAAATGAATATTTCTGCTATTTTATCTGCATTTTTCAGCCTTCAATATCAACTTAGTCATAAGTCATGCCCTGTGCAAAAGTAAAGTAAGAAGTCTTTCAGGGAAGCATCAATCAATGTCACAATCAATCAAGAGACAACGAATATTCCACAATATTATATTACTTTCAGATGCTACTTTCCCTACCTGCCCTATGAAAAATAATAACAGCAGCAATAATAATAGCAATAACAACATTCTATATTAATTCTACACTTTAGCAGTCACAATATTTATCACATTCATTTTATACTTTAATCATTATAATACACATAAATCCTCATAAACACAAGTGATCCTCCTATGAAGTGGATATGTTATTCTCATCCTCATTGTTCAGCAAAGAAAAGAGGACATTGGAAAATGACCCAGATTCTAGATGTAATTCTAAGAATTAAACTGTAGAAATTGCTTACGATAGAAATAACAGCAGTGGCTTCTCAGTGCACTAGGTATGTTCTGGACTTCCTGGAACTTGAAGGGCACCATGGCTAGGTAAGGAAGAAATGCTCAAATAGAATGAGGCTTATATTCCAAGCTCTCTTATTCATTTATCATTCATCTACACAATAGTCCCAGAGTAATTTAATATTAATGCAAATCACTTCTCTAACATGATAGCCTCTCAAAATATTGAGTTCCATTACACAAAATCTATACCTACATCACATAATCAGTCTTTCAATACTGTTTGAACTAATTAACATGGAACTGCTCTACTTGCAATGTCTTAACCTCCATATTCCACTGTTAATAATAAACGTTTCACCTTGCAACCCAATTATGCCCTTATTCATGTTTTTCTTCTGTATCGACCCATAGGGGATCTAAGAAATAGAATCACTCTGATTTTACTCTAGCTGCTCAGCCAATGTTTTATTACTTATCGAGGTGGGTCATTTTATATCACATGGAATCTGATTTTTTTAATCTTAGCTTTCTATCATACGTTGCTAGCGCAAGTATAAAACTGAACAAATGTTATTACATCTTTTTATAAAACATCTTGAAAACTGAAAATGGCTAGAAGATACTGACTGTGCAATATGTTAGATTTTATGGCCCAGAAAAGTTAAGGGAATCTATCTGTAGCTAATTAATTTGATTTTCCTTGGTTGGATACTTACCTCATTCCTATCAAAAGCAATGTCTAATATTCACCACATATTTGAAATCCCCCAACTCAGTCTTTATCCCATCACATTCCATAGAAAAGCCTTCACTCATTCAAAAGTTTTGTGATGATTGGATCTAATCTCTTTCACTTGGGCCCCTCTCTTATCTACTTACTGAAGTATGTTCCCCCGATCCTTAACTTTCCAGCATTTAAGTAAATTCCCTCTTCTTAGATTGAGTAGAAGTTATGAAGGGGTAGCTTGAGGGAATGTTTTGGGTTGATGGAACACTTGGTATCTGGATTAGGGTGGTGGATAGTCACCAACAGACCCAGGCAACCCCAGATCCATTATCTTACTCTATATTTTTGGCTTATCCTGAATGTCATACGTGTAGGCTAAAACAACTCCATCTTGGATGCTAATCTTCCATGTCGACTTCTGATTAAACCCCATTCTGGGAATGCCTCTAAGATTTCGAATTTTACATTCTTACCATATATCCTGCCCCTAGGCAAATATCTTCTGAAGGATGTGTACTCTTTTCATATGTTATGTAAATCCTGGGTCTGAAGAGTAACAGTCCGGGAATCAACCATCTCAAGATATGGCATCTGTTCTAAAGTCCCTATTAAATCTTTCTTTCTGAGGACATAGATTTGTCAGTCTTTTTTTTTTTTTTTTTTTTTTTTTGTGACAGAGTCACCCTCTTTCTTCAGCCTCTCAGCTTCCCAGCATTTCATAGTTGGTTTGCATAACCTGCTCACCACAGAACATCATATACATGGAATTACACTGTATGTCATCTTTTGAACTTGAATTCTTTCACTTAACACAATAATCTGAGATTTATTTATGTTATTGCTGAAGTGTTGCATTGCATGGATGTACCATTTTTTCTTATTGTTGAGTTTATAAGGTATTTAATTTATCATATTTTCTATATAAAACACATTTTTTGTGTATCTATTTTGCAAACATCTCCCTTAGTCTGTGTCTTGCTTTTTCATTCTCTTCAAAGTGTCTATCTTTAAACTTTTTTAAAAAAAGATGATGATATCCAATTTATCTTTTTTAAGCCTTTAGGGGTGTGCTGTTGGAGACTAATTTTAAAACATTTGCATAAAGAGTCATCAAAGATTTTCTCTTGTGTTGTCTTCTAGAGGTTTTATAGTGTTAGGATTTGTATTTAGGTTTATCATCATTTTCTAGTTGACTTTTGTATAAAGTGTGAAATATAGGTTAACTTTCTTTAAAATATTCAATTGTTTCAGCACAATTTGTTGAACAAGCTGTGCTTTCTCCATAATTTCCTTTTTTCCTTTGTCAAAAATCAATTGACCATATTTCTGGGGCTATTTCTAGATTATGTATTTGGTTTCACCGATCTATGTGTCTCTTTTCCAAAAATCATATTCTCCTGATTATTGTCACTTTGTGGAAGTTCTAGAACTCAAGTACTATAAAACTACCAGCTTGGCTATTTTTTTCAAAAAATCATTTTTATATTAGTGTCACTGACTGAACTTCCAGTACAACATTGTATAAAAGTGGTAAGAGGCTAATAGCCTTGTTTTGTTTCCCTGATGTTAGAGAAA
Source organism: Macaca nemestrina (assembly GCF_043159975.1). NCBI lineage: Eukaryota > Metazoa > Chordata > Mammalia > Primates > Cercopithecidae > Macaca > Macaca nemestrina. The sequence continues at coordinate 69,804,884 of NC_092136.1, forward strand.
AAGCATCTGCTCTTTCATCAAGTATGATGTCAGCTAGAAGACCTTTTGTATATGCCCTTTATAGTGGGATGGAAGTTCCTCCTTGCATTGCTAATTTGCTGAGAGTTTTTTCCATTAATGGATGTTAAGCACGGTAAAGTGCTTGCTTCTCAGTATATGGAGATAAACTGTGATTTTTCATTTCTGGTCTGTTAATAGATTGTATAATATTTGTATGTTGAGCCAGCCTGTATTTCCACGATAACACCAAGTGGTCATATTATATCTTTTAAATATGTTCCTGGATTGGATTTGCTAGTAGTTTGACATGTGTCTATGTCTTGAGTGACATTGTGATATTGATCTGTAGGGGTGTGTGTGTGTGTGTGCACGCATGCGTACGTGTTTTCATGAAATGTCTTTGTATTCTTTTGGTATAAAAGTAACATTATGGGGCCAGGTGTGGTAGCTCATGCCTGTAATCCCAGCACTTTGGGAAGCTGGGGCTGGCGGATCACCTGAGGTCAGGAATTCGAGACCAACCTGGCCAATGTGGTAAAACCCCATCTCCACTAAAAACACAAAAAAATTACCCAGGCTACTGGTGGTGGTGTGTGCCTGTAATCCCAGATACTCAAGAAGCTGAGCATGAGAATTGCTTGAATCCAGGAGGCAAAGGTTGCAGCGAGTTGAGATTGCACCACTGTACTCCAGCCTGGGTGACAGAGCGAGACTCCATCTCAATAATAATAATAATAATAGGTCGGTGCAAAAGTAATTGTGGTTTTTGCCATTAAAAGTAATGGAATTTGTCCCTTTTATTTAACTTATTGAATTTGGGAACATAGAATTGTTTGTAGTATTGCTATCTGTTTAATAAATCTGTTAAATAAATATCTCTATAGAGATATTCCTTCTTTTATTTCTAATATTAATACTTTATGCTTTCGCATTTTGTCAGTCTGGTTAGGCGAATGTGGTACACAGATTTTAAAATACTTCACCAAGTATTACACTCATTATGATTTTATGTTACATAATATAAAGGTGATTATCCAGGAAAGTTTAATCACTTGAGGAAAAAAGAAAAAAAAAACAGAGAGATACTTTTTTTCCTGCCAGTAGAAGAAGAGGAAGTCAGAGATGTTTGAAGTATATGAAGAATTTAATATGCCATTTATGGTTTTGAAGATGGGAGAGACCATATTTACAGGAACTGAGCAGCTTCTACGGTGTGAAAGTGACCTCCAGCCAACTGCCAATAATAAACAAGGACCTGTAAAGGAAAGGAACTGAATTCTGCCAACAAACTGAAGGAGCTTGGAAATGGTTTCTTCCCAAAGAGTCTCAGGTCAAAGTCCAGCCCAGCTGCCACCTGGATTTTTCGCTCTAAGACCCTGAGCAAAGAACCTGTTTGAGGCACCCAGACCTCTGACCTGCAGAAGTTCAGTTAATACTGGATATGTTTTAAGCTACTATGTTTCTGATAATTTGTTACACAGTATTATTGAAAACTCATATGAGGAATGTCAATTCTGTTGATCTTCTAAAAAAGGTTTTGGTTTATTGATTTTCTTTGCTGTTTTTCTGTTTCAATTTCAATATTTTCTTCTCTGATCTTTATTAATTCCTGCTTTCTGATTACTCTGTTTTTTGTTTGTTTGTTTGTTCGTTTGTTTCTTTTTTTGAGACGGAGTTTTGCTCTTCTCGCCCAGGCTGGAGGGCAATGGCACCATCTCTGCTCACTGCAACCTCTGCCTCCCGGGTTCAAGCGATTCTTGTACCTCAGCATCCCGAGTATTTGGGTCTACAGGTGCATGCCACCACACCTGGCTATTTTTTTTATTATTATTATTTTTAGCATAGATGGGGTTTCACTATGTTGGCCAGGCTGGTCTCGATCTCCTGACCTCATGACCTGCCTGTCTCAGCCTGTCAAAGTGCTGGGATTACAGGCATGAGCCACTGCCGCCGGCCTGCTTTGGTTTTAATTTGTTTTTACTTTCTAATTCGTTAAGATTGAAGCTTAAAATATGAATTTAAGACTTTTTTTTCTATTCCCATCTAAGGCCTCAATGCCATAAATTTTCCTCTCAGCACTGCTTTACTGAGGTACCACAAATTTTGATATACAGACTTCTTATTTTCATTAATTTTAATATTTTCTAATTTACTTTAATTACATGTAATATTTTTTAAAATATTTGGGTATGTTAGATATCTTTCTATGATTTCTAATTTAATTCCTGTATGTTAGGGGAAAATAACACTGAAAAGAAAGACTAGAAGGGTTTTTTAATTCATTTTAACACATAAAATGGCATTGTTTTAATCATCTTCTAAGTATTTTGATCAATGTAATGATTTATTAGTCTATAAATATTATCATTTCAACTATATGTGAAAATAAGTCCCTGTCCTTAGCAGAAATCATATTTTTCACAATTTCACCATAATCTGAATTTATACTTATCTCTAATTGTCCAGCATAGGTGATAAAGTATTTATTAATTATCCGAATATCAGATGTTCTATTAATGAAGAGGAAAGGAGATATATCTAAAAGTAACTTCTTTTGCCCCAAGAAGATTAAGGTGTGCCAGTGTTAGAGTCATACAGGATTGAGAAAGACAACAAAATGTGTAGAAAACAGGAGTATCCCCATTTGAAAGAGCTTCAGGGGAGGCATCACAATATGATGACACCATGTTTTAGTTAGGGCAGGAGGTGAAAGGCCCATAAGGACAGAGAAAAAAACAGCAAAAATTGTTAACTGAGAAGCAGTGGGGTTTCAGAGGATAGAGTGGGAATATTTGGAGAGAGGAAACAAAGATGAGATTATAGAAGGACAATAATGTAAAGATGAAATGGTGATGCAGTTAATATAAATGAACAGAGTTTGATTGGAGGCTTAATACAAAGATCGTGGTACATGGTGATTTTAGCTGATAAAATATTGCTAGACAATGAATAACCAAAGTCCTAGGGTGGATAGGTACACTTAAGTCTTTTTTAAATTAAGTTTCAACATAATGTGGTGGTTGTTAGGATTGTCATCATCCTGAAGAGAATCTGCAGCAGTCCCAGGGATTGTTCAAGACATTTGAAACACAAGTCTCAGTAAGTGACAAGAGATATTCTGAGATCTAAATTTATTAAGTGAGAATCTAAATACAGTATGAGGCCTAAATGAGTATGAAAGTTTGCACAGGAGAAAGCAGCAGGAAGTGAGATCCTATTGCTTTGCTCTGCTGCGTGGATTTGAGGAAATATAGTGAGGAACAAGAAGAGAAAAGGATGTCTTCACTCTCTAACTTATATTAACAGTCATAGTAACAGGAATAACTCTTCATAAAAATCACCACGATCTTTTCTCCTTGACTGAAAAAGTGACCCTCTTTTTTATCCCATAAGACAGGCTCCAGTTTTCATCATTTCACTGCAGCACATTGTTTTATATATTTTCTTTTTGTGATTATCTCTGCTATATTATGTATTTGCAAGTATCTGAACATGAGACACGCAACCCCTAGAAGAAGATATCTGTTTTTCACTTCAGGAAGCACCAAATTATTACATATATTTTGTAGATATTAGACCAAAGTCTACTTGACCCACAGAGTTCCATTCAACACATCCAAAAACACATCATCATGTTCCCATACCCCCCATTCTTGAATTAGGGAGAGATGAGAAAAATAGTATTTCCATAAAGGAGATAAGAAATAGTTAAAACTCTCAAAAAAATAGAGTATGTTACCATATAATTGTCTTTGAATACAATCTGTAGATATTCATAAAATGAAAATACTATGAGGTTTTATGTAGAAGTTAGATGCTTCTCAGAAAAAGTGAGAAATAAACGGGTTTGGTGGAAGTATAGAATTAGTACATGAGTTAATATAAACATTGTAGGAGAGTTTTATTATTTCTATGTAGGCACAAACGCAAGTATAAGATTTATTCATCTGAAGTCAGGTGAGGTCATTAGTATTACTGGGTTAGGATCCATGTAGGGAAAAATGAAAGAGAATTTCAAGATAGAGAGTGGCAATAGACAGTTGGTGATCTTGAATGCCAAAGCAAGCGTGTTTTATTACAGAAATAGATAGCAGACATGGATATGAACTGATAGGTTACAATCGCGTTAGAGAGAACTAATTTGACTGTACAAAAAAACCCTGATATAATTCTACTTTTAAAATTCTTTTTGCATCTACTTGTTCCTTTACATCATCAATCCAAAAGGCCAAGACCAAATACTCATCATCTACTATATGCACAATTACATTAAACTTCTGTGTCTGTGTTGCTAGTCTCTGCCCTGCCAATCCAGTTTACTCTCAGTTGTTATATCCATCTTTCCAGGACATATCTGTCATCATTTATCCATAAATCCTAAACAGCAACTGAGCTACAACTATATTAAAGGCACTGTGCTAGGTATATTGGTAAATACAAAATGATAATAATAATTAATAAAACACCATGAGATGGAATAATGTCAGCAAGATGGCAGAGTAGAAAGCTCCAAGCCCTCCTTTTCCCATAGAAACACTGAGATAACAACAATATGTGAGTGAGAATGCCTCTGTGAGAACTGTAGAAACAAGTTGAAAACTACAGAACTCAGGCCAATGTAAAATCAAGAAAGAATTTTAGCAAAAGGGGTAGACAAATTTGTGGCATTAGCCCTCTTGTTTGTACTCCTCTATCTACCCAGAATAGCATGTAACTGGGAAGAATCCTCCCATCCATAGTCTTCTTCCTTGCGATGGAAACAAAAGACTGTTCAATTATCTGGTTTGTCTAGAGGCTCCTATGGTGATTAGTGACCAGTTTCTGTCTCACCTGACTTGCAGCACAGACTGATCAGTGGCAGAGTTTGCAAGCATTTGGAAACATAAGTAAGCACTGCAACACATTAGAGCTGCAATTCTGTAGGCAGATAGCAGGGAGAAAAAGAGATCAGAAAAGGAGATATTTTAGAACCTCTAGTCTGGCTGATTGGTGAAGATCTTTTTCTGCAAAAAGTCAGCATAAAAGATGGGAAAAGGAAGTTATTATTTCAAATGCTCAAATCCCTGCAAAAGATTACAAGGCATACAAAGAAAGAGGAAAACATAACCCAATCAAAGAAACAAATCAATAAGCTGCCTGATGAAAAATTTAAAACAACTGTCATGAGTATGCTCAATGAGCTAAAAATATATATATATAGACAACTAAACAAAATAAAAAAGTGATACTTGAACAAAATAGAATATCAACAAAGAAATATAAACTACAAAAAAAAAAAAAAGAACAAAACAGATACTATAACCAAATTTAAAAAGTTCTTAGAGAGATTCAACAACAAACTTGGTCAGGTAGAGGAACAAATCAGAAAACTTGAATATTAATCATTTAAATCAATAAGTAGTAAGAAGGAAAAGAATGAAGAAAAGTGGAAAAAGTTTAAGTGACTTATGTGATACTATCAAGTGTACTACCAGGGTACAAATACACACTGTGGTAATCCAAGAGTATGGAGAGAAAATGGAAGAGAGGTTATTTAAAGAAGTAATGGCCAAAATCTTTCCAAATATTAGTGAGGGAAAAGGGCATAAAATTTCAAGAAGCTCAATATCAATTAAGATAAATCCAAAGAGAACCATACAGAGACACATTCTAATAAAAACGTGTAAAGTTAAAAACGAAAAGGAAATCTTAAAAACAGCAAGAGAAAAGCAACCAATCACATACAAGAGAGCTTTCATATTATTATCGGAGAATTTCTCAGCAGAAACCTTGCAGGCCAGAAGGGAGTGGAATGATATATTCAAGGAAAGAAAAGAAAGAAAAGAAAGGAAGGAAGGAAGGAAGCAAGGAAGAAAAGGAGGGAGGGAGGGAGGGAGGGAGTAAGGAAGGTAAGGAGGAAAACTGTCAAGTAAAAATACTGTTTTGAGCAAAATTATACTCCAAATATGAAAAGTATTTCCCAGATAAACAAAAACTGAGGAAACTCCTTAACCTAGACCTGTTTCTCAAGAAATGCTAAAGACAGTTCCTCAAGTTGAAATGAAAGGATACCAGACATTAAGGCAAAGTCAAACACAAATATGAGGTTTTACAATAAAAAGTAAATACAGACAAATATAATACCTTGGATTATTGTAATTGTTGTACATATAAGTTAAATAAAAATATATAAAAGAACTGTAAAATCTATTTTAGTGGGCATACAAAATATACAGAGGTATAATAAGTGACATCAATCACATAAAGTGGGGAGTGGAGTTATAAAGGAGTTGAGTTTTTGTATGTCATTGTAGTTATTATCATTTAAAAATAAAATGCTATAACTTTAATATGTTTTATGTAATTGCAATGGTAACCACAAAGAAAATATCTGTAGATATTTTCACACAAAAGAAAATGAGAAAAGAATCAAAGATGTCACTACAAAAAAGGTCAATGAAACACAAAGGAAAGCAGCAAGATAGGAAAGAAGGGACATAAAAGCTGCAAGCACTTTGGGAGGCCGAGACGGGCGGATCAAGAGGTCAGGAGATCGAGACCATCCTGGCTAACACGGTGAAACCCCGTCTCTACTAAAAAAATACAAAAAACTAGCCGGGCGAGGCGGCGGGCGCCTGTAGTCCCAGCTACTCGGGAGGCTGAGGCAGGAGAATGGCGTGAACCCGGGAGGCGGAGCTTGCAGTGAGCTGAGATCCGGCCACTGCACTCTAGCCTGGGCGACAGAGTGAGACTCCGTCTCAAAAAAAAAAAAAAAAAGAGCTGCAAGACATATACTAAATAATTAACAAAATGACAGTAATAAGTATTTTTCTATTAGTAATTAAATGTAAATGGATTAAGCTCTCCAATCAAAAAACATAGGTTGGCTGAATGGATAAAACAGGATCCAACTAATTACTGTCTCAGAGAAACTAACTTTAGATCTAAGGACAAACATAATCTGAAATTAAAGGGATGGCAAAAGAGTATCCATGCAAGTGGTAACCAAAATGGAAACAGGGACATCTATGCTATTATCAGACAAAATAGATTGAACCTTAAACATATACTTGAATAAACACGTCTTCAAGTAAATGACCAACAAGAATATAAAGATATGCTCGACATCACTAACCGTAAGATAAGTGCAAATCAAAACCACAATGAGATATTTCCTCATGCCAATTAGATGACTACAGTTAAAAAAAAAAAACAGGACATAACAAGTGTTGACAAGGATGTGGAGAAATTGAAACCCTTGGACACTATTGATAGAGTATAATTGGTGCAACTGATATGAAAAATAGGATTAAGTTTCCTCAAAAACTTAAAAATATAATTACTATATGATCCACCAATCCCACAGCTGGGTTTATATCCAAAAGAATTGAAAGAGGATCTCAAAGAGATATTTGCATACTCATGTTTATAGCAGCATTATGCACAATAGCCAAGAGGTGGGAGCAACAAATTTCCATCAGCAAGTAAATGGATGAACAGAATCTGGTATATACATGGAAAATTACTCACCCTTAAAAATAAACAAGTCATGTCACATACTACGACATGAGTGAACTTTGAGGATGTAATGCTAAGTGAAATAGGCTGGTTACACAAAGGCAAATAAGGTGTTATTCCACTTACATAAAGTATCTGAATTAGTCAAATTAATAGAAACAGAAAACAGAACAGTGGTTAACAGAAGCTATGGGCAGGTGGAAACAGGGAGCTGTGGTTTCATGAGCATAGAGTCGGATTTGCAAGATGAAAAAGTTTTGGAGCTCTGTTTCATAACAATGTTAATATATGTGTCACTGCTAACCTGTACAATTAAAAATGGTTAAGATAGTACATTTTATTTGATGCACTTTTTAATCATGATTTTTAAAATCCTATGAAAGATTTGGAGAATAAATAAGACAAATATTAAAATAACAATAAAAGTGGAAATATTGGAACTAGAGTATTAGGGATGTGGACTACCATAAGAATTTGAATTTTATTCAAGGGGCAGAGAATGAACAATGAAAAACTTCTGCAGGAGAAAATGAAATGATTAGAGATATTCTTTAGAAGAAGAGGAAGTGATGAAGAACAGAAAACAAAACAAGGCTAATACATTGTAAATGAGGGTGAAGGCAATAGAGTAGAACAAGCTGGGCTACCAATAACATCACAGAGACACAGCAGAACTCAGTAAATGTGTAGTGATTCATGAGAGAATATTAGACTAATTTTAAGTGTTCTGCCCTGATGGTATAGAGGGATGGTAGTACCACACACAAATGCAGAAACATAGTTTGCTTTGAGAGGCATACGGAGTCACTCTTCCTCCACTCTTAATTGCTTTGAAAGGTTTCCCTTAAGTGGCCTCCTAGCTTCCATTTTTGTCTGCCAAAGTCCATTCTTACTCTACATGGCAGGTGGAAGGAACTTTCTAAAATTACAAATCACACTTTTATACTCTTCGGCTTTTAACACATCCCAATGTTTTCCCATGCACTTAGAATTGACATTTCTAACCAAGCCTGATGGCACTATATGGCATAGTCCTGCAAATGTCTCCAAAGGCTTCTTGTAACCTTTCCCTTCTTCTTGTGATTCCAAGTACACTGGCTACCTTCTTCTCGGAAATGCCAAACTGAGTCTTGCCTCCCTGCCTTACTACTGCCCTGGAACACGTTTTCTCCATATCTCCTCATGGCTAGCTCATTATCAGCATCGAGCTCTCAGCTTAAATATTACTTCTTCTACCTTTTGTGCAGAATTCAGTCCTCTTTATTTATTACCCCATGACCCTTTTCTGTTTGTTTTACAGACTTTACCTAGAGTCATCTGGAATTATCATAACTGTTTAGTCCTTTCTTTTCTGCCACTTCTTACTGAAATGTAAAATCCATAAAACTAGTCTTATCTCCCTTGTTTACTACTGCAGCCTAGAACAATACCTGGCACATATCAGGTGCTCAAAATGATCTGTTGAGGGAAAGCCATTTTACCCATCAAAGGGGTAACATGGAAAACTGGTAACAACATGCAAAGACTGTAAATAATAGGAGTTAGGCATTGTGCTGGACACTTTGCTCTCATTCCATCTCTTTTACTGATTAGGAAACTGAAGCTCAGTTATGTGAAGTAGCTGGTCCACAGCCTTACAGGGAGAAAGTGACAAAGTAAAGATTTTCCCCAAGATTAGTCTAAATCTGAACAGTACAGCAACATACTGTGGCCTCCTGAAACATAATGTCAAATAACACATGCCTTAATCTGCAGAAAGGAGGGACCTAGGGATGGTTTAATTCTGTCCCTCCCTCTAATATACTAGGATAGACTTAGTTGTCACATTAATAAATCACCACCTTGGATGTCAAGGACATCATAGTGCAGATAGATAAGAGGTTCTTTCTACTGTTTAGAGATTAGAGGAGAGATGGCCTTGGACCCCCGGGTGATGAAGGGATAGGAAATGGTACATTGAACACAACAGAGAGCCTAAGACAGACCCTGGATATGGGATTGTGGAGGTAGCAAAAGCCAATGTAATCAGTGTCTCCTGCTCCATTCACCATGGGGTTAAATTTCAGTTGATAAGTTTGAGGGCAGCCTCTAGGTCCAATAGATCACACCAGCTGGAATTTGGAGGAGAGATGGAGTAACCTGAGTCCAGGAGAAGTCTGTCTGGACCCTGGGGATAGAAAGATTAATGTACCATCTCCTGAAAGGGAGTATAGAAGTGACAGGGATGAGCCAAGATAAACCATGATCTGGGATCTGGTTACCCAGGTCTGCTGCAGGGATTACATAAACAGAAGCACCCCAGAAGGGCCTGAAGGAAGGGAGGAGCAGTGGATGGCATGACACACAGTGAGAGCCCAAGCTCTTTACAGAGATTTGGCTGATTATGTCCAAGGTGTGACAGAAAAGCCACAAGCTGGGATGGGTCGTGGGGGTGTCTGGTGATACTTGATCCATAAGAAAACAAGGCATTTATTAAGAATAAGAAAAGGCAGGGGAAATGAGAAAATGCAAAGTACAGGGAAGAGAGACGAAAAAGGGAAATAAAAACGACTAGGCCAGAGGAGTGAGGGTGTCCAGTCAAACTAGCTTATATATTTCAGCGACATCTGGCTTTATAAGTGACAGTGTGCCCATGGCCAGATATGGAGACCAAACCATACCAAGGATAAGAGCTCATTCTGTAGTCCAGGTAGTCTTTGAGTGGATTCTGGCCTTACTTTGAGGGTGCAAAACAAAGTGATCCTTGCAGAGATAAGACCTGTGGCTTTGGCGCTATAAACACCATGTGGTACTCCCACTAAGCTAATGGCAATTAGTCAAAACAAAGACAACCATCAAAACCAGAATGAGTCCCAGAGGACTGATCCAGGAGCACTCTCTAGAGCTAATTATCTACTCTCTGAAAAAAATGCCAGGGAGGGGTTGTGGTAAATGCTCCAAAATAGATAGGTCAGGGTAAGACAGAGCATCAGGGCCTACCAGGTCTATGAGCTTAGGGCTAGTGTGGGCAGAGGGGATCTGTTTGATAGGCTATAAGATCAAGACAGGATGTTAGGGATGGAGAGATTTTTTTCATTCCTGCTGCAGTTCAAAGGTCATCATGGTTCTTCTATTGGGCAGAGCAACAGGTTTTTAACTATTATCTTTGAGCCTCCCCATGGGGCTCTGGCAAAGCAAGGCTGGACACCTGTCATTACCCTCCCTGTACCCCACACCCCACCCACTTTCCTAGATACGGTACAACCAGAGAAACATAAAGATACAGCCCAGGCAGTTCACCACAACACCAGTGTGTGAGGTTCGCTGGGAGAAACCAGGTGTGGTGAGTGAACTGCACAGTAGGAGAAACAAGTGTGGGAAGGAAAGTCTGACTAGGAGTGAGAGTGAGAAAATAATCAGGGAGAGGGTAGGAAGTAAGCAGATGAAGCAAGAAAGAGAGGGAAGAGGAGGGAGAAGAGTGTGGATGCCCCTGTTTCTGAGCCTAGAAGGAAAGAAAGAAGACAGGGAAAATAATTTGACACCTCTTAAAAACTTAAATCAATTTCTGAGAAGTTGAGAAGTTGACTGAGAAATTATGATGGAGAAGGTGGAGCAATAAGAAAAGCACAGTGCCCGTTGCAGAGAGGAGGGAGATACGACTTCTGAATACGGGCAACAAGAGAAAGTTTTGTTTAAGCAGGATTTTCAAAACAACTCATAGAATTCACGAAACTTATTTCAAGCATAATGGATAGATGTTGCTGTGTAAATGAAAAAATATAAAATATAAAGATAGTCTTTGTCTTTAAATAGCTCACATGGTAGTAGGAAGGCATGGAAGGAGTTGCAATAGTGAGTAGGTTATGCTATATAAATGTGTGGAGGCTACATACAGAGGCTGTGCAATTGGAAGCAATTCGTTTGAGGAAAGTAATATATTACAAGGCCTATGGGGACTGGTAGCATATACCTACAGTAAGGATGAATTGGTTCCTGAAATAGAAAATGGAGAGAAGACAGATATAACTGCAGGTGCAAAGGCAAGAGTTATGAAGCAGCAGTATTTGGAAAGGGGTGAAAAATCGAAGACAACTAGAGATAAATGACCCTATAATATCATACTTTAGAACTAGAAAGTTGGAGCAGACTTTTCTGACCAAACATCGCTGAAATGTATCTCAAAAACTGTATAAATTGTTCTAAACTTACTGGTGGCCAAAAGTCTTGGATGAAGGAACTTGGGGAAACTTGAAAATTCAATGGCATTATTTTCTACGCCTTATATATGGTCTGATTTTCTACCTACCTTGCTCCAATGATAATCTGCTGTGGTCCTCATTCCGCAATCCTTCAGGGCAAAGCTGAATCCTGTGGGAATCCCCAGTGAAGACACAGCATGAGAAATAATCTGAATACACGGAGCAGCAGAACTGATTGCTTTGCCTTGTATTTCAAATACCCACTAAGATTTAAAACTGAGAATATGGGAGGTTATTATCTAAATTTAAGACCTATTACCTAAATCATTTCTCTTCCCATGTTGTTTTCTTTCTCAACCCCAGATGCTATGCTTGCTTTTCTTTCGTGGTTGTTTCTTTTTTGGGGGGGGGGGGGTGGAGGAGTCCCCTATATACATAGGTCTCATATCTATATTTCATGATGTACCTAATTTGATCTTTTACTTTGTTAGTTAATTTATCTATGGGATATATCATGTCTTCAGCAGATTCCTTTGTGTTGAGCACTGAAGATATCTCTCTTAGTACATTCAGGGTTAATACAGAGACAAAGCAGTGTCCAGGATATGGAGGGGCAATCATTGCCATGGTAACAAGTCCACGCTGCTAGACCTTTCTTCCTTCTGTGGTTTATCCCCTATGGCACAACTGGAGAATTGATGCTATAAATTCTCTCATATTGTCCACTTCTTGAAGCCATTATAACACTGTAGCAATTATCTGCAACCAAAGACTCTATCTGACCCATTCTCTTCCATGCTGGTCTGGTAAGTACCAGGGAGAATTTTTAAGAGAACTCTGATAGCCAGGACTGGGGCTGGACACAAGTGTAAGTGAGCAAATTTGTCCATAATGTCTGCCATCTCTATGTGGCTACACAGGTCTCTCCTTTACACCAGCATCAAATCACCTTTATACCTAAATATCTTATGTTCCATCCCTTTAGTCATGTTCATAGGAACTAATCTGGTAATGAATACAACGTTTGTCCTTTCCCAGAAAACATTGTTCAATATTTATAAGTGTCTTATAGTGACCAAGACCTCTCTTGTGATTTTGAATCCATAAAATTAGGTCTATAGAAAGAAATATTCAGTAAGAGAAAGAGTTACTTGTATTTGTGGCAATCTGCCAAACATTAGAAGTAAAATAAGAATGATCTGACAGTGTGTGTGATGTGATCACAAGAAATGTGTTTATGATCTTCTGCATTTGTAATGCATATAAATGCAGGTATGTGTGCTGCATATTGAAAGGATGTTTGTGAATCTCTGACGAATATGTTTGTACGTGAAGAGATAGAAGTTACTCACTGTCTTTAGATGTGTGTTTATGAAAAAATGATTGAGTCTTGTTTTTACCAGCTTTGATTGTTTGAGGTGACAAGAGATTGGTTGACAGTACTTGCCACTCAGGATTTATAGAGATGAATACATATATCATATCATATATATGCATGTATGTATAATATCATATATACGTGTACAGGTACTTTCATTATCACATGCCATTTCATGTGAGTATATGCATATATAGACTATATATACAGAAGTGATTCTTAGAGAATAGATATTTATTTGTGTATTTATGCATCCTTGCATGTGTATATGTACTTTGAATGCCTATTAATTTGATATGGATCTGCCTCAAAAATATTTCCTTCTGAATTTAAACATTTTTTATATGTGTGTATGAGTATACATGTGTTTCTGTGTACTAATTTGGATGGGTGTGTGCATGTATATATGTCTCTTATGTGATGTTATAGACATTGCTTACTAAACATGAGTATCCTTCGTGTGTGAATAGCATACATGAGGAAAGAGGTATGTGATTCCGGTATGCTAGTTAGGTGTGTATAACAGGGTTTTCAAAATTCTGCGATGAAGGAGGCCTATTAAATGCAAAATTCCTGTGTGGTGGCTTAACTGCCTCCACAAAAGCCACCTGTCTCAAACCTTTCCTACTTTAGCTTCTGTGAAACACACCCACTACCTGATCTGTTTTAATTACCAGTAACAATCTATGAAGTGCATGACATGCATTAAAAATCTCTGTTCTCCTGATCGTAAGCTCAGCTGCTCAGAAGCTCAATCTCTTATATACTTCAGTCAGAGAGGCAGAGACTCTAAGAGTCATAAAGAAAGGGAAGGTAGAAATATGTTGGTAAGAAAGAACTCCTCTAAAGGAAGGAATAGTATTTTGGAGAAACTTACATGAGGTATATATGAGTGGTGAATGGGGTATTTCTGAGAAAGAAATAAGAAAGCTTAGTGGAATTTCAGAAAGAAGGATCAAATCCAGGAGGAAAGTTTAGAGAAATGGAATTGTGTAACTGCAAAATAGAAGTGTGAAAGATTTGTGAATCACATTCTCTGAGACTTAATATAAATCGGGACCTGAACTTACAATCATAAATAACTAAACCTCTTTAGGAGGGAACATTCCATTAAGGAGAAAGGCAAAGGAAGAAATATTAATATTTGAGAATGGCAGGTACTCAACACTATGTGCCATAGTGTGGTAGGAGGAGGTAAATACCCCATCCCAGGCTGTGTGTTTGAAGAAAGGCAGTCAGGGAAAATAAAAGAAATGCCTAAGCTGAAACTTCATGATACCTATAAAGTGTTCTGATGCCAAAAGGGTGAAGAAATTCTGTTTATTAATGTATTGTTTGAAAGTTTAGAACCCAGTGACATATTCAAGAAATCACAGTTGTTCTGGGAACCTCAGGTTCATGGGTGGAAATAGAATAGAAATGGGTTAATAAGTAAAGGTTATCTAGGGGTAGAGGGTGATAAAGTTTTTATGATCGTTAAAGATATGACCTTTATTTTAAAGTAGTGGAAAAATCAGATGATTTTAAGGAAAGACACCAAAACCACATTACCAGATTGCAAATTAGAAATAACACTGTGGGCTCCATATGGAGGAGCAGGAAAACGTGGGTATATGGGTACAATGCAAATAAAAGCCTCATCGAACACTACCACACTGTTGATAATTAAAAGGGTTCAATACGAAAGAAAATTTTGAAGAGAGACAATGGAGCTTACTGAATAAACAGCTACTTGTTTAATATGAGAGCCACCTTACCAAGAAACAAAATAAAGTATTAGTGTTAAAGCCAATCATTTTCAACCCCATTGCAATTCAGTATTAGTCCCCCACCCCCAGTCATTACTATTTTGATCAAATCAATTTAATGCACACACTTCTAAGACTATCTCTAGGTGCTTACATACAAATGTAGCTGAGAGGTAGTACTTTTGGAAGTTTTTAAAACATATATGATACCATAAGGCACAAATCATTCTACAACTTTATTTTAAACTCAAAAATGTTTTTATTCTTGACCATAAGGTTATCTATCATGCATCATAATCATATATCTGATTAATAATAGTAGACATCTTCTCTCTATGAAGAAATCTATTTTTTACTCTTGAAGACCACAATCTTTCTTATGCCTTTTTATGAATATGAATGTCTCTCTGACAGATATATCAAGAACTAGAATTGCCAAATCAAATGAATTTCTTATTTTAATAGATTGTGACAAATTGCTCTCAGAGTGGCTACAGAATTGCAAAACCCTTACAGCCTTGATTTAAAGTTGCCTTTTAATATCTTTCCCCCACACATAATTTTATCAAATTTTATAATCTTGTCTCATTTGGTGAGTGGAGAGTGTTTCATCATTTTCAATATGTATTATTTCAGCAACACTAAGATAGATGTTTAATATATTTGTTCACCATTTGTCTTTATTTTTATATGAATCACTGTTCATATTTTTCTAGATTTATATTAGATTGTCCAACTCCTTATTTATTATAGTTCTTTATATATTTCAAATTCCAAAGTTTAGTCAATGGTGCAAATTGCAAATATTGTCACATTCTGTCACATTTTGTTTATTCTTCCCCTCATCTTTTAACCACATGCATGAATACCCGTTGTAATAGATGTTTTAATTTTGACATTGACACATTTATTGATATTTTCATTTATGGTTTGAACAGGTTATGTCTAGTTTTAGAAAAAAGTGTTTTGATATTATAAGGTTTCCTATGTTTTCATATAAGTATAATAATCTTTTCACTTAGGTCTTGTTCCATTTAGAATTTATTTTCGATGCATACTATAAGACTGAGATCTAAATATATATATATATATATATTTATATTTAAATATAGCAGTTTCTAAAATGTATATTTCCCCATAGATGTTAAATAATACATCTATAATTTCTGCATATCAAAAGATCTATTTTTAGATTTTCAGTTCTGTCTGGGGCAATATCACATTGTTCTAATTTCTTTAGAATTACAATGAGATTTGATAGTAATATAATGCGTTCCTTCTTGAGTCTTTTAAAAAATGCCTCATACATTTTGGATCATTTGTAATTGCACAGAAAATTAAGAATGATATGGCCAAGTTTCAGGATAATTTTTTGAGATTTATAATGGAGTTATAGTTAATCTGTATATTAATTCTTTTCATTGAGTTTTCCCCTCTTCAACCAAGTTTTGTCGTTTTCTCCATAAAGAGATAGAAGTGTTATGTTAGCTTTTGTTCTTAAAATTTTTAGTTTGCTTGTTTGTTTCACTTCTTTGCTTAATATGAGTGTGATGGTGACCTCTAAAATTTAATTTTCTTTTATGTTTCAGTGTTTTGAAGGACAAAAGTATTGAATTTCAGTGAATTCTTAAAATCAACTTTATACTTAATGAATTGAGCTAGTGGTGTTTTATCTAAACTATTTTCCTAACCCAGGTCGTGAACTTCCTATCCTCAATATTCTTATGAATATTAAATAGTATTAACTCTTACATTTAGGCTCATGATCCATTTTTAGTTAACGTTTGTGTATGGTATGTAATAAAGGTCTTAAGTTACCATTTTGCATATGGATATATAATTGCCTCAGTACCATTTATTGAAAAGATTATCCTTTTGCTATTTAATTGTCATGTCACCCTTGTGGCAACTCAAGAGAAGGTTAAGGCATGAATATATGTCTAGACTCTTATTTCTTTCTCATTGGTCTGTATGCCTATCCTTATGATGATAGACACTGTCTTGCCTAGTGCTGTTTTGCAGAGATTTTTGAAATTGAGTAGTGTAATTTTCCCAAATTTGGTTTTCTTTTTCAGAATTGGTTTGGCTATGATAGGTCCATAGCATTTCCATATGAATTTTAGGATAAGTTTCTCAATTTTTGCAAACAGGCCTGATGAGACTTTCCATGGGATTTTGTGGAAACTATAGATCAACTTGGAGGTAACTGGTATTTTAATTATATAAAATCTTCCAATCAATAAATATAAAGTATTTTTGATTTATTAATAATTTCTTTAATTCCTAAGCATCACTTTGTAGTTTTCAGTGTACACATTTTGTATTCATTTTGTTTTTTCTATTTTTTGATTTTTCATAATTTTATAAATTTTTTTAATTTTTAGATTGTTTACTTTCAACTTGTTCAACTGTACAGATACACAATTGATATTTTAATCTTTACTTTATATTTTGTGGCCTTGCTAAACTTATTGATTAGTGTTAGTAGTTTTTTTATAGATCCCTTAAAATTTTCTACATATAGGTTGATGTCATCTGTAGATAGAAATTATCTTACTTTTTCTTCCCAAACTTGAAACTTTATTTTTTTTCTTTAGTGCATTTTCTGGAATCCTTGGTATAATGTTCAATAGAAGCAACCAGAAGAGATTATTGTTTCCTCATTCTAAATCTTAGGGAGGAAATGTTCAGTCTTTTACAGTTAAGTGCGATGTTCACTATAGGTTATAGGTTATTCATAGATACCTTAATCTCATTTAAAA
Source organism: Macaca nemestrina (assembly GCF_043159975.1). Classification (NCBI taxonomy): domain Eukaryota; kingdom Metazoa; phylum Chordata; class Mammalia; order Primates; family Cercopithecidae; genus Macaca; species Macaca nemestrina. Next base: position 69,822,447 of record NC_092136.1, read on the forward strand.
AGTTCTCTATTTCTATTTTATTCAAAGATTTTTTCTTACAAAGATTGATAATTTATTACAAAGTAATTAAAATCAACAATAACAACAAGAAAACAAACTTCCAAAAGGTCAAAACTTTAACCCATCTACATAATCACTAAAATTTAGCACCAACTGATAGAAGCAAAGACATAAAAGCAATCCTGTGATAAATTTCCATACACATAAATATTCACTAATTTGGAAACCTGATTAAACTATTAAAGAAATTTTTTTATTATACTTTAAGTTCTAGGGTACATGTGCACAACGTGCTTGTTAGTTACATATGTATACATGTGCCATGTTGGTGTACTGCACCCATTAACTTGTCATTTACATTAGGTATTTCTATTTATCCTAATGTTGTCCCTCCTCACTTCCCCCATCTCATGACAGGTCCTGGTGTGTGATGTTCCCCACCCTGTGTCCAAGTGTTCTCATTGTTCAATTCCAACCTATGAGTGAGAACATGCGGTGTTTGGTTTTCTGCCCTTGCGATAGTTTGCTCACAATGATGGTTTCCAGCTTCATCCATGTCCTCAAAAAGGACATGAATTCATCCTCATTTATGACTGCATAATATTCCATAGAGTATGTGTGCCACAATTTCTTAATCCAGTCTATCATTGATGGACATTTGGGTTGGTTCCAAGTCTTTTTTATTGTGAATAGTGCCACAATAAACATACGTGTGCACATGTCTTTAAAGCAGCATGATTTATAATCCTTTGGGTATATACCCAGTAATGGGATGGCTGGGTCAAATGGTATTTCTAGTTCTAGACCCTTGAGGAACCACCACACTGTCTTCCACAGTCTAACTAGTTTACCATCCCACTAACAGTGTAAAAGCGTTACTATTTCTCCACATCCTCTCCAGCACCTGTTGTTTCCTAACTTTTTAATGATTGCCATTTTAACTGGTGTGAGATGGTATCTCATTGTGGTTTTGATTTGCATTTCTCTGATGGCCAATGATGATGAGCATTTTCTCATGTGTCTGTTGGCTGCATAAATGCCTTCTGTTGAGGAGTGTCTGTTCCTATCCTTTGCTCACTTTTTGATGGGGTTGTTTGATTTTTTCTTGTAAATTTGTTTAAGTTCTTTGTAAATTCTGGATACTAGCCCTTTGTCAGATGGGTAGATTGCAAACATGTTCTCCCATTCTGTAGGTTGTCTGTTCACTCTGGTGGTAGTTTCTTTTACTGTGCAGAAGCTCTTTAGTTTAATTAGATCCCATTTGTCCATTTTGGCTTTTGTTGCCATTGCTTTTGGTGTTTTAGTTGTGAAGTCCTTGCCCATGCCTATGTCCTGAATGGTATTCCCTAGGTTTTCTTCTAGGGTTTTTATGGTTTTAGGTCTAACATTTACGTCTTTAATGCATCTTGAATTAATTTTTATATAAGGTGTAAGAAAGGGATCCAGTTTCAGCTTTCTACATATGGCTAGCTAGTTTTCCCAGAACCATTTATTAAATAGAGAATCCTTTCCCCAATTCTTGTTTTTGTCAGGTTTGTCAAAGATCAGATGGTTATAGATGTGTGGTATTATTTCTTTTTTTTTTTTTTTTTGAGACGGAGTCTCGCTCTGTCACCCAGGCTGGAGTGCAGTGGCCGGATCTCAGCTCACTGCAAGCTCCGCCTCCCGGGTTTACACCATTCTCCTGCCTCAGCCTCCTCAGTAGCTGGGACTACAGGCACCCGCCACCTCGCCCGGCTAGTTTTTTTGTATTTTTTTAGTAGAGAAGGGGTTTCACCGTGTTAGCCAGGATGGTCTCGATCTCCTGACCTCGTGATCCGCCTGCCTCGGCCTCCCAAAGTGCTGGGATTACAGGCTTGAGCCACCGCGCCCGGCCTGTGTGGTATTATTTCTAAGGGCTGTTCTGTTCCATTGGTCTATGTCTCTGTTTTGGTACCAGTACCATGCTGTTTTGGTTACTGTAGCCTTTTAGTATAGTTTGAAGTCAGGTAGTGTGATACCTCCAGCTTTTTTCTTTTGGCTTAGGATTATCTTGGCAATGCAGACTCTTTTTTTTTTTGGTTCCAAATGAACTTTAAAGGAGTCTTTTCCAATTCTGTGAAGAAAGCCATTGGTAGCTTGATGGAGATGGCATTGAATCTATAAATTATCTTGGGCAGTATGGCCATTTTCATGATATTAATTCTTCCCATCCATGAGCACAGAATGTTCTTCCATTGGTTTGTGTCCTCTTTTATTTTGTTGAGCAGTGGTTTGTAGTTCTCCTTGAAGAGGTCCTTCACATCCCTTGTAAGTAGGATTGCGAGGTATTCTATTCTCTTTGAAGCAATTGTCAATGGGAGTTCACTCATGATTTGGCTCTGTATTTGTCTCTTATTAGTGTATAGAAATGGTTGTGATTTTTGAACATTGATTTTATATCTTGAGACTTTGCTCAAGTTGCTTATCAGCTTAAGGAGATTTGGGGCTGAGACAATAAGGTTTTCTAAATATACAATCATGTCATCTACAAACAGAGGCAATTTGACTTCCTCTTTTCCTAACTGAATACCCTTTATTTCTTTCTCTTGCCTGATTGCCCTAGCCAGAACTTCCAACACTATGTTGTGGTGAGAGAGGAGTGGTGAGAGAGGGTGTCCCTGTCTTGTGCCAGTTTTCAAAGGGAATGTTTCCAGTTTTTGCCCATTCAGTATGATATTGGCTGTGGGTTTGTCATAAATAGCTCTTATTATTTTGAGATATGTTCCATCAATACCGAATTTATTGAGAGTTTGTAGCATGAATGGCTGTGGAATTTGGTCGAAGTCCTTTTCTGCATCTATTGAGATAATCATGTAGTTTTTGTCTTTGGTTCTGTTTATATGATGGATTATGTTTATTGACTTGTGTATGTTGAACCAGCTTTGCATCCCAGGGATGAAGCCAAATCCATCATGGGGGATAAGCTTTTTGATGTGCTGCTGGATTCAGTTTGCCAGTATTTTATTGAGGATTTTTGCATCAATGTTCATCAGGGATATTGGTCTAAAATTCTCTTTTTTGTTGTGTCCCTGCCTGGCCTTGGTATCAGGATGATGCTGGCCTCATAAAATTAGTTAAGGAGGATTCCCTCTTTTTCTATTGATTGGAATAGTTTCAGAAGGAATGGTAGCAGCTCCTCTTTGTACCTCTGGTAGAATTCGGCTATGAATCTGTCTGGTCCTGGACTTTTTTCTGGTTAGTAGGCTATTAATTATTGCCTCAATTTCAGAGCCTGTTATTGGTCTATTCAGGGATTCAACTTCTTCCTGGTTGAGTCTTGGGAGGGTGTATGTGTCCAGGAATTTATCCATTTCTTCTAGATTTTCCAGTTTATTTGCATAGAGGTGTTTACAGTATTCTATGATGGTAGTTTGTATTTCTGTGGAATTGGTGGTGATTTCCCCTTTATCATTTTTTATTGCATCTACTTGATTTTTCTCTCATTTCTTCTTTATTAGTCTTGCTAGTGGTCTATCAATTTTGTTAATCTTTTCAAAAAAGCAGCTCCAGGATTCATTGATTTTTTGGAGGGTTTTTTGTGTCTCTATCTCCTTCAGTTCTGCTCTGATCTTAGTTATTTCTTGCCTTCTACTAGCTTTTGAATGTGTTTGCTCTTGCTTCTCTAGCTCTTTTAATTGTGATGTTAGGGTGTCGATTTTAGATATTTCTGGCTTTTTCTTGCAGGCATTTAGTGCTATAAATTTTCCTCTACACACTGCTTTAAATGTGTCCCAGATATTCTGGTGTGTTGTGTCTTTGTTCTCACTGGTTTCAAAGAACATCTTTATTTCTGCCTTCATTTCATTACATACCCTGTAGTCATTCAGGAGCAGGTTGTTCAGTTTTCATGTAGTTGTGTGGTTTTTCAGTGAGTTTCTTAATCCTGAGTTCTAATTTGATTGCACTGTGATCTGAGAGACAGTTTGTTATAGTTTCTGTTCTTTTCCATTTGCTGAGGAGGCTTTCATTCCAACTGTGTGGTCAGTTTTGGAATAAGTGCAATGTGGTGCTGAGTAGAATGTGTATTCTGTTGATTTAGGGTGGAGAGTTCTGTAGATGTCTGTTAGGTCTGCTTGGTGCAGAGCTGAGTTCAAGTTCTCAATAACCTTGTTATAACCTTCTGTCTCATTGATCTGTCTAATGTTGACAGTGGAGTGTTAAAGTCTCCCATACTTATTGTGTGGGAGTCTAAGTTTCTTTGTAGGTCTCTAAGGACTTTCTTTATGAATCTGTGTGCTTCTGTATTGGATGCATATATATTTAGGATAGTTAGCTCTTCTTGTTGAATTGATCCCTTTACCATCATGTAATGGCCTTCTTTGTCTCTTTTGATCTTTGTTGGTTTAAAGTTTGTTTTTATCAGAGACTAGTATTGCAACCCCTGCTTTTTTTTGTTTTTCATTTTCTTGGTAGATCTTCCTCCATCCCTTTATTTTGAGCCTATGTGTGTCTCTGCATGTGAGATGGGTCTCCTGAATACAGCACACTGATGTGTCTTGACTTTTTATCCAATTTGACAGTCTGTGTCTTTTAATTGGAGCATTTAGCCCATCTACATTTAAGGTTAATATTGTTATGTGTGAATTTGATCCTGTCATTATGATGTTAGCTGGTTATTTTGCTCATTAGTTGAGGCAGTTACTTCCTAGCATCGATGGTCTTTATAATTTGGCATGTTTTTGCATTGGCTGCTACCGGTTGTCCTTTCCATGTTTAGTGCTTCCTTCAGGAGCTTCTGTAAGGCAGGCCTGGTGGTGACAAAATCTCTCAGCATTTGCTTGTCTGTAAAGGATTTTATTTCTCCTTCACTTATGAATCTTAGTTTGGCAGGATATGAAATTTGGGGCTGAAAATTCTTTTCTTTAAGAATGTTGAATATAGGCCTCCACTGTCTTCTGGTTTGTAAAGTTTGTGCCAAGAGATCCACTGTTAGCCTGATGAGCTTCCCTTTGTGGGTAACCCAACCTTTCTCTCTGGCTGCCTTTCACATTTTTCCCTTCATTTCAACTTTGGAGAATCTGACAATTATGTGTCTTGGAGTTGTTCTTCTCGAGGAGTATCTTTGTGGCATTCTCTGTATTTCCTGAATTTGAATGTTGGCCTGCCTTGCTAGGTTGTGGAAGTTCTCCTGGATAATATCCTGAAGAGTGTTTTCCAACTGGGTTCCATTCTCCCCGTCACTTTCAGGTACACCAATCAGACGTAGATTTGGTCTTTTCACATAGTCCCATATTTCTTGGAAGTCTTGTTCATTTCTTTTTATTCTTTTTTCTCTAAACTTCCCTTCTTTCTTCATTTCATTCATTTGATCTTCAGTCATTGATACCCTTTCTTCCACTTGATCGAATCGGCCACTGAAGCTTATGCATGTATTGGAAGTTCCCGTGCCATGGTTTTCAGCTCATTTCAGGTCATTTAAGGTCTTCTCTACACTGTTTATTCTAGTTAGCCATTCATCTAATCTTTTTTCAAGGTTTTTAGCATCTTTGTGATTGGTTTGAACATCCTCCTTTATCTCAGAGAAGTTTGTTATTATTGATCTTCTGAGGCCTACTTCTGATAGCTCATCAAAATCCTTCTATGTCTAGCTTTGTTGGATTGCTAGCAAGGAACTGTGTTCCTTTGGAGGAGAAGAGGCACACCGATTTTTAGAATTTTCAGCTTTTCTGCTCTGTTTTCTCCATATCTTTGTGGTTTTATCTATCTTTGGTCTTTGATGATGGTGACCTAGAGATGGGGTTTTGGTGTGGATGCCCTTTATGTTTGTTAGTTTTCCTTTTAACCATCAAGACCCTCAGTTGCATGTCTGTTGGAGTTTGCTGAAGTTTCACTCCAGACCCTGTTTTCCTGGGTATCACCAGCGGAGACTGCAGAGCAGCAAATATTGCAGAACAGCAAATGTTGCTGCTTGACCCTTCCTCTGGAAACTTCGTCTCAGAGAAGCACCCAGCTGTATCAGGTGTCGGTTGGAACCTACTGGGAGGTTAGGCTACTTAGGGGTCAGGGACCCACTTGAGGAGGCAGTCTGTCCATTCTCAGATCTCAAACTGCATGCTGGGAGAACCATGACTCTCTTCAAAGCTGTCAAATAGGGATGTTTAAGTCTACAGAAGTTTCTGCTGCCTTTTGTTCAGCTATGCCCTGTCCCCAGAAGTGGAGTCTACAGAGGCAGGCAGGCCTCCTTGAGCTGAGGTGAGTTCCAACCAGTTTGAGCTTCCAGGTCACTTTGTTTACCTACTCAAGCCTCAGCAATGGCAGACACCCCTCCCCCAGCCTTGCTGCTGCCTTACAGTTTGATCTCAGACTGCTGTGTTAGCAGTGAGCAAGGCTCTGTGGGTGTGGGACCCTCCGAGCCAGGCATGGGATATAATGTCCTGGTGTGCCATTTGCTAAAATCATTGGAAAAGCGCTGTATTAGGGTGGGAGTGTTCCGATTTTCCAGGTACCGTCTATCACAGCTTCCCTTGGCTAAGAAAGGGAATTCCCCGACCCCTTGCTCTTCCCAGTGTGAAGCCATGCCCCACACTGCTTCAGCTCACACTCCGTATGCTGCACCCACTGTCCAACAAGCCCCAGTGAGATGAATCCGGTACCTCAGTTGGAAATGCAGAAATCACCCATCTTCTCTGTCACTCATGCTGGGAGCTGTAGACTGGAGCTGTTTCTATTCGGCCATCTTGGAACCCTCCTTATTCAGAGTTTTTATCATGAGTAAGTACATGGTTTGACACATGATTTTCTGTGCCTATTGAGATGACCATGCAATTTTTGTCCTTTTTTCTAATGTTTATTACATTAGTTGATGTTGAAATACAAAACCAACTCTGCACTTAGGCATAAATTCCACAAAACCACAGTGCAGAATTTTTTTATATGTAGCCAAATTTAATTTGCTAATATTAAGAACTCGTATGTCTATTTACTTGAGGAAAATTTGTCAGTGCTATGTTTTTTGTTATGATTTGGCTTTAGAATCAAGATTACACTCTACTTCTGGATTGAGTAGGATTTTATAAAATCCTTCTCTATTTTTAAAGCATTATGAGAAGCATTAGTGATTATTTCTTCTTTTAATATGTGATCTAATTCACCCATGAAATCATCTGGACTTCAGCATTTTTTAGTAGGAAGAGTTTTAATTAGTAATTGACTTTATTTGTTATAGGTCTGTTTAGAATTGCTATTTCTTCTTGAGTCAGTTTTATAATTTTTAGTTTTCTAGGATTTAAAAAAATTTCAGCTAATTGTCTAATAGTGTTATCCCACATTGCATTCCTGATTTTGGTAATTTGCATCTTTTATTTTCTTTTTAAGGCTTGCTAAGGGTTTTTAATTTCTTAATCTTTAGTTATGTCACCTGTACTTATTTTGTTTTTTAATTTTATTCCATTATTTTCAGCTTTATTAAAGTATAATTGACAATTTGAAATTGTCTATATTCAAGGTGTACAATATGATGTTTTGATATATGTATACCTTGTGAAATATTGACCACAATCAAGCCAATTAACATATTTATTACCTCACACAGTTACCATTGTATGTGTGTACATGTTTGTATGTGTGTGTGTGTGTCCAGAGGATACATAAGAGGTTCCCCTTGGCAAATTTTAAGTATACAATATATTATTGTTATCTATAATTGTCATGCTGTACATTAAGCCTCTAACACTTACACATCTTATAACTGTAAGTTTGTATCCTTTGACTCGCATTTCCCTATTTCCCCTACAACCCCTCAAACCCTGATAATCACCTTTCTGTTTTGTTTCTATGAGTTTGACTTTGTTAGAGTTCACACAAAACAGGTCGTGCAGCATTTTTCTTACTGTGTCTGGCTTATTTCACTTGGCATAATGTCATCCATATTTATCCATGCTGTTGCAAATCACAGGTTGTTCTTCTTTTTTAAGGCTGAATATTATATATATCACAATTTTTAACCTCTTCATACATCGATGAACACTTAAGTTGTTTCCATATCTTGGCTATTATGAATAATGCTTCAGTGAACATAGGAGTGAAGGTATCTCTTTGAGATCATGGTTTTATTTCCATTGAATACATATCCAGAAGTGGGAATGCTGAATAATATGGTGGTTTTATTTTCAATTTTTTGAAGAACTTTCATACTATTCTTCATAATGGGTGTACAGATTTCTACTCCTACCAAAAATGTACAAGGGGTCCCTTTTCTCCACATTCTCACCAACACTTATTTAGTTTGGGTATTGATTGTTCTTTGTTTTGTAAATACTTAAAGAGGCTTAGGTTATTGATTTGAGAAATGAACACAGTCTGTATATGACTATTTTAAAAATTATTAAAGCTTATTTTGCCTCCCAGCCGACAGTTCTTCATACAGAAAATCCCATATATGTGCTTGGAAAGAATACACAGTCTGTTATTTTGGAGAGTATTATATAAATGTCATTTTTGATTCAGAGTGTTTTTCAAAAGATTTCTATTTCCTTGTATATTTTTCCAATTGTTGTATCAATTATTGAGTTTGGAATATTAAAATCTTCAACTATTATTGATAAATTGCTTATCTCACTCTTTAATTTTGCCAGTTTTGGTTCATGTATTTTAGGATCTAGTGTTCTTTATATATGCATTTATGATTGTTATATGATATTGGTATAGCCACTCCATCTCTCATGTGTTTTTGTGGGATATATAATTTTCTACCTTCTTACTTTCAACTATTTACTCCTTTGAATCTATGGTATGTCTTTTGTATACAGAATATAGTTATAACTTGCTTTTTTATTCTACATAACAATGTGCCTTTTATGACGCATGTTTAGTCCATTCACTTTGCGATTACTGACATGGTTGAAATTTCACCTGTCATTTTGCTATTTGTTTTCTGTTAGTCTTGTGCCTTTTTTTTTGCTCTGCTGTTTTTTCATTGCATTCATCTGTTTAAATGTTTTTGGCAAACCATTTCAATTCATCTCTTGGTTTTTTTACTGTTTTATTAGCAGTTGTTCTATAAATTACAATATGCACATTACTATATAATTTACTTCAGAATAATATTAACTTAATTCCAGTAAAATTCAAAAGTTTTGTTTTAATAAATTTTTAATTCCTCCCCCTTGTTGTGCTGTTATTATAATACGTATACATACATATACAGACACATACATATATAATATATATAATTTACTCAACAATACAGTATTATAATTATCTTTTCATCCAATTCAAACCTGTTAAGGAAATTTAGGGAAAATTAACTAAAATGTGTATAGAGTCCTTCATATTTACCCATATATTGAGTATGTCCAGTACTCTTCATTTCTTCCTATAGATTCCACTTACCATCTGGTTTTATTTTTCAGCCAGAACTCTGTGTTAAATCCCCATCTAGTCTGCTGGTGGACACATTGCCCCAAAGAGGACCAGAACTTCAGGGTAGTGGAGCTGCTGGCCCTCCTTATTTCCTTGCCACCAAAATTGCCATGCTAACTGGCAGAGCTCAAAATCACAGAAGCTGCCTCACGAGTGCAGGAACAAAGCTGTGGGATTTCCTTATCTGACCACTGATGATAGAGCTGGAGGCAGCGGAATGAAGCTGCCTTGCCAAAATGCCAGGCACATGGCTGTTATTTTCCAAAGTTCAGCAGTTTCAATAAACAAGCTTACATCTCTAATGGATTTCCAGAGTGCCAAAATGGAAGTTATTGACAGCTTGTCAGCTTTATACATGCTTTGTAGGGGAGAGAATGTGTTAGCCTCCTCAATCCATCACACTGGAAATGAATGTCTGTTTCTATTTATTTCTTTTTAAAAGTCTGTGGGATTAAGTTTTTGTTGCATTTATCTTTCTTTTTTAGCTTGAAAGTTATATTTTATTTTAAACGTTAATGTAACGTTTCATAACATATGTATTTGGAATTTTTTAAATAAATGTTTAGGGTTAACTTGTATCTATATCATTACCCCGAAAACAAAACCTGGCAAGCTTTTTATTTTACTTTTCTTTAGATGCCAATTTTCATTGTCTTTTTGTCCAGAATTTCAGTGCCAATCTTTCTGGGCATTTGGGCAGGGAAGAAGATATGACTATGGTGTGTGCCCAGTCCCTCTTGTTAAAATTATAAATAATATTTAGATATTACATGTGAGGAGACGCTAATTCTCAGGTTTTTGTTTTGGGAAATTGATTAATGGTGGCGCCAACAACTGACTTAAGGAACCAAGGAGTGTCTTATTGGTTTTGCTATTGACATAAATTCCTCTTCACTGTTTCCTAACTGATGACTCTGACAGAGGCATTAAGATGTGTCTGTTAAGATCTGCTTTGGATTATTTGAATTTAAATTGCATGGGATATCCAAGGTGAGATGAACCCTAGTAGGATCTGGGAATATATATTAGTAATTCATCAGTTTGTAGACTTGAGTTGATGTCATGAGAGTACATAAGACCACTTAAGAAAGAGGGCCAAGTAAAAATACCTCAAAAATATAAACATACACTTAGATAGAAGAAATAAGTTATAATGTTCAGCAGCCAAGTAGGGTGACTATAGTTAACAACAATGTATTTTATATTTCAAAATAGCTAGTAGACAGAACTTGAAATGTTCCAACATATAAAAATTATAATTACTCAAGGCGATGGATGTCCTAAATACCCTGACTTTATCATTTCGCATTCTTTGCATGTAACAAAATACCACATGCACCCCCTTAAATATGTACAATTATTACATTTCAATAAAATAAAAATTTTAAATACCAATGTATAAATCATAGGGACATAGCAAGGTGAACTAAAAGGCTAAATTCTGAAAAGGCAAATTTTTGAAAAAATAAAAAGCAGATCCATAGTAGCCAAAGCTCATTAAGAAATAAATCAAGCTTAGAAAAAATGAATGCCCCTTAATTTAGAAATGAAGGAGTAACTGGGGACTTAGTAAGAACAGTTAAATTGCACCAAAATGTAAATATCTTAAGGCAGTCTAGAAGTCAGACTGTCTGGGGTTGGGAAGAGAAAAAAATATGGATAAATAGACTGTCTCCTTAAGTGTTTTTCATAAAGGAAGGAAAGAAATAGAATAACACTACAGGGAGAGACAAGGTCAAAAAGGTGAGAAAAAATTTAGGAAAAGAAACAGAGCCACAGAGCTATGAGGACAGCTGTAGGAAAACCTCAAACGCAAGGAATGAATGCTGCATATACTATTACGATGGGTGTGTGCCTAGGGAGGAAATGTGTATTTGTGTATGTGTGTGTGTGTGTGTGCATGAGTCGGGGAGTGAAGATGCAGGCTATTTTGGAAAGTTTTATGCAAATTTGGCACACGATTAAGTAAACCTTTCTAATTATTTTTCAGGTTCCAGAGTTCAACGTGGAATTCTGAACTATGTCAACATTACTAACTCAGACAGCCCCAAATAGCAGCACTTCAATGGCCCCCACCTTCTTGCTTGTGGGCATGCCAGGCCTATCAGGTGTACCCTCCTGGTGGACGATGCCCCTCATTGCTGTCTACCTTCTCTCTGCACTGGGAAATGGTACCATCCTCTGGATCATTGCCCTGGAGCCTGCCCTGCACCGCCCAATGCACTTCTTCCTCTTCTTGCTTAGTGTGTCTGATATTGGCTTGGTTACCGCCCTGATGCCCACACTGCTGGGCCTTGCCCTTGCTGATGTTCACACTGTCCCTGCCTCAGCCTGCCTTCTACAGATGTTTTTTGTCCATGTCTTCTCTGTCATGGAGTCCTCTGTCTTGCTTGCCATGTCCATTGATCGGGCACTGGCCATCTGCCGACCTCTCCACTATTCAGCTCTCCTCACCAACGGTGTAATTAGCAAAATCAGCGTGGCCATTGCTTTTAGATGCCTGGGTCTCCATCTGCCCCTGCCATTTCTGCTGGCCTGCATGCCCTACTGCCGCCCACAGGTCCTAACCCATTCTTATTGCTTGCATCCAGATGTGGCTCGTTTGGCCTGCCCAGGAGCTTGGGGTGCAGCCTATAGCCTATCTGTGGTTCTTTCAGTCATGGGTTTGGACCCCCTGCTGATTTTCTTTTCCTATGGCCTGATTGGCAAGGTGTTGCAAGGTGTGGAGTCCAGGGAAGATCGCTGGAAGGCTGGTCAAACCTGTGTTGCCCACCTTTCTGCCGTGCTCCTCTTCTATATTCCTATGATCCTCCTGGCACTGATTAGCCATCTTGAGCTGCCAATCACTCAGCATACCCATACTCTTCTCTCCTATGTCCATTTCCTTCTTCCTCCATTGATAAACCCTATTCTCTATAGTGTCAAGATGAAGGAGATTAGAGAAAGAATACTCAATAGGTTGCAGCCCAGGAAGATGGGTTGTGCTCAGTGAGGAGGATGCCCCTCCATGTTTGGTGGTACAGGGCTCCTGATACTAAAGTTTCTGTGAGAACTCAGTTCACCAAGCATGAAATGATCATTCACGTACTCATAAGTGCATATACATGGATGTGGCTTCCTATCCCTGGAAGTATGCCTGTGTATATTGATGAAAGCTTACAATCCCCAGAGAATGAATGTGATCCACCCACTGGTACATTATATATCAATGACAAAGGAAGGGCCAGAGTCCAGATCTTGTCACAACCATCCAAGTGTGTGCCTGTTGTTATTTTATTTTTGTTAATCCTGTCATTATATCTATATTTTAATACGGATAAATCTAGAAGAGTTAATCATCTACATAGCAAAGGAAAAATAAGACAGAAACATTCTTCTCAACTAGATAGAAGATCTTCCATTGGTATTGTACCTCCTTAAGAAGTAAGAATTCTGACCAATCCTTAGGAATTAGATAAATGAGGAAAATGCAAGTAAGTCTCTCATTTAGATTCTTCACACCAAGAGGTAGGTTATTTAACTCTGATCAGGCCAGAAAAAGAAAAGAGGGAATATAATTTTTTTAATTCTTCATTTAGTTTTCAAAATGTTAGTATATTTTTTGAATATATATGTATATTGAATGTTCTCAACACAAAGAAATGAGAAATGTTTGAGACTATGAATATGCTAATTACCCCAATCTGATCACTATACATGACATGCATCAAAACATCACTATGAATATGCATAATTATTGTCAGTTCAAAATGAAATTTAATTTAATTTCTAAAATTTTTGCATATTTCAGAAAAAATAGAATAAATAAGAATAATTTTAAATTATATCTCCCAAACTTAACTATAATTATCTGTTTAGTGAGCACTTATAATGTTTTATATAAATGGAATCTTACAAGTGGCATTTGGAATTATTGGTCTCAATTCTTTACTTCCTAGTAGCAGCAGTATACATTCACACCCACATCAGGAGGAACAAAGTGGACGAATCGTATTTACCATCACTCTCACTTTAGACACATGATTTTCTCTGGCCACTGTGATCCTCATGACTTGTTTTTGTCAATAGGATGTTAGTGGATGTGATAAAAGCAAGAGCTTCAGTGTGATTTTGCTGCAAGGTTTGATTTCTTGTACTAGGGTAGTGCTTCCCTAGTAGGTACTTCCCCTTGAATCTGGTTTCCAGAAGGAGATACATGATGCAAACCTGAGCCAAATTCAGAGCCTGGAGCCAGGCCCTGGTGCCTGGAGAACTGAAGCAAAGCCAGGAAGTCAAAGCAGCCCAAATGAAGAGGGTCTCTGACAAATAAGATAAATTTAAATGGGGATAAATTAGAGCCAGCTGCATAAATTTGCATAAATAAAGAGGAGCCAAATGTTAATAGCCACCACAATGGGGAAAATGCCTCCTGGGTATTTCAGACCTTCACTGCAGCCCCTCCCACTGCAGGCTTGGAGGCCAAGGAGGGAAAAATGGTTTTGTGAGCCAGGCCCAGGGCCCTGTTGATCTATGCATCCTTGAGACATGGCATCCTGTGTCCCAGCCACTCCAGCTCCAGCCATTGCTAAAAGGAGCCAAGGTACAGCTTGGACTGTTCCTTCAGAGGGTGCACGTCCCAAGTCATAGCAGCTTCCATGTAGTATTGGGCTGTGGGTATACAGAAGGCAAGAGTTTAGGTTTGGGAGCCTCTACCTAGATTGCAGAGGATGTATGGAAATGCCTGGATGTCCAGGCAGAAGTCTGCTGCAGGGTGGGTGTCCCAACCCAAATCTCATGCTGAATTGTAACTCCCAATGTGGAGAGAGGACCTGGTGGGAGATGATTAAATCATGCTTTTCTCATGATAGTGAGTAACTTCTCATGCTATCTGATGATTTAAAAGTGTGTGGTACTTCCCTCTTCACTCTCTGTCTCTCCTGTCACCATGCGAAGACATGATTGCTTCCTCTTCACCTTCCACCATGATTGTAAGTTTCCTGAGGCCTCCACAGCCATGCCTCTTGTACAGTCTGTGGAACTGTGAGACAATTAAACATCTTTAATTTATAAACCACCCAGTTTCAGATAACTCTTCATAGCAATGTAAGCTTGAACTAATATACCATGAGGATTTCAAATACTATTTTATAACCCATTAATTTAACCTAGTAACAACTTAACACTCTTTGCCTAAACAAGCTAAAAGAAAACCAACAAAAACTGCACCTTAATTTTGTTTCCCCTGCATTTTAATTTTTTTTTCTATTTATGCCTTATTGTACCGTCTATATCTTGAAAAGTTGATGTAGCTATTATTTTTTATTTATTTATTTTTAGACATGCTACTTGGCATAAGAGTAGTTTACACACCACAGTTATAGTGTTATAATATTCTGTGTTTTTCTATGTACTCATTATTGCCAGTGAGTTTTGTATTACTACCTTGAAGTGATTATTGCTCATTAATGTCCTGTTCTTTCAGATTGAATAACTCCCTTTAGCATTTCTTTTTGCGTGTGTGTGTGACAGAGTTTTACTCTTGTTGCCCAGGCTGCAGTGCAATGGCATGATCTTGGCTCACCGCAACCTCCACCCTCAAGGTTCAAGTTATTCTCCTGCCTCAGCCTCCTGAGTGGCTGAGATTACAGGCATGCACCACCATACAGCTAATTTTTGTATTTTTAGTAGAGATGGGGTTTCTCCATATTGGTCAGGCTGGTCTCAAACTCCCAACCTCAGGTGATCCGCCCACCTCGGCCTCCCAAAGTGCTGGGATTACAGATGTGAGCCACCATGCCTGGCCTAGCATTTCTTATAGAACAGGTCTGGTGTTGAGGAAATCTCTCAACTTTTGTTTGACTAGGAAAGTCTTTATTTCTTCTTCATGTTTTAAGGATATTTTCACTGGATATATTATTCTTGGGTAAAACAACTCTTCCTTCAGCACTTTAATTATGTTATGTCACTCTCTCTTGGTCTGTAAGTTTCAAGTGAAAAGTCTGCTGTCAGATATATTGGTTTCTTTTCTCTTGCAGCTTTTAGGATCCTTTCATTATATTTGCTTTTGGGGAATTTGATTATTAAATGCCTTGAGGTGTTATTTGGGGGCTTAAATTGATTTGGTATTCCCTAATCTTCTTGTACTTGTATATTGACATCTTTCTCTAGGTTTGGGAAGTTCTCTACTATTCTTTAAATAAACTTTCTAACTATCTCTTTCTAACTATCTCTTTCTCTATCTCCTCTTTAAGACCAATAACTCTTAGAATTGCCCTTTGAGGCTATTTTCTGGATCCTGTAAGTATGCTTTGTTGTTTTTTATTCTTTTTTTTTTTTGTCTCCTCTGACCGTATATTTTCAAATAACCTGTCTTCACGCTCACTAATTCTTTCTTCTGCTTCATTAATTCTGTGATTAAAGGACTCTAATGCATTCTTCATTATGCCAATCACATTTTTCAGCCCCAGAATTTCTGCTTGATTCTTTGTAAATATTTCAATATCACTGTTAATTTTTTCTGATGTAATTCCGAGTTCCTTCTCTGTGTTATCTTGAATTTCTTTGAGTTTCCTCAACATAGCCATTTTGAATTCTATCTGGAAGGTCACATATCTCTGTTTCTCCAGGATTGGTCCCTGGTGCCTTATTTAGTTTATTTGGTGAGGTCATGTTTTCCTGTACAGTGTTCCTGCTAGTAAATGTTATTCACTGTCTGGTCATTCAAGAATTGTTTATTTATTGTCTTCACTGTCTGGGCTTGTTTGTACCTGTCCTTCTTGGGATGACTTTATAGATATCTCAAGGGACTTGGGTGTTGTGATCTAAGTTGTATCTACTTTAGGGGTAATCCCAAGCCCAGTAATGCTGTGCTTCTTCTAGACTCATAGAAGTACCACCTTGATGGTCTTGGACAAAATATGGAATATTCTCTGGATTACCAGGCAGACTCTTATTCTCTTCCCCTACTTTATCCCAAACAAATGGAGTATCTCTATGTTCTGAGCCACATGAATCTAAGGATGGAGTAACACAAGCACCCCTGTGGCCACCACCAGTATGTCTGTGCTGGGTCAGACCTGAAGCCAGCACAGCACTGGGTCTCACCCAAAGCCTACTGTAACCACTTCCTGGCTACTGTCTTTGTTTGCTCTAGGCCCTGGGGCTCCACAATCTGTAGCTGGCAAAGCCAACCAGGCCTGTGTCCTTCTCTTCAGGAAAGTGAGATCCCCCAGGCCCCAGGTGGGTCCAGAGATGCTGTCCGGGATTTAGGCACTAGGGTCAAAAGCCTTAGAAGTCTACGTGGTGTTCTATTATACTGCAGCTGAGGGGCACTCACATCACAAGATATAGACCTTCCCACTCTCCCTCCACTTTCCAAAGGCAAAGGAACCTCATCCTGTAGCCACCTGCCACTACTGGCCATGCGGAATACTGCCAGAAAACCACAGATGTTCCCATAAGGCCCAAGGGCTCTTAAGTCAGCTTGTGGTGAATACTGCCTGGCCAGGGACTCACCCTTCAGGTCAGTGGGCTCCCCTCTGGCCCAGGGCAGGTCCAGAAACGCCATCCAAGAGTGAAATCCTAGAATGGGGGATCCCAAGAACCCGCTTAGTGCTCTTCAGCCCTGTAGTTGTGCTGCTACCTAAGGTGCAAGAGAAAGTCCCCTTACTCTTCCCTCTGTTTTCCTCAAGCAGAAGGAGTCTCCCCATAGCCAGCACAGCTGGTAATGTGCTGAATCTCACCTGAAGTCAGCAAGTCTCAGAGGCTAACCCAAGGCTTTTGACATAGTACCTGGGTATTGCCGCTTGTTGTTCAGGGCCCAAGGGCTCTTCAGTTAGCAGGTGATAAGTGCTGCCAGGACTAGGTCCTTCCCTTCAAGGCAGCAGGTTCCCTTCTTGCCCAGGATGTGTCTAGAAATGCCATGTGGTAGCTAGGTTCTGGAACAAAGCCTCAGGACTCTGACTGGTGCTCTATTCTGCTACAGCTGAGCTGGCATGCAAGATGAAAGACGAACTCCTCCCACTTTTCTCCCTCCTCTCCTCAAGCAGAAGGAAGGCGTCTCTTTTGGTGCCATAAGCTATGCAGCCTGGGGTTAGGGGAGGCGTGATACCAGCACTCCCTTAGCAGCCTCAGTGTGTCTCGGTAGGTTGCACCCCTCTCTAGTCCACTGTCTCTGGACCAGTTCAGTCCTGGACCAACAGGACTCATCTCAGAGTTGCAATCCTTGTGGCCTAGAATGCCTTTCAAGTTTACTTAAAGACCCAGGTCACTTTGGTCTGTGGTGGTGAGGTTTACAGGAACTCCAGTTTTGACTGCTGGGATCGGCAATTCCCCACTGATTATGGCTGTTTTAAATGCTCCCTCCATGGGTGAGCATCAGCTGAGTTTGGTCCAGTTTTGTTGTTGTTGTTTGTTGTTGTTTTCCTTCTCTAACAAGACAGCACTGAGTTTAATGCATCAGAATTTCATTTCTGATGTCAGTGTGTCTGCTCTCCCTCCCCCAGCACCCAGAGACACTCTCTGCACCACACTGTCATTGCCATTGCCTGGTGACAGGGGCAGTGCAGCATTGGTGATTCACGATAAGTTTTTTTAATCTCTTCAGTGCCTTTTTCAGTGATATGAAACTAAAGCCAGTTATTATAAGGACTCATCAGAATTTTTTGTTTTTAAAAAGGTGTTTCTTGTGGGGACAAGAAAGAGAGATCAGACTGTTACTGTGCCTATATAGAAAGAAGTAGACATAAGAGACTCCATTTTGTTCTGTATTTAAGATGCTGTTAATCTGTGACCCTACCCCCAAACATGTCCTTGCAAGAGACATGTGCTGTGGTGACTCAAGGTTTAACGGATTTGGGCTGTGCAGGGTGTTCTTTGTTAAACAAGTGCCTGAAGGCAGCTTGCTGGTTAAAAGTCATCATCACCATTTTCTCAGTCTCAAGTACCCAGGGACACATACACTGCCTAAGGTCGCAGGGACCTCTGCCTAGGAAAGCTAGGTATTGTCCAAGGTTTCTCCCCATGTGATAGTCTGAAATATGGCCACCTGGGAAGGGAAAGACCTAATCGTCCCCCAGCCTGACACCCATGAAGGGTCTGTGCTGAGGACTAGTATAAGAAGAAAGAAGGCCTCTTGGCAGTTGAGATAGAGAAAAGCATCTGTCTCCTGCCCATCCCTGGGCAATGGAACATCTCCGTGTAAAACCCAATTGTATGTTCCATTTACTGAGAAAGGAGAAAACCACCTTAGAGCTGAAGGTGGGACGTGCTAGCAGCAACACTGCTCTTTATGCACTAAAAAGGTTTATGGAGATGTTTGCATATACGTATCAAGGCACAGCACTTTTCCTTAAACTTATTCATGTCACAGAGATCTTTATTCATATGTCTTACTGCTGACCTTCTCCCTGGGATGATCCTATTATCCTCCCACTTCCCTTGTTCTAAGATGGTAAAGATAATGATCAATAAATACTGAGGGAACTCAGAGACCAGTGCGGGTCCTCTGTATGCTGAGCGCTGGTCCCCTGGGCCCACTTTTCCTTCCTCTATACTTTGTCTCTGTGTCTTATTTCTTTTCTCAAGTCTCCTAACGAGAAACGCCCACAGGTGTGGAGGGGCAGGCCACCCCTTCATTTCTTATGTACAGATGTTAAATTGGTGTCCTTATGGTAGGGGGACAATTGGTGGAGCTTTCTATTCCTACATCTTTTTCTGTCCCTGCCCTCTGAATCTCAATGCCCAGGCTGGAGCACAGTGGCAGGATCTTGGTTCACTGCAAGCTCCACCTCCTGGATCCACTCCATTCTCCTGCCTCAGCCTCCCGAGTAGCTGGGACTATAGGCACCTGCCACCACCCCCAGCTAATTTTTTGTGTTTTTAGTAGAGACGGAGTTTCACCATGTTAGCCAGGATGGTCTCCATCTCCTGACCTTGTGATCCGCCTACCTCAGCCTCCCAAAGTTCTGGGATTACAGGTGTGAGCCACTGCACCCAGCTGCCTCCATGTGTTTATAACTGTTAAATTAGGGTAGCAGAAAACTGTCTCTCTTTCCCAGCAGAGCCTCAATTGTTCTTTCCTTGTTCCTGCTCTCTCCTGCACACTGGCCAAATCTATACCAATTCTGTCAGAACCTTCAAGTATATAGTGGTTTTTATTACTTTAATTACATAAAGCAAAATTATTTTACTTTAAGATAAAGTTAGAACTATCTAGTTTTACTTAATTTTGGATTTTTCTAACAGTAAAAATGAGTATCTTTCACATATTATTGATTTTTTTTGTTTCCTCTCCCATGAATAGCCTATTCAAATAATCTTCATCCATTTTTCTATTGGGTTGTTTATATTTTATATATGAGTGGGTGGGTCACACCTATAATCCCAACTCTTTGGAAAACTGAGGCAAGAGAATTGCTTAAGTACAGGAGTTTGAGACTGGCCTGGCCAAAATAAGAATATTCCATCTCTTCAAAATATTTAAAAAATAAATAGGCATTCATGGTGACAGGTGCTTATAGTCCCAGCTACTAGGGACTCTGAAGTGGGAGGTTCACTTGAGCCCAGGAGGTTGAGGCTGCAATGAGGCATGGTTTCACCACTGCACTCCCGCATGGACAACAGAACAAGACCTTGTCTCAAAAATAAATAAATGTTAGGTTGGTGCAAATGTAATTGCAGTTTTTGCCATTAAAAGTAAGGACAAAACAGCAAGTACGTTTGCACCAACCTAATAAATAAACAAATAAATAAACAAACAAATAAATATTTCCAAAACATTTTTGTTTTATGCCTTTCCCAATCTGTTATTTGTCTTTGATCTTGTTTGCTGATCAACTCTCAAGCAAATACAGGTAGTATTATTTAAACAAATTTAAATTTAGTTTCCTTTATACTTTTTGTGTTTCATATATTGCTTTAAAAAAGAGGTCTTTGGCTGCACACGGTGGCTTACACCTGTAATCCCAGCACTTTGGGAGGCTGAGGCGGGCGGATCACAGGGTCAGGAGTTTGAGACCAGCCTGGCCAGTATGGTGAAACCCCGTCTCTACTAACAACACAAAAAAAAAAACTAGTCGGGCATGGTGGTGCACGCCTGTAGTCTCAGCTACTTAGGAGGCTGAGGCAGGACAATCGCTTGAACCCAGGAGGTGGAAGCTGCAGTGGGCAGAGATTGCACCACTGCACTCCAGCCTGGGTGACAGGGCAAGACTCCATCTAAAAAAAAAAAAAAAAAAAAATCTTTGATTCCAGGCATTCAATGCACAATGTCTTATACTATTTTTTAAAATTGTTACAATGGTTTTTACTTCTAAATTTTTCTGTTAGAAGTTTAAATTTTTATTAATCAAGGTGGATATTTACTAATGGCAGAATTACCTGTTAAATACATTCCTTTTCCCACTGAAATAAAATACTATGCATATCATATTATAAATTATATGTATATATAATATAGTGTATATATATAATATACAATGTATATCTGTGTGTATATATAAGTATACACAGTGTACTAACACTCTTTTACTGTATACCGATCAAAAAATCTCAGGTGCTCACCACACAGCATGTATTATAATGCTTGCTGGTCGTTAGGTTATGTAGGTATATGCATTTTGCTTTGAGGATCTTTTTATGAATGACGACATATCACTTATTTATTATAGCTTTATAGTGTGATTTACTTAATGTGAGATGTAAAACAAACCCCATCTCGCAAAACAAATGAAAGCTTTGGATTTCTAGGAGGTGTTAAATTATATTTACAGGTTAAATGTAAGAAAATAAACATTAGTGATAAGTTTTCACATGCAAGAGTATATGATAAGTGTTTCATTAACGGTTTTTTCCATTTTCCAATAAAATTATTTGCTTAAGTTAAATATATTTATATGTATTTTATAAATGTATGTCTTTTGTTCCTATCATAAGTAAAGCAGTTCTTATCTTACAGTAAAATGTCTGTATCATAATGTAGGAACATAGAGATAGTCAATAAACGATGTAGAACTAATAAAAAAAGTAACTATATTTAAACTTTGTATGCATGATTAATCAGAAGAAAGAGCTTTACAGCTGGAAGTTTCTTTAATCTTCTCCCAACTCCACCTCATTTCATAGACAGAAAACTGCAACTTTGGCCTGTGGAAATCACCTTTGAATGGTCCTTTATAAGTCAGTGGTAGGTATTGAACTGAAAACCAACTCCTCTGGCTACCTCCATGTGTTTATTACTCTGCTAAATCAGGGTAGTAGAAAACTGTCTCTCTTTCACAGCAGAGCCTCAGTTGCTCTCTCCTTTTTCCTACTGTCTCCTATACACTGGCCAAATCCACACCAATTCTGTCAAAACCTTCAACTATATAGTGCTTGTTATTAATACCCCTGGCCAGTCTAGGGTCCTATTCTCCCTCTGCAAATCACATTAACTTGGCTGATAAGTTAAGGGGGAAAAAATTTCTTAACAGCACACAGAGGGGAGAGAGTATTAACAAGTACAGTTACAAATGTGACAGTGATACACAGAAGGTGGATAAAACTGCAGATCGGGAAAAGCTTTGCAAAAGCTAAATCTCTGGGTTGATCTACTTGTTAAACAAAGCTCTCCAGGATAGCAACCAGAATGTTATTCTGTATGTGTGTGTGTGTGTGTTTATACGTGTGTGTGTGTATATGTGTGTGTCAAAAAGAGAGAGGAAGAGAGAGAGAGCGGGGGAGGGGGATATTGAGAATTCATAAGAGGGATCATAAGCTCAAATGTCTAGAGGAGCCAAGGAAATACTATAAGTTTATAAAACAAGTACATAGTCACACTGTTAGCAGTGGGATCTTTATTAACTAAGAGGCTAACAACTTCTCAGGGGTTGCCTACTGAATGTTGGAATGTTTCAATGGGGGAATATAGGTCTACTATTTC
The DNA here is from genome assembly GCF_043159975.1 of Macaca nemestrina. NCBI lineage: Eukaryota > Metazoa > Chordata > Mammalia > Primates > Cercopithecidae > Macaca > Macaca nemestrina. The sequence goes on from NC_092136.1 coordinate 69,844,726, forward strand.
CATGTCTTTCCATACTTAAGATAATTTATGTGTATGTGTATATATATACAAAATCATCCAAACACTACCATGTCCAAACAAACCTGTCTGAAGACCATATTGAGATCTTAGAGCTTTTAAACACATTAACTTATTTAATCCCTGGAATGTATGGACAAATAATTATGTTCTTAATTTAAAAGTACATATGAAATATATCATAATACATAGGAAGTAATTTTCTCAATACCGCAAAGCCAGGAAATGACAGAGCTGAAACCAGAGGACCTGTTCCTGACTGAGTCCCTAGTTTTTCCATTCACTTGATCTCCTCCCTGGCAGGGCTGAGCTGTCACAGTAAAGAGTTTAGAGGACACGTAACTCTGATGGGGTTTATTTACTTCTCCTTCTGTGGGTTCGCTTCTAAATTCCTAAATTCTCAGCCTGGAGTTATACTATATCTTATTCTTTAGGAGTGATCCTGGACCCTGATGTACTAAATAAGGATCGCACAGTCCTAGTGACTCCTAAAGTTTCCTTGTTGACCCTTTCTCATTAGGAGATCATTGGAGCCCTTTGGTCTGGCTCCATTCACAATGCCTTAAAGTGAGAAGTGAGAGTAGGGAGGCTCAGGTATTAAAGTTATTGTTAATTGAGTGTCTGTTTGGCTACAGTGGTGCAGATTCTGTGCTGTCATTATTGATGAACAGTAATACGGGGCTCCCCTCAATTCAGAAGGCAGCATCAAAGGGAAGAATCCACATCTCATGAACCTCCTTATGTATCTGTAATGTTAACTTCTTACTGTGAGGCATGCAAAGGAGAGAGTGCTATCTTGAGCCTAGATGATGACTGCTCTGATGCACCCTAGAATTTTTACCCCAGAAAAACCTGAGGGACCTGGCTTCAGGATGCTACCTCTTTTTCTTTAGACTATTTTTTTTAGTTCAAATTGATATATTAATAGATCTATCAAGCACATACCATCAACAGAGTACTTTGTTGTCAAGAGAGTTAAAGTTGAATAATTTGTAGCTCTTGTCCTGTGGAAATTTACAATATAGTTAGTGAGAGAGATATATGCATCATGGTGGAAATACATATGGGCCTGCAACCATTGAGCATCAAAGTTTCAACCCCTTATATTTACTATAAACATTGTCAAGTGCCATGACCCTTCTATAACTTCCTCCCCAAATTGACTTCCACCAAAATTTGCTTCACCAAATGACATAGTCTCTGTGTTTCCCTTTCACATGACCCGAGAAAAGTTCCTTAAACACTAACCTACATGCCAGTCACCTGAGATCTTGCTACAATGCAGATTTCAGCTCAACAGGCTTGCAGCAGGACATGAGATTCTGCAGCAATTTTAACAATTTTCTAAGTAATGCTGTTACTGCCAGTCAGCAGACCACACTTTGAATAGCAAAGTAAAGAACATACTTAGACAAACTCAGACACTTTATAAAGAGTTTAATGTAAATCACAATGAAAATAAAATAAAAGGAGGTAAATATCAAGATGTTAAATAGTACCAGAATTTTGTAGGGCTCTCCCAGTCACAGTTCAGGGCTACTTTTCCTAACTTCTCATTAGAACATTTGCAAGAGTTTTGCTCTTCCTTCTTGTGTCTGAGAATTCATGTTATCAATCACCCAAAGAATAACAAAATAATTCATAACATGTTTATGAAATATAAGCCTCTTCTTTATCAAAAGTAGAAAAGCTGTGGTATATTAGATATTCATTAGGGATTAGTTGATTGACCAATTAATTAATACATCTAATTGTAAAGCTATGAAGTAAATAGAACCATTTCCTATTTGAATGAAACACTTTCCTTCTCCTAAGAAAATGTATTGTGAAAAAAATAGAATTTCCACCTTTGCCCCATCATTTAGGCTTCAGAGCCAATTTTTCCAGGACCTTTACCCTAATCTGCCAAGTTTTTACACAATACACAATGGGATTAATCAAGGGTGGTACCAGCAAGAATGCATCTGCTCTCAGAATCGTAGCTAAAGGGGATTTATGCTTAGCAAAGCGATGCATGATAGCCAAGGTGATGATGGGCACATAGAAGATGAGTAAGGCACAGACGTGAGACACACAGGTGTTAATTCCACCCCCACGGGATGCAATTCCCAACAGTCTTCAGGATGAACACATAGGAAATAGCAATAAAAACACTGTCTGACATCATGCAGAGCACAACGAACAAACCATAGTAAAAGTTAACCCTATTGTCAGAGCAGGCCAGCTTCATTACATCCTAGTGAAGGCAGTAGGAGTGGGATAAAAGGTGTCTATTACAGTATCTGAGTCTCTTTAAAGTAAAAGGAAGGGGTAGCACTAGGAGAATGCTTTTAATAGCAAACACTAGTCCAATTTGCAAAACCCTGACGCTAGTGAGAATAGAGCTATATCTTAGGGGGTTGCGAATGGCTATGAAGCGATCAAAGGACATGATTAGGAGGACTGAAGACTCCATGTCTGCGAATCCATGGATGAAGAATTCCTGGACAATGCATGCATCAACAGAAATCCCCCATGTTGTTGAACAAGAAGTTCTCAGCATAGTGGATAGGGAGGAGAAAGACAGGCCCAGGTCAGACAGGGCCAGCATGGAGGGGAAATAGTACATGGGCTCTTACAGGGAATGCTCTCTTCTGATAACAAATAGGATGGTGCAGTTGCCCAGCATGGCCATGAGGTACATAAGGCAGATGGGGATAGAGATCCAAATGTGTGCATGCTCAAGTCCTGGTACCCCAATCAACAGGAATGTGGAGACTTCAACTTCTGAGGTGTGGAGCAGAAACATCACAGATAGGTCACTAGCTTATCTGCTCCAAGGCCCAAAGTAAGATGCACAATAGACAAAAATTTTTAATTGTATTTGCTGAATATATTTAAGTTCAGTTGTTGGTTAAATTAAATATAGCTCAAACTTAGGTGTCAAGAAATAGCATAATATATATTTTCCTATGTAAAGAAAACAATGGAAAATATTTAAACAGGTTCTTCACAGGCTTCATTTAAAACTTTTATGTTATTTTTCTATCTTTAATCCCTGATATATTTCTGAATAATTTTCTAGCTAGAAAGAAAGTGCTTTGATACCCACTTTTTTTGAAATCCTCCCTTTTTGAGATTTTTGCTTCAATTAAACTAAGTGGAATATGTTACAATCTACTGTCATGTGTGCGGTCAATGGTCATGTACTCACACAAACCAAAGATGCATGCTGTAGTAACAGCACTTAGGGGAGGCCTGAATCTTATCTTATTGATCTTGGTACATGACTGTGAAAATATATAGAATTGGTCTACGACAGAGGTTGGCGAACTGTAATGCAGTCAAACTCAGCCCATGGCCTGTTTTATACAACATGTGGGATTTTTCTATTTTTAAAGGATATTATTAAAATAAAAAACAAGAGAATACAAAGCATATGTGGTAGGGATGATAAGTTCCTGAAAATTATACACATTGTAAAATGATTCACTTTTCGGGTATTCACAGAAAAAGATAGGCTCAAAACCTCAGAGTGATCTTCAAGTCTGGTAGCAAACACCGTTTGCCAGATCTTGACAGTAGCCTGAGGCAGGGCAGTGGGAGTAAGCACAGCACCTCAGTGACCGGAGGAGGAAGAGCTCCTCTGACCCAGCTCTCATGACTTAGATGGCTAGTGACAGCAAGAGACTACCTTAAGTGGTGCAGAGAGGATGGCCATGTGTGATCATTTGTCCTTTCATGGAACGTCTCCGAGCATGTCTTGGCAAGGGTAAAGAGGAGGTTGCATTCAGCTAGAAGAAACTAGAAAGTGGTGGATAGAAATAGAAAGTAGTGAAGGAAAGGGGAAATAGTAGCTATTCTATATGCTGCAAAAAAAATTTAAGGACCTTTGCCTCATGTTGACCTGAGTTAGGAGCTATGAGGCAGGCTTAGTGTTATATGTGACCAACGCTTCCTTGTTATGCATCCCATAACACAGATGCCATTTGTATGTGTTTAAAGTACTCGCCACCTTACAGTGCAATTGCTACTGGCCCTGCTCAGAATGGTCATAGCTCTTGTCTTTGTCTGTTCATGGATTCTTTTTTCCTACTGCACTTGGCTTCTCTGTGTCTACCCTTCAGAATGGTGACCAGTGCAGGTGTCTGTCTCTGGAATTTGGGTTTGATACTGTTCATACTCCTAGTGTCAGCATTAGTGACACTTCGGGTAACTTTCCTTTCAAGAGCTGTAGAATAAAAAGCTCCAATGGTGTGGCTAACAACCTGTCCTTGTCAGAGGAGCAGAATTCTGACAGAGAAAAAAGTGATAACACAACATCCCTCTCCCTTCAATGAATCCCCTCAAAATGGGCCATTCCCAAGGTTTCATGCCTGAGGCCTTTGTTGACAAGCTTCCAACCTAACTCCGGTAACTCCATAAATGAGTCACTACTGACAACATTGCTGTATTCAACTGTATTCATCACGTAGATACAAGTAAGTACCCCATGCTACATAAGGACACTAGTCTTTTCAGCCATAAACCTTGTCCAAAATGTACCTTGATCTCTTAGGTTGAACACCCATGAAACATTTTTACCTCCATTCTTCTGAAAGATATAGGGTTGTCTACAAAACTACAGTGTTTTCATTGGAAAAGATAAAACCATCCTAAGGAAATTCAATTTCTTTCACCAGAACACTTACCAGGCTTCTAGCTACCTAATTCCAGACCAAGAATGGGAAGCCTTCAGATCCTACAGCTGCTGCAGCTTCTCTGTTCCAGCACTCTGTTGGGAATCTGCACCTTTGTTTATATCCTCATACTCTTTGTTAGCAGAGGAATGTCCTCTTGAGAATTAATAGACATCTAGTCCCCTGGGAACAATGACTTTTGTTTTGATTTTGCTTTGATTTGTCTCATAAATGTCTTTCAATAATGAGCTCTCCTAAGTGAGCAGGCTCTGAATCACAGTGAAGGCTTTAACTGATGTGATCCTGTTTCCACACAGGTGCAGGATTTGGGGACAGTCACTCTAAGGCATTATCAAAGACAGCCCAAATCCAGCAATGGCTCTATCTAAGATTCAGTGTATACCTTAAAAGGCTCAACATAAGCCAGTCACAGAGGTCAGAGACAGGCAGACTTGAGGTGGAATCCTGCCCGCAAATGTGTTGTGTTTGGTCATCACAATGTCTAAATAGATTTTTAATGTGATGGCTTTAGGTAGGTGACAAGGTCTCTAATTTATCATAGGCTCCCTCTTTCTGCATTGTCTTATGTCTAGCCCCGTAACATTTATTGGTCCTCAAAGGCACTTAATCTCACAAAACAAAAAGTAATACCCAGGGTTACAACATGCTTAATAACTCAGACCCTCACATTCAGAAGAGAAATTGTTCAGCCCACTACCTTTGAAAATTAGAAATAAATAAATTGTATAATTCTGCTGGTATGTTGTGCAGGGGCATATGATTTTCAGATAAAGAAAACAGAGCATAAGATTTAGTAAAATACTATTGGCCTGAAACAAAGTATATCAGATAAATGAACCAACTTAGACAGCCAACAATGATGACTTCATCTTCAGGTTAATACAAGAGGTGATGTGATGGAGTTGGGGGCTGTAGTCATCAGTTAGGGCAGGCAGAAAACTGGAGAAAAGAATCCAGTAAACTAGCAGACTGATACTATAACATGGGCCTAGTTGCTTAACACCTCTGAAGATTTGCTCATTTGTAGAGCTTTGATAAAGCTGTGAACCCTACTTAAGGTCAGAATTTTCTGGTATTTAGTAGCCTTTTACTACAAAATCATGCCAGTAGAAATATAGTCAGGATTATGATACCTAATATTCTGCCTTCAGGAAAATATCAGTCCTAGTTAAACACTGTATTATTTTCCTAAAGCCTTAGGTCCCCTAGACTCAAGGCTTCACTAGACTTGGGCAGATGCAGCCCTGGCACTCCAGGGCAGGAGGGTGACTGAAACCAGATTTGTTAGGCCCTGAATACATTTAGAACTGGTTGCTGAGGATGACAGACAAAAGCGATACAGAATATCCTCTGAAATGGTCCTCTTTATTATTACTGGACCAGAACAAAATAACCATGAAGGCCTACACTAATTCTAGCCAATATATTCAGCCTAGGTTTCTCAACTTATTGCCCTGGCATTCGTAAAGGAAAAATTGCAGCTGTTATGAAAATATAATGAATGCCTAGAAAAGGGGGCACATAAATGTCGAACCAAGAGAGCATTGCACACCTAGTTAGATTATCCTAACTAGAGAAGATAATCCTAAAGGATTCTGTTCATTCCAACTTTAATCTTTATTCAAACCTCCACCCATTAGGAAAACATGTTTTCTGATATTTAAAAAAAAAAAAAAAAAAATCTCCCCCCGCTTTCTAAAATAGATAGTACAAGTAAACTTTCTTCCTTTCCCCATCAATTCTTATGTTACCTACCACAAACAGCATATCTATTGCCGTCACCTTTCATTTATTTGATATGTATTTCCTGATGACCTATTATGAACAATGTATTGTTTCCAACTATTGAGAAACACAGGTGACCAAAATAGATGCATTGCTTTTATTGAGCTTATAGTTCAGAGGACAACTATGGATCACCAGTGAGTGGGATAATCAATACAAGAAGCTTTCAGAAACTTTCAGAGGTAAACTTCCAGAAAACCTTGAACCTAAACCTAGAGCAGTTTTTAGCAGGTAATAAGGAGCACCTCTTCGGTCTACACTGGCTTCGAAAAATGAGGAGCACTAGTTCCTCACATTCCTATTCTCATACACAGATAGGAGACATAATTCAATTTGATTTTTCACATTCGGAAAAAAATGTATATTTTAACTAGAGTATTACCAAAAGGAGTGCAAGTTTCTAATGTTGATGTATTTTTTCCAGCATCAGGTCAGAATCATAATGGAATCATATAGCTCATGTTTGCCTTATGGTAGATCCTTCTGTTACTTCCTGACATGTATCTACATCATTTTGAGTGGAAAATTAATTGGTCTTCAGATCTAGAAAAGGCTACAGGGTCACCAGGTCAAAAAAGCAACTAGAACTATGAAAAAATTACAAGTTTGTTTTTGTTTTGTTGTGGGTTTTTTTGTTTGTTTGTTTGTTATTTTTTTTAGGGAACAAAACAATTAGAACTCTCACTTGGAAAGGCTAAATTTAGGTGATTTTTAAGAAAAAAATGAAATAAAATCTATTATCTTTCTTCTATTTTTTATCCGATTTGACTTGCTGCCTTGGCTCTTCCTCCTCCATTTCTGCTTTCCTTTACTTCTCCTTTTTATTTATTGTTAATAACAATAAATAAATAATAATATTATTGCTAATATCATCATTTTAACATAAAAGGGTGTAAACTTAGTAATAATAAATATTTCCTGCAGAAAGATTTTTCTCTCAGCAGCCTTCCTGAGACCACTTCTGTATACTTTATGTGCTCATAGCACTTTCTCCATTGCCCTGGAGCTATCCCCATATTTTCTAAAAGACTTGGCATGTGGATATCTTTTTCAGGATCATTTTTCTTCTCTATTTGGAGTTTTAAAAAAGAGGAAACAAGTTGGTAAGCATATCATTTTAATTGACTTATGGGATTACATAACAGAACTTGCACCAAAAACAATAACAAAGAAGAACAAGGATAGATTTCCAGTACAGCAGAAGAAATAGCTCATACCTCATTCTGAGGTGACTGCATTTTCTATGAACCTACAAGCTCTCCAGGATAGAGCATCAAGGTTTGAGCTGACCCTGTGAATTCGCTACTTCTAGTGCATCACTGCAAATATTTTAGCCTCATTTTCCAATCACTGTTGCAGCAATCAGACCCATTTAGTCATTGGCTGGCTGTACACCGGAAGAATCTGAAAACATCTCAGCCTAGGCCCGTGCCATGTATCTCTTGTTTCTTGCCCCATGACTGACACTGAATGATGAGATATCTACATGTACTTACTTGGTATTCATGTATGTACAACCCAGAAATGGGGAGAATTAAGGATTCGTGAGGTAGACTTTGAGCAATGGGAAAAAGGATCCAATGGATAAATTGTTTCTGTCTTTTTTATTTTCCTGGGTCGAGTATCCTGAGACATATTTGATAAGGCTTCAGAGGTGACCCTGTAGGATTAGGCAATAGTCACCCATAATGGTATCTGAATTATTATTGATGTGCCATTTCTCAACCTCCAAATTCCTTTTTACCTGCTCTGTGATGAAGACGTTGGGCCTTATAATGTTTTGCCAGCTGGTACAATGTTAAGATTTGTCAGTAGAGGGTAGTGGAGGCACACTGAAAGGAAAAGAAGAGGTTTTTCTCTTTCTGGTTTTATTGTGGTTTGCCAACCAGACTCCTACAAATTACGAATTTTCTTCTTGCTTGACTCGGTGTGTTTCCTCCAGGGCTCGGTTCCAGCAGTTCATAGCTTTCTTCAGCATTTCACCACTGAACTTGTTCTCCAGCTCTCCACTGAAACAGTAATGGCATAACCTGGAACCACAGGCATAATAGGCCAGCACTGCAGCTGAGATAGCTTCTTCTGTATCTTCTCCTTATCCCTGAATATGTGTGTGCACATCACGGGCCCCATGAGACTAGTCTTCTAGCAAGGTAGTCACTCAACTTACCCAGAGAAGACAGGCTGGAGACACCCCAGGCACAGCCACACATGGAAATTCATTATACTCCTAGAAAGAACAGTCTTTCCAGTTCCCAGGTACAGCAGTGCCCAGCAATCAGCAGTTTCCCTTGCACTTAGAGAGTTCTGGGGCTTGGCACCTTCTTATGGAAGGCCTTTCTTGCAACTATCAGAGGGCAGATTTATGGAAAACCTCACTGACAAGGCACTTTTGTGACTTCAGCCTAGTGTAAGGAAAGGAGTCCTCCTTGGGGACTTTATCCCAGCCCTTGGGGTAATGGGTGCCTCTTATAGCTGTTTCTACTGAATTCTTTGTAATTCTATCTAACAAGCTAATTTCCCCACTATTTTAGGTCCTTGTTAATAATTCTCTACATTAAATTTTTCCTGTTAAAATTATTGTATGATTTCTGGCTTTTGATTGAACCCTGATTAATGCAGCATCAAACTCAATGAGGTGTTTTCTATCATCTTATTCTTCCTCCTTCTTTAACTCCAGTTGTTCCTCATTCATGGTCCCTGGAAGCATATTATCATTAACATGGTCAATTGATAAATCTGATTGCTAGTGGTCAGAGGGCTGACAATAATCCTTGAAATTCTATGGCAAATTACTAACACACTCATTTGTGATTGACTGGTTGAAGTTCAGGTGAAAGGTAAAGTATTAGGTTATATGGTAACTATGGATCTTGAATATAGTCCTCCATTTCTACCTAAAACATCTAAAGATTATAGAATGGGCTGATTTTATTATCTGCCTCAGAAATCTTGAAGTAAGAGCTAATCAGATTGGGACATCCAACTCACAATGCAGGGTATGCCACAAAAATCAAATGTTCTCTGTAGGAACACTGACAGAAACCTTTATCTCATTCAGACATAGATTATACAGCTCTAAAAATCAGGCAAAGGATTTAACTAAAAGGGTGGCAGAGCTGCAAGGCAGACTGCTCAGTTTTAACAGATGTTCTGTGATAAAGTCAAAAACCTTGAAAAAGTCTAGAAATACAGTAATGGGAAAATGATGAGATCCTCATTCCTGGAATGTTGACAATTGAGTGAATAAGTCTTCAAATCTTGAAACTTTTGAATATTTTATGCCAGAAGAAGCAGATCCCTTTTTACTTTTCAAAGATAATTCATTTATTACTGTCTGGAGACCTTACACAAACCAAACCTGAGTGTGATGCCTCACAACTGATACCTTTCCTCCAAAGGAACTGCCCTATCATTTCCCATTTTTAAAGAAAATAGTTTATTTACTCAAGACATTGCAGAACCTACTTAATTGGACTCACTGGAATCAAATGAGGAGAGTGGATCTTGAAGGTGTTAAATCCAGGCAGCGGTGGAAGTATGTGGTAGTATGAATATTAATTAACATAGAGAAAAGTTTATTGACATGAAGGCATTGACCCATGATTTGAGGTGCAATATTACATCAAGGATACCCAGAAACTGTGCTAATGCACTACTGAGATGGTTGTTTCAAGACTGGATATAATGACCACAGAAAATTAGGTGGAGATGGCAAATATTCTTGGCAAAATGTGGACTATAGAAATATCAGGGAAGCTGACATGTTAGAACTGATTATCATATGGGACAAGAGAATTTACCACATGATTATTTTCTCCATGAGGGAAGAGAAATGGCTTCATGGAGGCCACAAAGAATGTATTTGGAAGAGGAAGTCTGGTTCGTTTCAAAGGTCAGCAGTTGCCGTACTCCGTAGGCTACACCTAACAATGAAAGATGCTTCTGTGGAAATGGGCTTCCTATTAACAATGAGAATGAAGGAATTCTGAGACCACATGGCAGTACTTAACAATCATATAAGTGGGTATAGTTTTTATAGAGGATAGAAAGGCTAGAATGGCTATCAGAGTGATGGGACCCAGTGTGATATGTTGCAATATATGATAGTCTTCCTGGAGACAAGCTAAATGAACAATCTTCTAGGATGTACCCAGTATACATTTACAATAGAGAACTTCTAAGCACCAGGCTGACATCAGCCATATAATGGGAAGCCATGATCCCTTAACCTGTGTAAATATGTAAGTCACTTCATGTGTACAGTGCCCGTTAATTGAATATGAGTCTTAGTCTCCCCCACAAAGCATCCCGCAATGTTACTGCCAGTATGTAATAAAAATTATCCAGATTTCCCCCCAAGCAACCTAAGGTCATTTACAAATGTAACTGTTCATTAAAGAAGAATATCCAACTCTTTAAGGACTCTTAGATACAGGTTATCTAAGGTTATATCTAAGAGTTCTTAAAGAGTTTGTTCACTCAAACATGTCATCATGTTCTCTTTTGGTTAACTTATAAGATTACTGAGAGTGATTAATGGAGTTATGAACGTTTATCTCATAGTCAGCCCAATAATGTTTTGGCTTTACTTGTGGTTATTCTTCAGATGCTTAATCATATAATTGAGGATAATATACTTAGCAACAGGAAAAATTCTTATGTTGTTATCCTATCTGAGACATTTGAGCAATTATTGTATGTATAATGATGCACAAGGTCAAAAAGCACAAATAATTTATGTGAATAGTTGGCCCAGAATCGTATGACAGTTGTCACTGTTGTATGAATGTCTCTTCATTAATTCACATCCATGGCCTCACTGGGGTTTTTTTGATAAGTTTCTGGAAAAGGAGGAAAATACTCAGGCTTGGTTCATGAATAGATTGGTAGACAAGTTGATGCTAACCAAAAATTGTGTGCAGTGGCACAACAGCACTACATTTGAATGGCATAAAGGAGAGTGGTGAAGGAAAACACTTTCAAAGGGCAGAGTTGTGAATAGCACTCTTGGTTGTTAACTTTGTTTGGAGGAGAAGTTGTCTGAAGTCTGTGGATATACATGGACTAGTGGACTTTGCTGAAAGGCCTGAATAATTTGTCAGTAGATGGAACTAGCAACTTTGTTAGAAGAGATGTGAGAAAGTCTGTGTGTGATGTGCTATTGAAGTGGACACAAAGGATGAAAAGTTCTGTGTCTCATGTTAATATTCACTAGAGAGTATTCACTTCAGAGGAGGGACTCAATAACCAGCTATAAATATATCTAAAAAGTATGTATGTGTGGATATCAGCCAGCCTTTGCTCTGCCATTGCTAGTCCAATGATCCCATAAATGAAGCCATAAAATCAGAGATAGAGAGAAACGTGAGCCAAAAGTATAGGTTCTCTTATACCAAGGCAACTCTTGGTTTAAAAAAGAATGAAAAATAGTGTTATCCTTACTCCTAGAATGTTAACAATGTAATTATCAACTTTCAACTCTTCAGCTAACAGCAGCAGTAACTGATGCTGAGCACATAATATGGTAACTTGCATTTACATTAGGCAGCCCCTGCACATAATAAAGGGCAAAATAATTCCATCTAGATAAGACCCAACGTGGAATTACATTGATGTGTATTTTAGGATCACCCTATAAAATGTCTATTTTGGAATTGCACAAATAATCAAGAATTTCAAGAAAAGAAACTAATTAAAGTGTTTTCTGTGAGTCATTCAGAAAATAACTGAATTATTTAGAAAGTTTCTCACATTAAATGTGAACTTTTATAATTGTACACAGAGCCTGAATTAATACTTTATGTAGCTTTCATACTGCTTACACATATAATTAATTGTTTATGTATATCTCTTCACTTCATATTGAAATAAAAAATCATAATTTAGTTGGCAATGACATGAATTTATTGACAAAGAAGTTGACTAAATAAATGTCACATAACCTGTAAGTTGCTTAGTTTGGACTGTTGAAGGCGTGTTTGGGCACTCTGGGACAATTACTCCATTCTAGCAAAGCACTTAGTAAATAAATGGCTTTATCTCTAATCAGAAATAACTGATGATTAGATTTGAAACTGCTTCTGAATTAAGACCTTGATAATGGCCTTTCGAATCTGCTTAGTCTTCACACTGTAGATAATAGGGTTGAGCACAGGAGGGATTAGCAGAAATACATTGGCCATGATGGTGTGGACAAATGGAGGTGCTGAATGGCCATAGTGATGGACAAGAGACAAACTGATGAGAGGGATGTAGAAGATGGCAACAGCACTGATGTGGGATGTGCAGGTGTTGAAGGCTTTCTGCCTCTCTTCTGAGGAAGCGATGCTGAGGACAGATCGAATGATCAGGATATAGGAGAGCAGGATATTGTATATCAGGATATACAAGGGCAGTCAAACCCTGTAGTGGAGAAAAGCGCAAACAGACCAAGGATGCTGTTGATCCTGTTGTCTGTGCAGGAGAGTTGGATGAGATCAACATGGTAGCAGTAAGAATGTGAAAGGACCATAGAACTGCAGAAGGACAACCTCTTCACAAAGACCACAACTGGCAACCTGACGGCAACATTTCTTATCAACATGCTTATCCCAATCTTGGCAATTCGGGCATTGGTAAAAATGGTAGTGTATCTCAGTGGGTCACAGATGGTCACAAAACGATCAAAGGCCACGGCTAGTAGAACCCCAGACTCTATGAAAGTAAATCCATGTAGAAAGAACATCTGAGCAATGCAGGTATTTAGGCTGATTTCTTGGGCTTCAAACCAGAAGACACCAAAGGTAGTAGAAAGTGTACACAGGGACAAGCTCAGGTCTGTGACTGAAAGCATAGAGAGGAAACAATACATAGGCTTATGGAGGCTCTGTTCACAGAGGACCACAAACAGGATCATGCTATTTCCAGAGAGGGCGACAACATACAGGAGACAAAAAGGGATAGAGATCCAGTACTGGGTGGCTTTCAGGCCTGGAATGCCAGTCAGGAAAAAGATCAGAGGCTGAGCATTGCTATTATTGAGGACCAACATAGGGAAAGACTGAGAAGACAGGGATGTTTCAGTCATTTAACATAACACATAATACGTAGCTTATCACTTATAACATCTCTTTGGCACTTCAAGACTCACCGAGTTATTATTTCTAATTTTCAAATAACTTGAATTTTATTTTAGTTTCCCAGAGCTGCACATTTCTCTCCAAGTCTGTCAGTGTTTCACATTTATTGAGAAAAGTGAATTCCCTGAACAGTGCCACATCAAATTTTCTTAAGTATATTAAGTCTATAATTCTCCTTAGTAGCAATAAACATTACAATTAAGTTATGTCTGCCAATATAAATCCCTAGTAAAATACCTAAACAATATTATGAGAAATCTGGTTCCCAGTACTTGTTCAAAATAAATTTTGATTCTGGAATAAAACACTGAGCAAACTAAGTCATGTTTGAAATGTGAATGTTTTTATACTTCCTTTGAAAATATCCAGAAGAATGCCAAAAACATCCCTGGGACACACAGGCCCACATATGTGGTAATAGGGTGGTCCAAAAAAACACCCTAAGAAAAATAAATATTGATCCCACTTGTTTGGAGCTCGCTGTGTTGTTGACATTTTATATGCATTATATAATTTCATCCATACACCAACTCTTGGAGATAGATCGTACATGAATTTTGCAGATGAGCAAACTAAGACTCAGCAAAAATCATCCAATGTTATCTTTATAAAGCAATGCCTAAATATTGAGAGAAAGCACAACAGTAAGAAAGTTGGAGAAAAGAGAGAGACAAAGATGACAGAGGAGGAAGAAAAGAAGGAGGAGAAAGAGAAAGACTAGTGAAGGTGGAGGCAGGTAAGAGCAGAAGGGGGAAGAGGAAGAAAGAGCAAGAGGAGGAGGAGGAATCGGAGGAAGAAGGGAGGGAGTGGGGAAGAAGGGAAAGAAGAAAGGGAAGGAATGGAGGAAAAAAGGCAAATCTTGCCATAATTTTACTACAATAAATTAAGCACTACACTATGATAAATAATACCACAAGCTAGTATCAAAATTCAAAAAAACACAATAGCCGGCATTTCTTGAACATGTGCCATGTGCCAGACACAATTATCTTCATATCCATAATATGATCCAATCTTTATAATTATTCAACAAAGAAAATAAATTTCTTATCCCTAATAAACATATGAAGAAGCTGATATTTACATTGATTAATTTGCCCCAAATTATGCAGTTAGGCAGTAGAAGAACTGAGGATGAAACCTGCATGTCTAACCTCAATGCCTTCACTCCATAAAGCTGAGGAATGCATAAAAGGAATTTCTAAACCAGTCTGACAAAGGCTCCATCCAGGTATATGATTTTAAGGAGACATACTATGGTCAGTGTGGCATCTTTGGAGGGGAGTCTGATGTGTCAAATGTTAATTCCATGTGAATTGTGGAGATATGAAGCTCTTTCGGCTTCTCTGGAAAGTAGTCTTAATATTGATAGTTCCTATATGCAAAGGGCCAAGAAAATCAGGTATCCAGGCTATATCCACTATGGAAAATAACACCAAAATGGAACTGTCAAATTCAGTTGAGGCCAGGCACAGGGCTCACGCCTGTTATCCCAACACTTTGGGAGGCTGAGGCGGGAGGATCACTTGAGCCCAGGAGTTCAAGACAGCATGGGTAACATAGGGAAACCCCATCTCTACAAAAAAGTTTACAAATTAGCCAGGCAAGGTGGTACATGCCTGTGGGTCCCAACTACCTGGTAAGCTGAAGTAGGAGAATTTCTTGAGCCCAGAAGTCAAGATTGCAGTGAGTCATGGTTGTGTCACTGTACTCCAGCCTGAGTGACAGAGAGAAACTCTGTCTCAAAAAGAAAAAAACAAAAAAAAAAAAACAAAAAAAATCAGTTGACTCATTTCAGTGACCATCTAATTCTTTCAACAACACATATTTTGTTGATGATTCAACAAAATATTTTATGATACCAATCTCTCTTAATATTCTCCCACTAGTCAGCTCTTTATCTGACTATTCTCAGTTTTCTTATTTCTTTCCCCCGTCCCTTCAGGGTACCTTATGTTTTCCAACCTTGTATTTGGCATTCTTTAGAGATGTACCCTTTGCCTATTCTCAAGTCACTTGTAAAATTATCTCCCCCATTTTCACAGCCTCATATTTCACCTATACAATAATAAATTTCAAAAGAATTTCTGAAAATCAGTTTTGGCGTTCAGGTTCCATGTCTGAAGATAAAACTTTATTCTGGACATTTCCATCTAGATTTTTCGTGGGTAAATAAAAAAACCTCATATCTTCAAAACCAAATTGATTATGTTCTCTTACAACTGTTTTTCCTCCTATACCATCTTCTGTATAAAGCTTATAACTTTCATAAAAATGACCCAATTTTCTAAATCAGAAATCTAGGAGTCATCCTGTGCTCTTATTTTTTAACCAACACCTGTTCCAATCTTTTCTATTCAACCTCTAATATCTCTCTTTATTCTTCCAACTTGTCTTTATCTGAGCACAAAATACTCTTTTCCAAATCAACTCACTGTCTAACCTGGACTATTGAATTAGCCTAATACTGTATTTTATTAATATAGTAACATTAATATAATAATATAAAATGAAAGACTCCAAAAGCAATAACAGCATCCATTTATTAAGTACTTTCTCTATTCTAGAAACACATAAATGAGAAAAACAATCTTTTAAACTGAATAACAATGATAATATCACATAGCAGAAACTGTGAGGCAAGATGACATCCAAAACAACTTATAGCTTGAAGACTATAGGAAAAATGCTGGAAAAATATTAAGTTTCTAAGTTCTCAGTTTAAGAAGCTAGGATTATAATTAAATAAATGTCAAAAGAAGCAATTAACAAACATGAAAGGCATAAATGAATGAGTTAAAAATAAAACCAAAGTTGATTATTTAAAAAGAATATAATGAATCTTTTTTCAAAGACAGTCAAGAACATTTTACAAAAAGGATGAAAAATGAAAATAATAGTAAAGCTATGATTAGAGAAATATAACTTTAAATATAATGAATACTATGCAAAATTATGATAATATGTTTGATGGCATATATAAAATAGATGATTTTATAAGAAAACATCAATCACCAAACTAGCCTAAAAAATAAAATCTAGCATAGAAGAAATGGTAATGATGGAAAAAATATTTACCAATAAAGCAAACAAGAGTATGTGTTTTGATTTTTGAGTTCTACAAATGTTAAAGAAGAGATTATTTCTTTCTTTTCAAACTTATCTAGCCCAGAAGAAATATTTGTTAGCAAACTACTTGCTGATATATCACTAATTCCCACACCCTTTAATCTGAGCCTGTCACTCTGAACCCTGCTTCCCAATATTTCTACCCCTGATTTGCAGTCCTTTGCCTCTGAGCACTTGCCTCTCCACTCCCCATTCCTCCCTTTCTACTCTCTCTTGCCACCAGTTTAGGCCTCAACAGTCTCTGCCTTCTTAGTCTGCTTTTTCTCACACTCTTATACCTTACTTGGCTCCCAACAGAGGAAGACGTGCCCTTTCTACTCACTGTCCAGCCAAGTGTATTTGTAGATGTCTCTTAGACCTGGCCTTCCCTAAGAAGCCCTGCATATAACCCAACCGTGCTGCCAACAGACACTTGGGACTCGACCCTAAGTGTACTGACTAGAAATTCCCAGGAGATTCCTCACAGTAGACTGAAGCAGATCCAAATAATATGTTTACAGCTTCCTTTTAATTATTGTATTATCTTTATAATATTTTAAATGGATATAAATTTTTTTTCCATTTTTTCCCCAAAATATGAAAAAGTTTTGTAGATTTTCATTTGTTGATTGTTTGTTTGTTTGTTTTTTAAGATGCAGTCTCACTCCAGTCTCACTCCAGACTGCAGTGCAATGGCACAATCATGGCTCACTGCAGCCTTGACCTCCCAAGCTCAAGCAATCCTTCCACCTCAGCATCCCTAGCAACTTGGACTACAGGTGCATACCGCCACATCTGTCTTTATGTATTTATTTATTTTGTAGAGAAGGGGTCCCATTACATTGTCCAGTCCGGTCTCAAACTCCTAGGCTCAAGATATCCTCCAGCGTTGGCCTCCCAAAGTGCTGAAATTACAGGCGTAAATCACCATGCTCAACCTCCATTAACTTTAAACTCTACTTCCTGCTACGCAGAGTGCAAGGAATAAATGCCCTTACACTTTCCTTCTTCTCTTCCCTCTCCTTTCCCAAATTTAGTCCCCTGTAGTATAATACTTTCCTAGGCCATATATAAAAATTTACATACAATTTTATAGCTATGATTATATATTTGTTTAGGTTATTCGAGCTTCAAAAGCAACAAAAAAATTATTAAAATATAATTAAATAATTATTCAACACGGAATACATACATATATGGTATGATTAGAAAAATAATGACACATCATCCTATGTCACTAAACATGCCACTATAAAAGAAGGCACCTCGGCCGGGCGCGGTGGCTCACGCCTGTAATCCCAGCACTTTGGGAGGCCGAGGCAGGCAGATCACGAGCTCAGGAGATCGAGACCATCCCGGCTAACACGGTGAAACCCCGTCCCTATTGAAAATACAAAAAATTAGCCGGGCGTGGTGACGGGCGCCTGTAGTCCCAGCTACTCTGGAGGCTGAGCCAGGAGAATGGCGTGAACCTGGGAGGCGGAGCTTGCAGTGAGCCGAGATAGCGCCACTGCACTCCCGCCTGGTTAATAGGGCGAGACTCCGTCTCAAAAAAAAAAAAAAAAAAAGGCACCCATTCATCAAAAGAAAATCAATTATTTCCTTTAATATTAATTCAGTGGTCCATAATCACGTCAATTTTCTGTTTATTTTGGACCATAGTTTCTGGAACAACTTTTATGTTGTCTCTAGAATTTAAATTATCTTTCGTTTTGTCTGATGACCGAAAAAAGAAAAGCTTTTTTTTTTTTTTTTTTTTTAAGATTATCTCACAAATGACTTAAAGAGAGGAACTGCAATAATAATAGTAGAGGACTTCATGAACAAATCACCCAGACGGAAAACCAATAAAGAAACATTGGATTTAAATTACACTCTAGACCAAACGGACCTAACAGACATTTCATCCAGCAGTTGCAGAATGCATATTCTTCTAGATTGCATATGAAACATTCTCCAGGACAGATCATCTGTTAGGCCACAGAACCAATCTTAACAAATTTGAGAAGATCAAAATCATATCAAGTATTATTTCTGAAAACAATGGTATAAAACTAGAAATCAATATAGAGAAACCGTGGAAAATACAAATACATGGAAATTAAACATCTTCCTGAACAACCAATAAGTTGATAAAAAATCAACAGAAAAATTAAAAAATTTATTTAGACAAATGAAAATGGAAGTACAATATACAAATACCTATGGGACAGCAAAAGCGGTATGGGAGGGACGTTTATAGCAATAAAAGCCTACGTCAAAAAAAGTAGAAAGATCTCAAATTACAGTTATTTGTTCATAAGGAAAATTAAATGCTTGTAAAATTGAGTGAACATGTAAATATCCTCAAGATCTTGTTAAAATGAAAATTCTGACTCGTAAGGACTGAAATGGAGCCTGAATTCTGAATTTCTGACATCACTCATATCTGAGGCCATATTTTGTGCAACATTCTAATATGTTCTGCGTTTCTTGAGGCATGTCCGATTGTTGTAGTCCTGGAATTATTTTACATAGCATCCATAAGTAGTTTTAATTTATACTCGGTTATCAATTGTTGAAATTTATTATATACCAATTTCATTTGCTAAAGCATATATTCCAGGATTTTTCATTTCAAAAAAAGTATGTAAATGATAAATTTGCTGTGTTCCCTGTCTAAAACTTCTTTCTTTTTTTTTTTGTTATACTTCATTGCTGTACTGACTATGTGAAAAATAAATAAATCTAGAGACCCCAAAATCACTAAGCCAAAAGAAAAAGTCAGGCTGGGAACTGTATCAGGCAAACCTGCCTCCCATTTTATTCCTGTAAAAGGTAGCTACAACGTTAAAAAAAACTACATACCTGCCTTCTCTGTGGGCCGCAAGATCTTTACCCTAAAACAGTTCTGCTGAATTTCACCCTGGCAATGAAAATTGATAGCTTATCTTCAAGGCTGTGAAAAAAGGAACAGAACTGGAAGTCATCCCTTTGCTCACCTGAGACAAATGCACATCTGCCCTATTGCTTATGTAAAAATGCAGATTCACTGAGTCAGACTAAGGCATAAGTGACTACTCCCCTACCCACTCCCTCATGTGTAAATTGTGTATTTAGTGAAAGGTTGATCAAAAGAATGCAATCTTTTGTATCTTATCTTCCCATGACCTGGAAGCTCCTACTTTGAGTTGTCCTGCCTGTCCAGACCAATAAAATATATATCTTAAACTTATTGATTGATGTCTCATGCCTCCCTAAAATGTATAAAAGCAAGCTGTACCCCGACTATGTTGGGCACAAGTCATCAGGACCTCCTGAAGCTGTGCCACAGGTGTGTTCTTAACCTTGGCAAAATAAATTTTCTACATTGATTGAGACCTGTCTCGGATACTTTTGGTTCACAACTATATGCAGAATTACTGTGCTCTAATTTTCTCTAAACATTTTTAAGGGTTAGTTTCTTAATACAGTGGATAAGGCTACCGGTTCTCCTTGCTGGCTACAGAGCCAGTAGTTTTATCCACTGTATTAAACTAACCCTTTTAAATGCTCAGAAAAAAACTACTTAGAGCATAATAACCCTTAGAACACAACCTGGTTTGTAGAAACTGTTTGAAAATCTCACCAATTCACTGTTAAGTCTGCGTAGACTAAAACGAATTTTACTGGGTTTTTTTGTAGGTCATCTTTCCCCCAACTATATTAAAGCATTAGATTCTGCTCCTTATTTACTCTTCATCATGTGCTTCATACTTCCACAATACTATTTCTGTATTTGCTTTTTTTCAGTTCTTCATTCTTTTTTATTTTTGATGAACAGCATTCTATTGCATAAGTGTGGCAAATTTTGTTTAATCTTTGATTGACAGATATTTGGGTTGTTTCCACATTTTAGGTGTTATGAATACAGCTGCTATAAGCATCTTCAGACATTTTTGGTGGATGTATAAACCATTTATTTGAAGTATGCAACTAGAAGTGAAATTGCTTATTCAAAAGGAGTTGTAGTTTTATTAAAAATTGCTAAAGAGATTCAATTTATGAGTGCTCCAATTGCTCCTCATTTTTACCAATACTTAGTGTTTTCAGTGCACTTAATTTAGCTGTTTTAATTAGGTTTATATTGTTAAATTGTTACAGTTTAAACTTTCATTTCCCTAATGAATAATAATGTTGAATAATAATAATAAACCTTTTCATATGTTCATTGGCCATTTTTCTTCCTCTTGTTGTACAGGGCCTGTTTAAACCATTTGCTTGTATTTTTCATGAGTTGGTTGTCCTTTTTATTGATTATGGGGCTTTCTTTGTCAGATATTTGCATTCTGAATGTTTTCTCTGTCTGTGACTTGACTTTTCACTTGTGTTGGTCTCTTTTGAAGTAGTATTTTTTCATTTTGATGACGATCAATTGTTGATCTTCTTTTCTATTGTGGCTAATGACTTTTGTGTCCCGTATAAGAAATCTGCTTTCCCCAAGTTCATGAAAATATTGCTGTACTTTTTTAAAGAAGCTGTATTGCTTTAGCTTTCAAATTTAGGTTTATTTTACGCCTCAAGTAAAGATATTTTACTTTGAGGTAGAAGGTGAGTTTCACTTTGTTTTTTCAGACAGATATCCAATTGTTCTAGCACCATAAAAACATTGTTCTGTCACTGAATAGAATTGATTCTTCTATTGAAAATTAATTACTGGCAGGGTGTGGTAACTCACACCTGTAATCCTAGCACTTTGGGAGGCCAAGGCGGTGAATAGCTTGAACCTAGGAGTTTGAGACCAGTCTGCTGGGCAACATAGCAAGACCCCATCTCTTAAAAAAAAAGGAAATCAATTACTGAAACACTTAAAGCTATTTCTGGTTTTTCAATAATGTATTGATCTATCTTTACATAAATATAAGGCTACCCTTCGGGTAAGTGTCTAGATAAACGATTTCATTAAAACTATTTAAAAGCTCACTGGTGCATATGAAGTATAACTATTTACAGATGATGACATATAATAATAGATTAACATGGTGGCAGGCACCTGTAATCCCAGCTACTTGGGAGACTGAGGCAGGAGAATCTCTTGAACCCAGATACTGGAGTTTACAGTAAGCTGAGATTGCACAACTGCACTCCAGCCTAGGCAACGTAGTGAGACTATATCTCCAAAAAAAAAAAAAAAAAAATCAACGAATTAAAGTGTATTTATTGGTGTATTCATTTTCCAGTACTCGGATAATTAAGTACTATAAACTAAGCGATCAAACAACAGTAATTTGTTGTGTTACAGTTCTGGTTAGAAGCCCAAGTTTAAGGTGTTTGGCTCTTTCTGTTGGCCATGAGAGAGAATTTGTCTCATGTCTCTCTCTTACCTTCTGGTGATTGGCTGGAAACCTTGACTTTTAAATGCATCACCTTGCTCTCTGCTTTGTCTACATGGCATTCTTGTGTATGTATCTCTGTATTCAAATTATTCTTTATATAAGGAATCCAGGTTTAGGAACTCGTCATGCTCCAATAAGACCACATCTTAATTTAACAAATTATATCTGCATCTACCCTACTCCTAAGTAAAGTTACATTCTGAGGTATGGAGGGTTAGGGCATCAACATATGAATTTTCGGGAGGACACAATTCAAATAGTAACAGTTTTCCAATCAGGGTACATTCATTTTCTTGCTTTTACAATGTCTAGGACTTTCACTACATTGTTGAGATCAACAGGATTCTCCCTAAAATTAGAGAAGGCAGAGCATAAACTTCTATATTTCCCATCCTATCAGATTTGATTTCCCTACTTGAATATGGAAATGAGCCCTAGATGGCAGAGAGAAAGCTGGTAAGAGCACCATGCTCGGGTGAGTAAGAAGAAATAAGGTAGGCAAAATCCATCTCATGTTACCCTTCCACAGGTCAAATCTTCAAAATCAAGCTAGGAAATTCTTCTTCCTGGGGAGCTGCAGAAAGTGACAAAAGAGCTTTACTACAGCTTAGAGGAAAGAATCCGAACAATATAGTCAGACAAGGAGGTCAAATATTATTGTTGTAATTATTACACTTTTTTAACATAATATCCCTGCTCAATTAAAGAGAGACAAGTGTAAAAATATTTTGGAGTATTTTGTTTATTTTATTTTATTTTAAGACAGAGTTTCACTCTGTCACTCAGGCTGGAGTGCAGTGGTACGATGTTGGCTCACTACAACCTCTGTCTCCCAGGTTCAAGCATTTCTCCTGCCTCAATATCCTGAATAGCTGGGATTACAGGCACCCGCCACCACACCCCGCTAATTTTTGTGTTTTTATTGGAGACGGGGTTTCACCATGTTGGCCAGGCTGGTCTCGAACTCCTGACCTCAAGTGATCTGCCCACCTCAGCCTCCCAAAGTGCTTAGATTACAGGCATGAGCCACCGCACCCGGCCTATTTTGGGGTTTTGTGAATACCCAGATAAAGTTGGTTACCATGAACTTGAAACAATCTAATTATTTGTGGGGTCTTTTTTTTTTTACCCCACAAATAATTTTTTAAATTTTTTTTAGCAGTTAGTGACATACGTATATTAAGAGACAATTATATTTTGAATGGTAGATGTGATGGAAATATTTAGATATTGAGATTTTTCACATTAGTAAGGTTGAAATGATTAACTTTAAGAACTATATTTTATACAAAGAGCTTTAAAAGAAAAGAAGGTTAAAGTGATATATAGTGTGTATATATATGTGTGTGTGTGTGTGGGTGTGTGTGTGTTGTGTGTATATATGTGAAAAAAAAAGAAGAAAATCTCAGGATCCCAAATTTACTATGCCGAAAGGGAAAAGTTAAGCTTCAAAGCTAAATTACACACACATATCTGCCTTTCCTTTTGTTCCTAAACATAGTTACAGAAAGAAGGCTATATGTCTCCACAGAAGGCCTCCCTCAGCCTGACAATGTAAATTAACAGCCTGTCTTCATAGGTTCATGTTAAGAGGAAACTAGAAATCATCCCCGCATCCACCCTGAAACAAACGCTTATTTGACTGCTTCCTCTACTTTATGCTTACCTTATGTCAAGTGCAGATTTAATGAGTGTGAAATACATAGATTGCTCCCTCTAACCAACCCTTTTCACCCGCAACATACTGGATTCAGTAGCCTAATCAAAGCCTCACAAGAATGTGATCATATCCTACCTCTTTTTTTCTTTCCCCTTTCCCCTCCTGCCCACTTTTCCCCTTTGATCATTGAAGCCCTCACAATCCTCTTCAGAAGTACAGGCCATGCGTTCTATTGTGACTGTGTCTCTTTCTCCTAGGCATGTGTCCTCAACCTTGGCAAAATAAACCTCTAAATGGATTGAGACTTGCCTCAGTCATTTTCTTTGGTTTCACATATTTATCTCTTTATATAATACAAATACCTTATATACGTCTGTATAATATTTATGTTACATATCATATACTACATATACACATCATATACTACATATATACACATATACATATATATACACACACCAACATATTTCTACATAGATATAATGAATTATCTCAGAATTCTCACGTCAATATCCCCAACAACCTTTTTTTCCAACAAAAGTTTCTTTCTAAACATCCTTTCTGCCCTGCCATCGTAACCCTACAATTGCAGATTGGCGTGATTGTAAGTTTATCGTAACCAACTTTACTGGGCTCTCAAAACTGCCCAGAAACCTTGGTACATTCCAGTGGAAACTGGGCTTCGACAAAGGGCTGCGAGCCAGGTTTAGAGTCCTCAATGCATCCTGGAGAGGCACCAGCTTTAGAAAGACTCAAATGATGAGGGGCCTCTGGGAACATCAATCAGAGAAATTCTGACATTTCCACTATATGCTCCTTTCACCTTGAAATCCCCTACCAAACTTAAAAAGTAGTGTGGTTAGCCTGATAAATGCTTTCCACAAGGGCCTGGGTCATGCCTGCTTGGAGTCCAGTGGCATTTGGGACTGTGGAAGAGTCAGAAATGAAACAGAAACACCACAGGTCCTATCCTGAATGTCACATTCTGTTGAAAGAGAAAAGTATCTCTAAAAAAAACAAGAAGAAAAAGAAGACAAAGGGACCTGAATTTTGTTCTGCTTCCTATATACTGAGAACATCACATACCTAAGTTAAAGGAAATAAACAACAAAAAGAAATAAAGAAAAATCATTTGCAAAGAATGAAATCATGTCTTTTGCAGCAACATGGATGGAACTAGAGGCCATTATCCTAAGCAAATTAACTTAAAGCAGGAACAGAAAACCAAATACTTCATGTTCTCATTTATAAGTGGAAGCTAAACATTGTGTACACATGGACACAAAGAAGGGAACAACAGACACTGGGGCCTACTTGAGCATGGAGGTTGGATTGAGGGTGAGGATAAAAAACTACTTATTGAGTACTATACTTATCAACTAGGTGATAAAATAATCCGTACACCAAACCCCTGTGACACAAAATTTACCCTGTAACAAATTGGCAGAGGTACTCCTTGAATCTAAAATAAAAGTTGGAAGGAAAAATTTAAAAAAAAGAAAAAGAATTTGAAGCCAGAAATTCCAATGTACAATGTCAGCCTGATCTCCAAAATAATAACATTTTGAATATTTCCTGTATACCTGGACTCCCTAAAAAAGAAAATGGTACTTCTGATTTTGTAGGCTGATAGATGAAAAATTATGACCTTTGTGACTGTGATCATTGCCATCTATCATATACACATCGATGTAAACCTGATAACCTTGGTAATTTTATCCACTTAAATGTATGTTGCATTTTGTATTTTGTTCAAGTCTGACAGCTTTGTACTCTTTGCAAACAAATCTTTCTTTGCATTCTTATATGTTTGCCTTTCTCAAGTCTTCCTTAGTGTTTAGATTAAAATCATTAGATTAAAAAATCTGGATTGTGTATTGAAACAGAGGAAGCTCTGTGTAGGCCTTCACTGTTCAGATTGAGTGAAGAGAGCCTTCCAGCCTAACAAAGTTTTAGAACTGACTATGGCATGGTCTTCTTTGGGATTCCTTTCACCTATTTGGATAATCAGTCCGTCAGAGGTGAGGGGTCTCAGAACCACAGCTACCTTAGTAAATACTGATACACTAATGGATGCTCAACATCCTCATTAACCCCACACTCCTTATATATACATACTCATATGTATACACACTATACACACTATGTGCAACCTCACACTGTCAGATATATAACTAGGCATGTGCCTTCACAAAATGTGTGTATTCAGTAACCTGGAACTCATAGCATGATGGTAGCACACTAATTATACATACTTAAAGCAAATTATTATTCATACTTTGATATACACATATGCTTATTCACACAAATACTCACACTTATATGCAAATTCAGTACCTTATACATGTGTTTATTAACATATCTCTCAGATACACACATCGACTTACATGACATATCAACACAGTTTCATATTGTACAAAATATCCCCTGAATTATAAATACACATACTCTGACTACAAAAAAAAATACATACACACCGATAAAATCACATTCATGTAATCTCAACAACACACTTTTTTGCACAAGCATTCAAATCCCTTGCCTTCCCACTTCTGTATACAGAGGAGAGAGGAAAGGGATGGGTTAATGCTTCCAGCTCTAGTCTCCAGTCTCAGAGGAAGCCAGTGTGCATATGAGGCACTGGAGCTCAGGGGAGTGAGAAACCTACTACTTAAAGGTCGGAAACGTCCAGACATAGCCCTTTAAATATGCCTTGATCTGAAGTCTCTGCCAAAGGCTGAATTTCAGAACTCCTTCTGGCCTTGCCATGCTTGGTTAAAGATAGAGTAGAGGTCAGGGTGAGTGATTACCTGTACCTCAGGCACCTCTGCCCATCACAGAAAGCATTAGGAGTCATAGAGCTCCAAGAAGCAGGAAGGCCAATGCAATGGCCTAACTCACTGGGAGCTTCAGGTTTAAAAATCCAAGACCACTGATCTTCATTCTAAGAATGGGAGAAGACTCAGTGCTCCCACTCCGTCCTCCAGGGAGACCCGAGAAAGGTAGGAATACTGCCTCCACACCCAACATTTCCATAAAAGAAGTGACTCTGAACCCCACACTGCTTCAGCATTATTGCTCTATGCCTTATTTTCAGATAGCTCAAAGTGAAAAAACAGCTCCCTAGAAGGTATTCCTTAGCAAAATCTCAGTTGATTTTATCCTCTATTCCCTCACTGGCTTGAGCAACACAGCTGACTGATGAACTTAACTATTCTCACAAAATGGGTGAGACCATTGAAATCCAACAGAGTCAGCGGGTGTTATAGTTGGAATCAAACCCAGTCTGACAGGTGAAAATTGAGCTCCACTCAGTGTGATAATATAGTTCTTGTAACCGCATTTATATAGCAAAAGCCTACATGGAGGTTTTACAAATTAGATTTTATTTTGGGAAACAGAAAAATTAAATTTGAAGTTAAACGTGTTATGTCCCTAGTTACAGTGTTTGGAAATGACATTATTTCATTTCAACTTTTAGTATGTACTGTGTTCATAAGAATTCTAGCCTGTGAGGGGGGAAACAGATTTAATAGCAGTGTTGGGGAGGAAGAATTACGAGGTTCTTTCTTTTCCTTCCTTTTAGAAAATGCACATTCCGTTTCTCAACACAGCAGCAAGCTGACAACCTGTGCTTCCTATGTTGAAAACCTCACATACTGGACAAAAATGGCTAAGTATTGATTAATTCCATGTCCATTCCACATGTCTTGAAGGATTAAGTCTGCCTGTGTTATGTTCATAAGTCTGTGAGAAAAGAAAGGTAAGGGAAGGCACTAGATTCCATAGGTCAGCAGAGGAAAATGGAGAGAAGAAAGGGAGGCACCTGTCAACAGTCCCCATCTCTCAATTCAGTCTTGGGTACCAGGGCATCCCTGCTCCTCCATTGTCCACCAAAAACAGAAAATCTGAGAGCAGAAAAGCAAAGCAAGCAGAATGGAATGAGGAAGGCTGAGAGACATAACTTCATGGGGAAGCTCTGCCCTGTGAAAAGGCTACTGGGGAGTCTGAAGTGTGATGAATAGGAAGACAGAAACTGGTTTGTAAAGAGGCTATAGAAAACAGGTAGCTGAAACATGGCTGAGGAGAAACTCATCACTTCCTAAGGAGGGTGTAGAATAGGAGAGTTCTCCATTAAGGCTCATGGGCAGAACACATTAAAGATGTCCTCCCAGAGAAAGCAGCACACACCCAGAGATCCCAGGAGGTCAAGCTGGAGACTGTGCTAGAGGCTCCAGCCCAATGAAGTAGTAGGAACCCTGGGTCCAAATTCAGATCTTCCTCTAATTCAGCATGCAGTTGTGCACACCCCCTTCATGTTTGCCTTTGTCATGATAGGACAGAAAATTCTGTTTTCCCCAACCTGGGCAGGAGTCTGAATTGTTATCTATCACAGGCAGCTTGGGTACAGCCAAGAGCACTGGCTGCAAAGTCATGCACCTGGATACTTACTTGCTGTGTGATCTTGGGCAGATCATGTAACTAGTCTGAACTCCGTTTTCTCATTGTTATAGGAGGATACAGAGGTTTTGTGTGAGTTAGAAACAATAAAATTTGGGCTGGGCATAGTGTCATATGTCTAATTCCAGCACTTTGGGAGGCCAAGGCTGGCTGATCACTCGAGCCCAAGAGTTTGGGACAAGCTTGGGTAACATAGTGAGACCCTGTCACTATTAAAAATACAAGAAATTTGCTGGGCATGGTGGCGTGCATCCATAGTTCCAGCTACCTGGAAAGCTGAGGTGGGAGGATCTCCTAAACCCAGAGGTTCAAGGCTAGAGTGAGCTGTTATCACACCATTGCACTCCAGCCTGGACAACAGAGTGAAAGCATGTCTCAAAAATAAAAGAAAAAGAACAAGCAAATAAACAAATTTTTTTATCATTTTTTAAATTATACTTTAAGTTCTAGGGTAAAAGGGCACAATGTGCAGGTTTGCTACATATGTATACATGTGCCATGTTGGTGTGCTGCACCCATCAACTCATCATTTACATTAGGTATTTATCCTAATGCTATGCCTCCCCCAACCCCCCACCCTGGACAGGCCCCAGTGTGTGATGTTCCCCACCCTGTATCCATGTGTTCTCGTTGTTCAACTCCCACCTATGAGTAAGAACATGTGGTGTTTGGTTTTCTGTCCTTGTGATAGTTTGCTCAGAATGATGGTTTCCAGCTTCATCCACGTGCCTGAAAAGGACATGAACTCATCCTTTTTTATGCCTGTA
Organism: Macaca nemestrina; assembly: GCF_043159975.1. Taxonomy (NCBI): domain Eukaryota; kingdom Metazoa; phylum Chordata; class Mammalia; order Primates; family Cercopithecidae; genus Macaca; species Macaca nemestrina. Next base: position 69,873,676 of record NC_092136.1, read on the forward strand.
TAGTATTCCATGGTGTATATGTGCCACATTTTCTTAATCCAGTCTATCATTGATGGACATTTCGGTTGGTTCCAAGTCTTTGCTCTTATGATGCTAGAGAGGATGTGGAGAAATAGGAATGCTTTTACACTGTTGGTGGGAGTGTAAATTAGTTCAACCACTGTGGAAGACAATGTGGCGATTCCTTAAGGATCTAGAACTAGAAATACCATTTGACCCAGCGATCCCATTACTGGGTATATACCCAAAGGTTTATAAATCATGCTACTCTAAAGACACATGCACAAGTATGTTTATTAAACAAAAATTTTTAAGTATATAGTGCTATGTCTCCAAAAATAACAATTACTTATTTATTTATTTTTAATTTTTTTAATTTTACTTTAAGTTCCAGGATACATAACAATTTATACACTTTGAGAAACTGTACGTTTGGCCAGCACCCCTTATATTGCCTTGTACAGCAATGAGGATGGTCTGAATATGCTTTTCAAGGTACCCCTGAACATCAGGGACTGTCCCCACGACAATTTGAGGGTGATATACAGGAGCAAGTGACAGAAAGACTTCGGCTCAAACAGAATATACAAAACAGCTTGGGACGTCTGGGACAGGCAAGGAGGGATAGGGATATAGGTGGACCCCGGATACAGGTGGTTTTGAAATTTTACCATGCTCTACATACAAGTATTTGTTTTGAGCAAACCTATATCTTATTCTCTGGCAGGATGGTCAAGATTTCAATTTAGATCTAGACTTATAAAGTCTGAGCCCTATTTCTCCCAGTCTGTTATAAATCTTGAGAAATTTGGACAAAGACAACCCTTTTGGGGATCTTGAAGAAATTCTTTTTAGGAATCTTTTTTTTTCTAGTGAATGAGACGTGTGTTAGTTCCAAGAGGTGATGGGGATTTGAATGCATTACTTTTCTTGCCCAAGTGTTTCTCTTTTGAAGGCGGTAAGAACTGAAGCTTTCAAACAAAGCACAGACAACTGAGTTCAGTGAAAAAGTGTTGGGTAAGAACAAAGTGAGCTTTGTGCCATCGATTCTGAGATTGATAGTGATCACCAAAAAACTCAAAGGGTGGAATAAACTCAGGTAAGATGAACAGAGACAGACAGCATCCACTGCCACAGGGCAACCTCTATGGCCTCAAGGTAGAGTCAATAGGGCTCTATCTGGGTATCTAGAATATTGTTCATCAGTTAATGAGTCTGCCGCCTTTGAATAATGACATTTATGTGCTACTTTCTTCAGGAATATTTTATTAAACTCCTACTCTGCACCAAGCACAGAGATGCTAGAGATAGTGTAGGGTTCACGGCTGACTTCATGAAAAATTCATCTCCTAGGACAGAGGTTGGCAAACTATAGCCTGGAAACCAACACCTGCTTGCAACCCATTTTGTAAACAAAGGTTTACTGGAACACACCACACTCACACATTTGTGTGTTGACTATGGTTACTTTCACACTACAATGGTTGAATTGATCTGCTGCAACAGATAGTATAGTATAGCCCACAATTTCTCAAATTTTATCATCTCACTTTTTAAAGAAAAAAGCTTGTTAACTTCTTGTCTAGGAGAAACCTACACTAAAGATAATAAATTAAAGTACAAATGTTCAATTGGTCAGTAGGTTAACTTCCCACCCAAGCCCTTGTGGTGACTGATCTAGATTCAAAGCTAACTTCAAAGTAGTACATAAATTGCCATAGGCTTGCAAACTCTACTGACTTCCTACTCTGAGAAGTTGGCCAAGTGGCTAACCAGAGGGATAAAAAGGACCTGTGGAAAAGTTTAAACTAATCAGCTTTTAGTTCTATAGAACTGAAGAGCAAGAATTACACATGCAACTAGTATGTTCTACCCCATTTTGAATGACATTAGTATGAAAAACAACAGAGTAACATGATGTTGTGTTGCAACGTATTATTTATTAAAACAGTTGAAATTATTCTAGTTTATAATCAAATCCAATCACTCTGGTTCCAATAGTCCCATCCAAAAGCCTTCTATATAATAATAACACTTGTTTTGATTGTTATCATCTGCAGAGAGTAGATTACCTTCCCAACGGAAACCATATTAACCAGCCCATGGTGCTGGTTTCAGGGAACAGCTCTTCTCATCCTGCGTCCTTCATCCTGCTTGGAATCCCAGGCCTAGAGAGTTTCCAGTTTTGGATTGCCTTTCCGTTCTGTGCCATGTATGCTGTGGCTGTTGTTGGAAATATCACTCTCCTCCGTGTAATCAGAATTGACCACACCCTGCATAAGCCCATGTACCTCTTTCTGGCCATGCTGGCTATCACTGACCTGGTCCTCTCCTCCTCCACCCAACCTAAGATGTTGGTCATATTCTGTTTCATGCTCATGAGATTGAGTACCATGCCTGCCTCATCCAGGTGTTCTTCATCCATGCCTTTTCTTTTATGGAGTCTGGGGTGCTCATGGCTATGGCCCTGGATCGCCATGTGGCCATCTGCTTCCCACTCCAACACTCTAGCCTCATAACCCCATCGGTCGTGATTGAACTGGGGACCGTCGTGATGCTGAGAGGGCTGCTGTGGGTGAGCCTCTTCTGCTTCATGGTGTCTAGGATGTCCTTCTGCCAACACCAAGCCATTCCCCAGTCATACTGTGAGCACATGGCTGTGCTGAAGTTGGTGTGTGCTGATACAAGCATAAATCGTGGGTATGGACTCTTTGTGGCCTTCTCTGTGGCTGGCTTTGATATGACTGTCATAGGTATGTCACACATGATGATTTTGAGAGCTGTGCTTCAGTTGCCCTCAGGTGAAGCCCGCCTCAAAGCTTTTAGCACATGTGCCTCCCATATCTGTGTCATCTTGGCTTTTTATATCCCAGCCACCTCACCCACCGTTTTGGCCATCATGTGCCCTGAGTGGTACATATCCTGTTTGCTAATCTCTATCTACTGGTACCTCCCATGCTCAACCCCATTATTTACGGAGTTAGAACCAAACAGATCAGGGACAGAGTTACCCAAGAATGTTGTGGAAACGTCCCCTGAGCAAAGGGTCAGTGTATCCCCATCACTTACATTGCCCCACTAATGTGGTGACATTAATGAACATTTGACGGGCAATTCCTTATTATGACGAACTCAGCTCTGTAAATAACTGGCTCAGAGGTAGGCAACCCCCTAGAAGCAAGAGAAACAATTATCAGGGTACCTAGAAAAGAGACACCTGAGAGATGTGATGGCAAAGAACAACTTTGTTGACCATATTCATCATCACATGGAAACAATAAAAATAGTTTTACCTATTAAATCAGTGAATATTTTAAAAGAATGTCATCTCCCACAGATGATTAAGGCAAAAAAGTGTTTTTACACTATCAGTAGAAGTAGGTATACTTTGCTTAAAAGGAATTTAGAAATTTGCATCAAATAATTTAAAATTACATATATTTTCTTCATCTGAGAATCTGTTTATAAAAATAAAATGCATGTGTACAAAGACATGCATAAAATCATGCTTTATAAAAACAAAATTGAAAATTATTCAAATATTGTCCTATAAGATTACAGATGAAGCAATATTCAGTTGAATATCAGGTGCCATTTAACTATTTTATTTGGAAGGAGTACCTGAAAATTTGACAAATAGGCAAGATATAATCTTAAATAGAAAAGAAAAACTATTGCCCATAAGGCTTGATGCCAATTCTAAACTGGAATACATATATGTAAAGAAAGAAATTCAGGAAATATATCCAAATGATAATAAATAGCTGCTTGGAGTAGTGATACTTATGGCATTTTAATTATATTTTTATACTTCAGTGTATTTTTAATTTGAATTATGTTTTGATTGACACAAAATGATTTTACATATTTAAGTGATACAGTGTGATGTTCACCTAGTACTTATCACAAGATGACTTCAGAAGGTTCAGGTCCATTTTTATCTCATTTCTTCAAAATTGAATGCAAAACCATACCTCTCAGTCCCAAGGACTTCTTTTATTACCCTACGGAATTAAAATTGTAAAGGATATTGTCAGATAAGATAAATTTGTTATACAAATAGCAAATTGTCTTCCAGTCACTTTTTTAATAAAAAATAAAATACTTGTAACATTTTAAATTTTTATTCAAGTAATATATTGAGCAATTACTTTTCACCTAGCATTCTGCCAAAAGGTGGGGATAGAATAGGGAACAAAAGAAACTGACAAACAGAACATCTACTTTGCTGATTTCCACCCAAAATCAAAACAATTGAATACTTGCAATTCCAGCCTCAATATAGACATTAATTATTTAAGCTGTATTACTCTATCATGATTGTAAGTAAACTTAAATATTCTGAACCAATGAAAATAGATGATTAACTTCATTATGACATGAAAAATCCTTATGCCCAAAATATAAAGCATATAACTCAAATGTGCCTGTAGTTGATATGATTTGGACCTGTCTCCCCTCCAAATCTGTTGAAATGTGATTCCAAGTGTTGGAGGTGGGGCCTAGTGGGAGGGATTGGATCATGGGGACAGATGCTTCATGAATGGCTTAGCACTATCTCCTCGGTGATGAGTGAGCTCTTTCTCAGTTAGTTCATGTGAGATCTGGTTATTTAAAAGAGTCCTAGCTGGGCTCAGTGGTTCATGCCTGTAATCCCAGCACTTTGGGAGCTGAGGCGGGTGGATCACAAGGTCAAGAGATCAAGACCATCCTGGACAACATGGTGAAACCCAGTCTCAAATAAAAATACAAAAATTAGCTGGGCGTGGTGGTGCACGCCTGTAGTCCCAGCTACTTGGTAGGCTGAGGCAGGAGAATCACTTGAACCGGGGAGGCGCAGGTTGTGGTGAACCAAGATCATGTCATTGCATTCCAGCATGGGCAACAAGAGTGAAACTCCGTCTCAAAAAAAAAGTCCGGGACCTCTCCCTCCCCCTTCTCTCTCTCATTCCCACTCCTGCCGTGTGATGTACCAGCTCCTCCTTTGTCTTCTGCCATGATTGCACACTTTCTGAGGCCTCGCCAAAAACAAGCTGGCACCATGCTTGTGCAGCCTGCAAAACTATGACCTAATTAAACTTTTCTTTATAAATAACCCAGCCTCAGATATTTATTTACAGCAATGCAATGGACTAACAGAGGAAATTGGTACCAAGTATAGTGTGTTCCTGTAAAGATACCTGAAAATATGGAAGCAACTTTGGAACTGGGTAACGGGAGAGGTTGGAAGAGTTCAGAGAACTCAGAAGAAGACAGGAAGACAAGGGAAGTTTGGAACTTCTTAGACACTGGTTAAATAATTGTGACCAAAATGCTGATAGAAATATGGGCAGTGAAGTTCATATGAACTTGAAGTGAAGAAATGAACTAAGTCCACATGAACTTGAAGTGAACTGAAGAAATATGGACAGTAAAATCCAAGGTGATGAGTTCTCAGATGGAAATGAGGAAGCTATTGGGAACTGGAATTGAGGTCATTTGTGTTACACCAGAGCAAAGAGCATGGCTGCAATGCACGTTTGAACTTAAGAGGGATGACTTAGTGTATCTGGAAGAAAAAATTTCTAAGGAGCAAACCATGCAAGAGACGGCCTTGCTGCATCTTACAGGCTACAATCAGATATATATAGGAGCAAATAAATGACTTAAAGTAGGAACTTATATTTAAAAAGGAAGGAAAGCATAAACATTTGGAAAAGTCACAATCTGGCAATGTGATAGAAGAGGAAAGAGCATTTCCAGGAGAGGAATTCAAGTAAGCTCTGGAGAAATCACTTGCTAGAGAGATTAGTATGACTATAAAGAAGCCAAGTGCTAATATCCAAGCCAATGGGAAAAAAAGTCTTGAAGGCATTTCAGAGTATTTTGAGATAGTCCATCCCACCACAGGCCTAGAGGCCCAGGAAGAAAAAAATGGTTTTGGGGGCCAGGCCTAGGGATCACTGCCCTGTGCAGCCTTGGGACACTGCTCCCTGCATCCTGACTGCTCCAGCTACAGCCATGGCCCAAAAGGCCCTAGGTGCAGCTTGGGCTGCCACTCTAGAGTGTGCCAGCTGTAACCCTTGGCAGCTTCCATGTGGTATTAAGTCTGCAGGCACACAGAATGCAAGCATTAAGGAGGCTTGCAGGCTTCCCCCTAGATTTCAGGGGATGTATTGGAAAACCTGAGTGCCTAGGCAGAAGCCTGCTGCAGGGGAAGAACACTAACAGAGAGACTCTAGTAAGGCAGTGCTGAAGGCAAATGTGGTGTCAGAGTCTCCACACAGAGTCCCCACTGGGGCATTGACTAGTGAACCTGTGGGAAGGGGGCCACTACCCTCCAGATCCCAGAATAGTAGAGCCAATGGTAGCTTGCATCCTGAGCTTGGCAAAGTCACAGGTACTCAACTCCAATCCATGAGAGCAGTCACAGGGACTGCATCCTGCAAAGTTACAGGGGTGGAGCTTCCCAAGCTCCCAAGGAGCCCACTTGTTGCACCAGTATGCCCTAAATGAAGGATATGGAGTAAGGGGCAATTGTTTTGGAGCTTTAAGGTTTAATGTCTGCCTACTAGATTTCAGAATTGTGTGGGGCCTATTGCCCCTTTCTTTTGGACGATTTCTCCCTTTTGGATTGGGAATATTTAACCAATGTCTGTACCACCATTGTATCTTGGAAGTAAATAACTTGTTTTTATTTTACGGTTCATAGGTGAAAGGAGATGAATCTCAGATGAGACTTAGGATTTTGGACTTGTTGCTGGAATGAGATAAGACTTTGGGGGACTATTGGTAAAGGTTGATTGTATTTTGCAATGTGAGAAGGACATAAAATTTGAAGTACTAGGGGCATAATGATGCATTTTGGATGTTTGTACCCTCCAAATCTCATGTTGAAATGTGATCCCCAACATTGGAGGTGGGGCCTGATGGGAGGTAATTAGATCATGAGGATGGATCCCTCATGTATGGCTTAGCACTATCTCCTTGGTGATGAGTGAGTTCTCCCTCAGTTAGTTCATGTGAGACCTTCTTGTTTAATAGAGCCTGAGACCTCCCCCTTCTCTCTCCTGCTCCCATTCTTACCATGTGATGTGCCAGCTCTCTCTTTGCTTCCACCATGATTGCAAGCATCCTGAGGCTTTTCTAGAAGCCTAGAAGATGCTGATGCCATGCTTGTACAGTCTGCAGCCTGAGCCAATTAAGCCTCTTTTCTTTATAAATTACCCTCAGGTGATTTTCTTAAAGCCTCAGGTATTTTCTTAAAGCAAAACAATGGACTAACAAAATAATCATTTACAGAAGCTATCAAGTGAGCATGTTGAGTGAGGGACCCTATTTTCCATCTGTAGGTGGGCAGAGACCTTATGGTGCCTCTTTTCCCTCAAATAAGCAAATCTATAATCATAGTGACTAAGAAAGGCCAGACAAAACCATATTAAAGGCAGCTCCTGGTACATCAGCTTTTCGTGGTTTTCAAACATGACTTGGAGTCAAACTGTGATGTCAGGCCTCCGTTTTAGAGTACCTTCCAAAAGGGGAAAGCTTCATCAGTATTTTCTACTCTGCACAGAGCCAAACATAATGTTATTATTTTTTCATACTCAAATCAATAAGCAATTTTTGATCAATAACTGTTTCTTCAGTGCAATGCTTAGTGCCTGGAATACAGAGCTAAAAATTCACATCTCTTCCTTAGAACCCATCTCTGTGCTCCTACAGTATTTGTTCCATTCTGTTCTCATCATACTCACTCCCTCCTCTATGCTATAATGATCTGGTTGTGTTTTAGCTTCCATGCTTTACATACCATGAGAAAAAATGGTGCTTTAGTTACCTCAGATCTTAGCAAATCTTAGCATAGTGCAGGCATCAATAAGTATATGGAAAACAGTATGTTTCCATTCAATGGAAAGTATAGGCATGTCAGTAAAGACCTAAAATATAAACTTTCAGTACTTTGCACTTTGAGTATTGTGCATATTTATGCCATCTAGGTAGACCCATGGTCTAGACCTCCCCTGGAAGATGATAAAACCGAAAGCTGAAGGTAGGTGAGGTCCTGTAGTCTCACCTTGACGTGAACAATTTTAAAGTTTAGTCTTGGGCTGCTAATCCTGAAGTCGCTGGTTTATCCTGCTGTGTCTTCTGAAGCCAGAGGAGGAAGGAAAGAAAGGTCCAAGTGATGTGCAAAGAGACTTGGCAGAGCTTGTCTCTTCCCTTCACCCCATCCCCAGCCCTGATGAAGCTGGACTGTCAGTCTTTGGTTTCCAGTTCTCAACATGTCTGTCTTAACTATGGGCTGTCATGAAGAGATTTGAAATTCTCTAGTTTTTGGAAGTCCTCCAGATGCCAGCCCTAATATTTTCCACAGGTCAATATGCGGAAAATGCATCACTGCATTTCAGTATGTGTAAGTCAATGTAATCATCCAATTCCACCTTGTAGATGAGGAAACAGAAACCAAATAACCTAAGTAGCACCTCCTGGTTTATTTCTGAGTCAGAAAGTATAATAGTGGCAGAGAAGGGAAAAAACAAGCAAACAAATGAGCAAAAATCAGAGCTCCTGGGTAGGAATTAATTCTGAGAAATCAGCTAGAAGTCTTTCAAAAGCTTGTAAATAAAGCAGAAGTATAATCCCAAGGAGAAGCTCACATTGTAATCCAAATTAATGATATCCCTGGAGTTGTGCAAAACTGTACCTAAGGGAAATATTTAAAAATAAATTTTATTTGGGCCAATTTCTGCTTCTTGAATGTGCCAGCTCCATTTGAAACCTCATGCTTTGGAAAGAGGATCAAGGCCTACAGGGAGGGGATAGGGAAAGGATACCTTCTCACTGTATCTCCCCACTTTAATTGGTTTCCTGACTGAGTAGAAAGGGCTCAGCGGATGATTAAGCCAGATTTGCAGCAGGAGTTCTGTTGCCACCAGAAACAGAGCAATCATAGTGCTCGGTCTCTGCAGCAGGCAGGTGTAGCCAAGACATTAGGGAGGGAAAGTCCGTTCATGGAGCAGTAGATGTTGCTCCAGGAAAGGAACAGAGAAGCCTAACATGTGGTAACACAGGCTGTGGGCCACCTGGGATGTGGCTTGAGTTACCAACAGAACTTTATGAAGCAGGTTTTCTTAAATACACAGGGGATGAGAATTCATTCATTCATTCATTCTTTCATTTCTTTAGGAACTTCATTGAATGCTTCAATGAGTCTTCTGTCTTACTAACTCTCAACAGTCATGTTTTGTAATTGTTTCCCAACTGATTATGGTTTTTTGAGAGCTGCCACCAAATCACTCTTACTGCTGTATGCCCAGCACTTAGCAGCCTGGAATAGGGGAAGTGTTAAATATTACAAGTTTATTCATTATATGAATAAATATGTGAATGATGAATGCTGTGTTCTAAAGAGATCTCAGATAGGATTGTGAAAAGTAAGCAAGCCACTGTATTGGTTCTCTGGGAGCTCTCACTCTCACTGAACAGGTGAGTACAGGAGCCCGAAGTGCATTGTTGTTTATGAACTCATTGACAATGGCAATGCTTCCAGGAACAATTACAGAAGAAACTAGCCCTGAGGTCTTATCCTTTTCCCAAGGTTCCTAGACATTAGGCCTGAGGTTGCCTTAGGTGTAGCAAAGGAGGGGAAGCACTGCAGCAGCAGGAGACCTGGCATCTCCCAGGAGTCCCAGCTCAGGCCTTTCCTCAGTGTGTGACTGGAGAAATTTCCACCCTTCCCAGCCCAAGCAACTTTGTCTCTATTTCCTTTCTTCTCAGAGTAAAACAGTAATCACCTATCAGACCTGTCTACTTCCCAACACAGAGAAAGTATGTGTGTATTAAAAGTCTGTATATTTATGAATTCTTTCTTGGAAGGGGTACTTGATGGGAAAGATTTATTGATCAGTGTCCTCAAACATCCAGAATGCAGCTATGTTGGGCATGGTGAAGATAGAATCTAACCACTGAACTCAGTCCTTACAATGTAGTCAGGAAAGATAGACTTGGAAAAAAAAAAACCAGAAATGCAATACATGTACCTCAAGTAATACACTGACTTCATGAACAGGATACAAATGAGAAGGCAATTCTATCTGAGGATCAGAAACAATATCCCTAAAGAGGTAATATTTATTCTGTATTGTAAATTGAGGAGTTTTAATTCAGTAGATTGATAAACATGGAAAGGAAATATAAAGCAGTGGAATCAGCATTGGCACAGACAATGAGCCATAAGAGAACTAGAAGAAACAGCCAACTTGTCTCTGAGACAAGCGATGCTGCAGAGCAACAGACAGGCTCTACTTTTCCCAGGAACTGTGGTTGTAGCTTACATGACATAGCCATCTCCCACCTGTGTTTTAACTAAGGAATTCTGGGCAAACTCAGAGTGGCAACTTGTCCTGTTGAAACTCTTAAGAAAAAATAATGGGCTCCAAAGGGGGAGAAAAAAAAAAAAACTCTGACACATAGTACTGGCCCCAGGTCAAGGAGGCAAAATCATGAAATCCATCTTTAGTATGCTATAAATAAATGAAAACAATATGAGAAGAATGTGGCTGACTGTTAGCTCGCTCTCTCTATCTCTCTCTCTCTCCCTCTTTCTTTCTCTCATTCTCTCTCCTTGCCCCCTTTGTCCTCTCCCATCATCATCTTGATTTTTCCAATTTATTTTAATTTCATGTGCATAAAATAAAAGGTTTAGACCTGCCCACAGGCATAATAAAGTAATTTTTTTAGATGTAATTGACTTTTATGTGGAAACAAAGGACCAGCGTTCTTATGTTTAATGTTTAATGTAGTATTTAATGTGACTCATTTCCATTTGGACATTTAACCTTTGAAATGCTTATTCTTCATTCTATAAATTTGGGCTTATGATTGACAAACATTATTGAAACTGGATGTAGCCCGATTTTGTTACGTTTAATTTAGTAAAAAAAAAAAAGTGTGTTGATTTACATATAAGTGGTTTCCTGTTCAGACAATTTTCTAATCACTTAGCCCTCGTAATTCCCAACTTTCTCTGAAATAATATGTGTTTATTACTTGGTTGGTCTCTTCAGAGAATAGGTTTCTCCCCCAAATGTTAGGGCAGCAGTCTCCTCTGATACCACCATTGGGGTCTAAAGCCCCCACAACACACAACACACAACACACACCTGCTTCTTGTGTCTTTCCAGGGTGGCAGATTTCCCAATTCTAGATCAGTTTCCTGTGCTTTATCAGCTATTGTTGTGGCTGCTGTAATTAATATTTTCCTTCTTTGATGTGACCTGCATTAACTACTTCTAGGAAGACATATTTCATTCTGATGCTTCTAACTTTCATGAGTGAGGTTGTCTTACACATAACCTAAGACATTATCCTTTTATTGGTTCTAAGCCCATAAATTCAACTTCTATAGCTGCCTCAACCATGGTAGGTCTGATTCATCCATACTGTCTCCCATGTTGGTTAGAGATGGTCATGATATGCTTCCATCTGGACACTGGAGGTGTTCATCTGCTTTCCACCTCACCCTGCCATTTTGCAGGGTGTTGGCTGTGCTTGGCAGTCAATCCAAGAACAGTTGTTATGATGTAGAAAATAACGTATATGGTGATCTATTTTCAAGACAAAGTACCTGGAATAGGCCTGCGCCTCTAAACTATAGAAGAACAGGATACTCTAGGCCTCTGCTTTAATAGCCAGCACCTGCTTGTCAGACCGCTTAGTTACCCTCACCCAAACCAAAGGGTATAGCTTAGAATGAGAGTTTACTAGCTTGCAAAATAGCTCACCTTATCTATTCCTAACAGCTTGCCTAACTGCCTAGGTCATAGGTCAAATACCTAAAGAGTCCCTGAGCTGACAATGATTGCAATGCATTATAAACTGCAACAAAATGCAGTGAGAAGACCCTAAAGAAAATACCTAAAGCCCCAACCCAACGACCAATAAAGACCAAGAAAAGAAATTTATGCAACATCTGGGAAGACTGTAACCTCATAGTACTCAACCTATGAGGAACTAGGGGAGGGACTTGCATACTAGGGGATAAATTGCTTGTTGTAACTGTACCAGGTGTGCTTGCCCACCAGAGACCTGATCTTGCAAGACTGCCATTAAAAGTCTCGCATCTACTGTTCTCCATGTCTCTGAGTCTATTCTTTGGGTTTGGACAGGTGAGTGTGTTTCTCAAAATGACACAGAGTACACTGTGAATGAGCCCTTTTGCTTCATGTTCTCCTAGATGCCCTTCTGCCTCAACTAGATCTTCCCCTAGAGCTACTATGAGCAAGTGATCATGCTGAACCTGGTATGTGCAGACATCACATCTATAGTCCGTACCTGTGGTCTCTTAGGGCCTTTTCTGTGGTTGGATTTGATATATTTGTCATTAGAACCACAGACATCATACATTGCAGGCTGTGCTATAGCTACCTGCAGAGAATCTCTGCCCAAGGTATTTAGCATATATGCCTTTCACATTTGTGTCACCCTGTTCCTGCACATCCCAGTTCTCCTTTTTCTCTTATTGCTTCTACTACCATACCCTCACAGTGATTCCCATCTCCTTGAGAATTCTCTACTCATTAGTGCCTTCCATGTTCAATACCTGTGGAGTAAAGACTAAGCATATCCAAGAAAATGCAGTACAGAGTTTTGTGGGAAAATTTCCTGCCGTAGAAGCACCAACTTGATTTTCTTTATTCCTGTTAGTCAAGGACCAAAGATGTACAAATAACCAAATTCATCCCAACCTGTTATTAAATTTTATTTAAGGAAATTTTAATGAAATAATCTATGTGAGTAGTTCTCAGGATGTAAACCCTTGAAGAGCAAGGATCCAGGAAACTATGGTATGAAAAATGTAATGCTTCCTTATTCAGGTACTGTTTTTAAAATGTTGTCTAAGTTATCATGATTCAACACAGACATAGAATGTCTTAGGAAAATGGATGAAATAATCCTACATTCTGGATTTTCCTAAGACTGCCTTGATTCTTCATTTATGTTAATTAAAGCAAGCAAAATTAATTGAATCATTCATTTATGTCTCTCATTTTTTATCAATTTGTAAAAGCCGTAAGTTTTAGCTGATATGAAAAAAATTAGAAATATCAGACAATTTGGTTGCTTCTGTGTTCCTCAAGGAGATTGGAACCAGAGACTCTGAGTTATCACAGTAAAGAACTAGAGGTAATAGCCAATGAAATTACAGGGGAAATGTGATCTCAATTTATTTATAATACCTGGAACTATTCGTGCCTATAGTTACATCAAAGGGTGATTATAAAATTAAATGAGATGATTTAGGTAAAAGTAGGAATACAAATAGTATTCTATTTGTATTGTAGATACTGCTTCTAAACACACCAGCCCATTCAAATGGGTTATTTGGAAGCACATGGGTTTAATTATCAGTAAGCTAGGTCACTTAAATCTGTTATTTAAGTCTTATTAGTTGTTTCACTTGAGATAATCACTCTAATTTTAGTCACTTGTTTTTACTGATACAAAGGTAAGAGAATATGTTCATTTTATAGAGCAATAATAAAACATATAAAAGAGCTATCAATTGGCTGGCCATAGCAAGTATCCAGTAAGTTCTGATACAATGAATAAACAACAACACATATAATCCCTGCTCCTTCTTCTTTTCTCTGTGTGTTCATCTAAACACCTGTGACCAACCTCAGGCAGCTAAAGGATCACTGTTTTCCCAACTGTAAGCCATGTATGTGATAACAGAAGTTCATGTTTTACCAAGACACTAGGATTGCTTTTCAGGTTTTGATTTTTAACTCTCTATCTGGTTTTCAAGTTTTCTAATGACCCAAGTACTACTGATAAGTAGTGCCTTCCACTGAGGAGTGAGTGTTCTCTTATTCTGACCCAAGACAGTGAAAATGGATATTGCTTCTCTCATTCTTTCCTCAGGACAACAGAGAAAATCTGCATACCCCACAAACCAGGCCCCTTATCCTCAAAGTCACTTAAAATTATCACACCAGACATTGTAGTGACCTGGTTATTCTTGTCTTAGAAAACTTACTGTTTGTCAAAAATATCTCTCCCTAAATATGTTGCTAAGGGTTTGTTAGGGACCGGAGGTAGGGCAGTAGGGTGTTTTGTACTTCGGCCCATTAAAAACTCTTCCTTTTTAAGAAATAAGTTGCCTCCAAAGGAAATAATTCCAAAATTATCATTATTTGCTATTTGTGTGTTAGTTCAGGTTGTGTCTGTCTTTGTAAACTGAAGTGTGAGTTTGTGTTAGTATGAGCACATACTTTTAAAGTATAGCCATGTGAGTGCATGTGTGTTCATACTTCTATTCTCAAATGATTCTTCTATTTTATTCTGCTTATTTAATCAAAAGCACTAAACCAGACATACATAAGTGGGCAAGGGGTGGAAAATACTTGTCAATTATAACCACCCAAAGAACACTCTAACAACCTCATAATTAATAACCAAAATGAATGTGCCAGAAAGTCAACATGCTTAGTAGAATATCTAAATATTATCTCTGTCTAATGACTTTTAACTCTGCTTTCCAAGTAGAAGCCATGCTTTGGGAAGTACAATTTTTACCATCCTCTTTCCTAATTTTCAATGTCTTCTGCTATGTAATGCCCAGCTTCTATACTCTCAGGAAGAATAAACTACAAAGTTTTAATAGTCTAGATCAAATAAGACCCAAGACAATTTAATAATGATGCAATGCAATAAAATTTCAGTAGGAGAGAGAAAGCTGACTTACGGGACTGCTATGCAGAATAAAGCGAATTATTGCCCGGGGTCCATTTGTCAATCCCTCCCCACAATTTTGGCCAAGAATTATCTAGATGTACAAAGTATCTGACTATAAATCCCAAGCATAACAGCGGTCATTTCCATAAACAAATATGCTAGATTGGGCCAATTTTCCCTGGATATTGTGCAGAGAAACAAAAAATTAGAAATATATCTTTTTATAAGTAAAGATTCAATTAAAATTAAAAATAATAGTTTTTATTACAGACCTACTTTGTGCCAGCTGGGCACCAGGGATAGAGTGAAAATTAGACTCTTCCCTTGAGAAGTATGTAGTCTTGCAAACAAGTCAATGGACAAAGTCCTAATTACAATATGCTCTGGTATATGTAGTAACAGAGTTAACAATAATAGTCAAACACTTGTACTTTTTAAGTATAGATTCTGTTATTGTTATCAGCATACTAACTTATTAAACCCTCTTGTCACTTCTATAAAGTATTACTGCTATTATCTCCATTGTACAGATAAGATGAGGAATATGAAGCATATGTTAATTAACTTGAACATGGTTACACAGCTAGTAGGTGAAATCCAGGATTTGAACTCAGGCTATAAAATCTCAGAATCCACTACATTATGCTTTTCTAAAGACCCAAAGAAAACCTAAGCAATTCGATAGGATGATTGCTAGAAAAACAAGCAGATAGCAGAGGGAAAAGTTAAGCTGGGAAGGACTCTGGGAGTGAGGTGTTTCCTACTGGGCAGCAGGAATCTGAGAAAAAAAAAAAAATCTGGAACCCAACACTGGAGGATTCAAGACACAAGCATAGGGGACCTAGTCCTAGAGCCCAAACTTTTTGAAATACTCAATTCATTATAAATTATTTTTCATCTTGCACTTTTCTAAGAATTTCAGCCATAAAGAAATGGGAAACTCCACTTTTAAGAAACTCACAAGAGAAACAAGGCAAAATAAATTGCAACAATGAGAGCAAAAGCTGGTAACAAGGCAGGAACAATTTGTTATGAGAGTATTAAAAATATAATGACCCAAGAGAGTGATCTAAAATACAGAGAAATAAGGCAGCTGCTTTGCACTAGACCTAGGGTACACAGTGGGCACTTGATCAGGAGAGATGAGGGCAAGACCTCAATACTCCAACAGAGATCAAGATTCAGGCACAACTAAGTAAAACTCTCTTCAATTATGGGTTATGGAGTCCTCTACTAGGAAAAAAAAAAAAAAAAAACTTGGTCTCAGACTTGGATAAGGTATCAATCAACAGTCTTATTGGAATCTAAAGGATTAATTCAAAGAATGAGCCCAGCTGCCTAGGTTGGAATATTATGTCCCACTTCTGTTCATAGCCACAACTATTAACACCTGTACTTGACTGCATTGCAGGCGTTTGAATCTATTTTGCCTACTATGGTAGATTCTAAGATTCTAGAAGCACAAATTGTAACTCTTTATGCATCCTTCAGATTTATCAGGGCTTGGCACACAGTAAGTGCTCAAGAAATGATTATTGATTGATGAAATGATTGAGAATAACTGGCATAACAAGCAGGATGTTGGAATACTAGGTGTTTTAAATATAAGGTTTATTCAGGCAGCATAATGTACTTTGAAGGTAGCAGTTAAGATAAAATTTAAAATATCAGAGATATTTATATACAAAGTTCTGAATGTGTATCAGTTATGAGATGCATTATTTGAAGACCTTAGCACCTTTATTTTTAAATGTCAGGAACTATTAAGCTATGAACATACTAATAAGCATGGTGTGCATGAAGAAATATTGAATTGGCATGGATAACCTAGAAAAGTGAATCACTACTCACAGAGTGCCATTAAGAGCCTATGGCAGGAGGCAACATGTGTATTGATCATTTGTGGAAGTGAAGAGTGTGTGTAGAAGACGAGACCATCAGTTTGACTTACCACGTTCTTACCAGGGCCCTTTCCTACTCATCTTTGCTCATATACCACCCTCATTCTGGAGAAAAGAACTATGGCCTGATTTGATCTCATACAATTACCAATACTTATGTCTTCCTCCAAATAGCAATTACATCCCTTCTTCTGGAACAAAGAAGAGGGACTGAGAGGCCCATTTCTAAGTGTGACTTACTGTCAAAACATTGAATCCCAGAGTGAAATGGGAGAAACTGCAGGAACATCATAAATAGGCTGAGTTTTTTCTTCAAAATCTGAAATGAAACTATTTAACAATTAATTGCTTCTCTTTTATTATTATTATTATTATTATTATTATTATTATTATTATTTGAGATGGCATCTTGCTCTGTTGCCCAGGCTGGATTGCAATGGCACAATCTCAGCTCAGTGCAGCCTCTGCAACCTCTACCTCCTGGGTTCAAGAGATTCTCCTGCCTTAGCCTCCCGAGTAGCTGGTATTACATGCCACCACGCCAGGCTAATTTTTTGTATTTTTAGTAGAGACAGGATTTCACTTTGTTAGCCAGGATAGTCTCAATCTCCTGACCTTGTGATCCACCCACCTTGGCGTCCCAAAGTGCTGGGATTACAGGTGTAAGCCACCTTACCCGGCCTAATTGTTTCTTAAATATAGTTGTATACTGTAATTTTCAATATGTACATATCCATCTATTTAAATATCAAATTTTATATATTTAATAGGTCCCTTGTTATATATGCAATCTTCTTATCTATATTGTCATTTTAATTCTTCACCTGCTACATAATATATATTCCATAAATATTTTATTGAACCAAGTAAACATATTCTGTGTGAATTCCTCCTCTTTAAAAGGGATAACCTTCATGCCTGTAATTCCAGCACTTTGGGAGGCTGAGGCGGGCAGATCACGAGGTCAGGAGATTGACACCATCCTGGCTAACACGATGAAACCCCATCTCTACTAAAAATACAAAAAATTAGCTGGGCGTGGTGGTGGGCTCCTATAGTCCCAGCCACTTGGGAGGCTGAGGCAGGAGAATCGCTTGAATCCCGGAGGCAGAGGTTGAAATGAGCAGAGATCATGCTACTGCACTCCAGCCTGGTGACAGAGTGAGACTCCATCTCAAAAAAATAAATAAATAAAAATAAATAAATAAAAATAGAAAAAAATCTTTACCTTCAGGAAATCAACTTGTATACTGCTATAATACATGATAACCTAGCATGTGTAGCTCTATTCCATTCAAAGAATAGGAATATAGTCAGGAACCTGCTACCTGCATCTTCTGGAGATTTCTATTTAAAGAATATAGGGCTGGGTGTGGTGGCTCACTCCTGTAATCCCAGCACTTTGGGAGGATGAGGCGGGTGGATCACGAGGTCAGGAGATCGAGACCATCCTGGCTAACATAGTGAAACCCGGTCTCTACTAAAAATAAAAAAAATTATCCGGGTGTTGTGGCGGGCGCCTGTAGTCCCAGTTACTTGGGAGGCTGAGGCAGGAGAATGGCGTGGACCCGAAAGGCAAGGCTTGCAGTGAGCCGAGATGGCGCCACTTCACTCCAGCCTGGGTTACAGAGCGTGACTCCACCTCAAAAAAAAATGAAAGAAAGAAAGAAAGAAAGAGAAAGAAAGAAAGCAGAGATCCCAAAAGCACTGTATTTTCCAGATAGAAATAATTAGAGAATGAGCCATTTTGCAATTTAATTATAATAAAATGTAAGAGAAGAGGCTTTAGAAACATAAGTCAACCAATCAATCAATCTGAAATTCATCTTGATTTAAAATTTTGCAAAACAAAACTGCCACATGGAAACACAACAATCTCTAACCTCAGTTACATATATTCAACGTCCCCACATATCACTCATTCAAATTAGACACTATTATTTTTCGACAAGACTTCTTAGCCAAATGTCTGATATGAGTAGCTGTTTTAGAGAAATCCAAACCAACCCTTTACTTTCACTTACCCACAAATAGACAAGTGGAGGAAAATCACAAAGAGAGAATCAGGCCCTTATTCTCTACCATGCAGGCTTGCTGGGAATTCATGCATTAGGTAACACCAGGGCAAAAACTGAGACATGGTCAAAAGCTACATAATCATAGCTGTGGTCCCCTTCTACATCCTTCCATCCATCCATCCATTCAACACATACTGACAACATTGAATATGTTGTCCGCTTGAGGTGAGAAAGGGTCAACAAAACACTGTTCATTCATTTCATTGAATGAAATCACACTGAGAATACTGAGAAAATACCTTGTTTTGGAGCCCAACTCTCATCTTCCTAACCCTTCAAAATACTTAAACCCAAACTGGCACCTCTAAAGATCAAGATGAATTTATTCTGCTTTTCTTTTGACAATGCCAACTGTGTTGTAATTGCTGTTTCTGTAGTTGACTGTACCAAATGTTTAAAAAAGTAATAAGGGAAGTAAAAGGGTGTAATGCTTTTTTGGATACTTATACAGATATTATTTTTCTGCATAGTTATCTACCAGGTCACAAATGGAAAATTAGGCATATTTGAGAAGCAATGCCATTACTGGTAAAATGCTTCTGTGACTGAGCTTCTGCCTCTTAGAAGCCATTTTCCTTATTTAAGAGTGAATTGTGCATATGGTAGCATCTCACTACTCCAGCAACTAGAACCCTAAATTCCCTCAAATCTAGGGTTCTCGTGTCACAGGCCATGAGCTCCCTCTGTGGAGGAATCTCAGTGAGAGTCACAGAGGGAGCTCATGGCCTGTGACATGTCTCCTAAGAGTCTATTATACTCAGAAATAAAATCTCTGTTAGCACAGCTGTTCTGAGAAAGCAGAAAGAATATAGAAGATTGAAGAAGGATAGGGTCATAATGTCCTTTCTTCAGGAATTTTCCAATGTGCCATGTGCCTATTAAGTATTCTGGGAGAGAGCAGAACTGGATATCCATGTATCCTCAAACAATGGCATTAACTGAATCTTCTATACTTAGAGCCAGTATGATATCCAGGAAGAGCATGGGATTTTGAGATAATAGCTGTGGACATAAATTCCAGATTTTTAATCTTAAACTAGTTATTCAATATTCCAGTCCCTGAATTTATTAATTCATAAATTGAAATTATGGTTATCCATTTCAAAGAACTGTTGTTTAAGCTAAGTAAAAGAAAGCATGTACTTAAAGGAGACAAATGCAGAACTTGAAGATAGTGGGTGCTCAGTAAACATTACTGTTCTTCTTTTTGTTATTAGAGAAGAAATATGGGTTGGCATGGAGGAGAAATGCAACAGAGTATAGTTGGATCAGGTAGACCCCAGCAGGAAGAACAGCCCCCATCACATTTCTTTTGGTTTTTGAAAGAGCTTGAGGATAGCCCTGCAGCTTTGTTTAGTCTTCACGCAATATATGACGGGGTTCAGCACAGGGGGGCCAAGGAAATGGATGTTGGACAATAGTGGGTGGACATATGGTAAAGACTTATGGAAAAATCTGTGGACCACTGAAAAAGAACAACCCAGGGAATGTAGAAGACTGCAACTGTCCCAATGTGAGATCCACAAGTGTTGAAGGCCTTCCTCCATCCCTCCGAAGAGGTGATGTTTAGTACAGAGCGGATTATCAGGATGTAGGAAAACATAACACATGGTGTATCAACCCTGGTGACCAGAATGAGAACAACTAAGCCTCCATAGCTGTTCATTCTTGAATCAGAACATGCAACCTCAAGTACATCAGGGTGGAAGCAGTAAGAATGGGAAAGGACATTGACTTTGCAAAATGACAGTCTCTTAATGAGAAAGAGGGATGAACAGAGGCCGATCAACATTCTTAGGACTATTGCTACACCAATCTTTAGAATTCTGGAGTCTGTCAGGATGGTAGCATATCTGAGGGGTCTGCAAATGGCAACAAAGTGGTCAGAAGCCATGACCATCAGTACTGAGGATTCCATAAAGCCAGAGCTGTGAAGGAAAAAGAGCTGGATGATACATGCATTCAGGGTGATTTCACGTGCATTGAACCAGAGGACACTGAGTGTCATGGGCATTGTGGAGAGGGTCAGTCCCAGGTCAGCGATAGATAGCATGAAGAGAAAATAGTGCATGGATTCATGGAGGTTTGACTCCAGAATAACAACCAATAGGATCATGCTGTTCCCTAAGAGAACAACTGTGCTCAGAAGGAAGAAGAGAATTGAGATCCAGATGTGGAAGGCCTCCAGCCCAGGGAAGCCTGTTAGGAGGAAGATTGGGAATTCAGATGTGGTGTTGCTGATACATGGCATGGTAAGTTGGTCAGTTAGCACCGTTAGAAGCAAGCCCCCCAAAATCTGGCCATAAACTGGCCCCAAAACTAGCCATTAACAAAATCTCTGCAGCACTATAACATGTTCATAACGGCCCTAATGCCCAAGCTGGAAGGTTGTGGGTTTACGGGAATGAGGGCAAGGAACACCTGCCCCCCTCCCCCCGCCCCCCGCCCTGAGGGCGAAAAACCACTTAAAGGCATTCTTAAGCCACAAACAATAGCATGAGTGATCTGTGCCTTAAGGACATGCTCCTGTTGCAGTTAAGTAGCCCAACCTATTCCTTTAATTTGGCCCATTCTTTCATTTCCCATAAGGGATACTTTTAGTTAATTTAATATCTATAGAAACAATGCTAATGACTGGTTTGCTGTTAATAAATACATGGATAACTCTCTGTTTGGGGCTCTCAGCTGCGAAGGCTGTGAGACCTCTGATTTCTCACTTCACACCTCTATATTTCTGTGTGTGTCTCTTTAATTCCTCTAGTGCCGCTGGGTTAGAGTCTCCCTGACCAAACTGGTTTCGGCAAGTGGTGTCCATCGTGGGGGCTCGAATCTAGGTCAAACGGTCGCTGGAGCGATGCTTGGAAAACATGGAACTAAGCTGGAGGACACCCAAGTACTCCTAAAGCAATCCCCGTGGTGAGTAAGAAGGGGAGCTTGGAAGCATCAGGGTAATGATGGGACAGGTGTGGAGTCTGGTTCATTTCACCTTGGAACTTTTGCACACTGATGATGAGGAGGAATGAGAGTATAGCGAAGTAACAGAAGAGGTTAAAGAGCATGTTTATTTGCCAGCTAAAGCTAAAGCGGCAAAGGAGGGAGAGGTTCATTGCTACCCTTCTGCACCCCCTCATTATTATTTTGAAGAAAAAGGCCCTCCAGATCTTTCTTTCCCGGAAGACACTGGGTGAAAAGTAGTTGCTCCAGTGACTGTTTGAGCAGCTCCTCAAGCGACTGCTCTTAGTTCTATTCAGGCATGAATTCAGCAAGCTAGACGAGAGAGTGATATAGAGGCTTGGCAGTTCCCTGTTAGAATACAACCCCCAGATCAAGAGGGAAATATTATAGCTATATTTGAGCCTTTTCCTTTTAAATTACTCAAAGAATTTAAACAAGCTATAAATCAGTATGGACTAGGCTCTCCTTTTGTAATGGGACTGTTAAAGAATGTTGCTGTTTCCAGTCGGATGATACCTACTGACTGGGATGCTCTTACTCGAGCTTGTCTAACTCCTGCTCAGTTCTCATAATTTAAAACTTGGTGGGAAGATGAAGCTTCCATTCAGGCTACTCACAATGTCCAGGCCCAACCTCAAATTAACATAACTACAGACCAACTTTTGGGGGTTGGTGGCTGGGCTGGTTTTGATGCACAAGTGGTCATGCAGGATGATGACATAGAACGGCTTAGCAGAGTGTGCATTAGAGCTTGGGAAAAAAATCACTTCAGGTGATTTCACCCTTCCTTTAGTGCTATAAAACAGGGACCAAGAGAACCATACGTTGATTTTATAGCTTGGTTACAGGAGTCTCTTAAAAACATGATTGCAGATTGAGCTGCTCAGGATATAGTGTTGCAGTTACTAGCTTTGGACAATGCTAATCCCAATTGCCAGGCTGCTCTGTGACCTATCAGAGGGAAAGCACATTTAGTTGATTATACCAAGGCCTGTGATGGTATCAGAGGTAATCTGCATAAAGCTACTTTGTTGGCACAGGCAATGGCAAGACTGAGAGTGGATGAAGGAAATACTCCATTTCCTGGAGTTTGTTTTAACTGTGGGAAGCATTGTATTACTAAAAAAGAATGTAGAAAAAATAGCGAGTCAGGCTGCCAGATAGGGGAAAAAAGAAAACTGTTGAACCCGAAATATGTCCAAAATGGAAAAAAGGAAAACATTGGGCTAATCAATGTCACTCTAAGTTTGATAAAGAAGGGAACCCAATTTCGGGAAACTCCATGAGGGGCCCGTCCTGGGCCCCTTTCCAAACCAGGGCATTTCCAGCTTAGGCCATTCCCTCACCCCTGTACAATGTCTGTCCCCTGCCACAGCTGGTAGTGCTGCAGTAGATTTACCCTGCACAAAAGCTCTGAGCCTTCTGCCTGGGGAATCCCTGCAAAATGGTCCCAACAGGAATCTGTAGACCCTTGCCAGGGGGTATAATAGGATTACTTTTAGGAAAGTCTAGTTTAAGTTTAAAAGGCATAAAAATACACACAGGAGTCATTGATTCCAATTACAGTGGGGAAATTCAAACTGTTATATCTACTTCTGTTCCCTGGAAAGCAGAGCCAGGAGAGCACATAGCACAGCTCCTGATTGTGCCATACGTAGGAATGGGAAAAAGTGAAATTAAATGAACAGGAGGATTTGGAAGTACAAACAAACAAGGCAAAGCAGCTCTTGGGTAAATCAAATTACTGATAAACATCCTACCTGTGAAATAACTATTTAGGGAAAGAAATTTAAAGGTTTGGTAGATACAGGAGGGGACATTTCAATCATTTCTCTACAGCAATGGCCATCCATGTGGCCCATTCAACCCGCTCAATTTAACATAGTTGGAGTTGGTAAAGCCCCTGAAGTATATCGAAGTAGTTATATTTTGCATTGTGAAGGGCCCAATGGACAACCTGGGACTATTCAACCAATTATAACTTCTTTACCTATAAATTTATGGGGAAGAGATTTATTACAACAATGGGGAGCACGAGTTCTAATTCCAGAACAATTACATAGCCCTCAAAGTCAACATACAATGCATGAATTGGGGTATGTCTCTGGTATGGGACTAGAAAAATAAAATTGCAAGGTTTGAAAGAACCACTTCGAGTGGAAAGACAAAGTTCCCGCCAAAGATTAGGATATCATTTTTGATGGCGGCCATTGTTAAGCCTCCAGAACCTGTACCTTTAAAATGGTTAACAGATAAGCCAATTTGGATAGAACAACGGCCGCTAAGTAAAGAGAAACTGAAGGCTTTAGAGAAATTGGTTACTGAACAATTAGAAAATGGGCACATAGCTCCAACATTTTCCCCTTGGAATTCTCTAGTTTTCATAATTAAGAAAAAATCAGGTAAGTGGAGAATGTTAACTGACTTAAGAGTCATCAATTCAGTTATACAACCTATGGGAGCATTACAGCCAGGATTGCCTTCTCCTGCTATAATTCCAAAAAATTGGCCTTTAATAGTCATAGATTTAAAAGACTGTTTCTTTACTATCCCTTTAGCTGAGCAAGCCTGTGAACGGTTTGCATTTACAATTCCTGTGGTAAACAACCTGCAGCCTGCTAAGCATTTTCATTGTTTTACAGATGGGTTTAGTAACGGTATAGCTTCTTATTCTGTATCAAAAGGCAAAGTTTTCCAGACGTCCTATACTTCAGTTCAAAAAGTGGAGCTTGTAGCTGTAATTGAGGTATTGACTGCTTTTGATATGCCTATTAATGTGATTTCTGATTCTTCATACGTGGTTCATTCCACACAGTTAATTGAAAATGCTCAGTTACAGTTTCATACAGATGAACAACTGATGATTTATTTACCCAACTGCAAACAGCAGTTAGAAGTAGAATGGACCCTTTTTACATCACTCACATTAGGGCTCATACACCTCTTCCAGGACCTTTGACTGAAGGGAATCAAATGGCTGATCGCCTAGTTGCTACTGCAATATCTAACGCCAGACACTTTCACAATTTAACCCATGTTAATGCCTCTAGTCCCAAACGCAGATACAGCATTACCTGGAAAGAAGCTAAAGCTATTATCCAGCGATGCCCAACTTGCCAAATGGTACATTCCTCATCTTTTATAGGAGGAATTAATCCTCAAGTATTGGAACCTAACTAACCTAAGGGAATAGTAACAAGTGTACTTATTATAGGATATGTACTCTCCTGACCTTAAACTTCACATTCTGCCACCTGGTATTTTTAAAAGCCTTGATTGAAAATTACAACATACTGAATATTGCTATTATTCAATTTTAAATCTTCCTAGAATTGATTGGAACAACATAAATGTACTAATTTATAAAATAACTTTTAGAATTTTAATTGAAATCCATATAGCATTTCTGTGTTTACTGAGTCAACTGCTTTTCTCATTCCCTTTCTCCTGAAAACTTCTACCATCTCCTGAAGTCATCACTTCATACTTTTGAACAGCAGTAAATTTCCTCCTGATACTTAACAGAGCAAAAGGTAGACACTGGGTAACTTTTCTTCACATAAACTTCCACCAACCTACCATTTGCTACTTACTCTCTAGTGTCAATCGAAATGATGGTCCTAAGCTTTTTGAGGGGTAATTACTAATCATTACCATTCTCTATATTCAACGACCTAATATTTTCTGAAGGACATTTATATATCAATCAATTCTTCACATTCTACATTTTCAATTTTATCCTACCTATTGTATCATTAACTTCAGTTTATGAATTTAGCCATTTCTCTAAGTACTTGCCATTTTGTAAAAATTCTCCATTTATGTTATACCTTTCTTTAATCATGGCCTATTTCTCTCCTTGCCTTCACCGCCAAGTTTCAGAAATAAAATAAACCGTACCTCCACTGCTAACCCTTCTGTTCATTACCAAAGTCACTGAAGCAGGTTCTCAGTTTCCAACTGCATTTCCTGGGGTCACTAATGAGCTCTTGGCTGCATTTCCATTTTTTAATCCTTGCCAGACTTGACAGCACAAGCAATTCAACACAGCTGTTCATGTAATAGTGGTTCATGTTAGTCTTCATGCCATGTTCTCTTGGTTTCTATGGTTCCCATAAAACTGGTCTCATCTTGCTGTAATAGATATGATCCTTTCCAATATTCTACAGAGTTCTGTCTTCATTGGTTTTCCCTTGTAAATCTACTCTCTGCAGTTGTTCACCTACAGTGTTGGATGAAAATGACACATATGCAGTTCTAACATCCAAATCTATATTACTGGCAATTATCTGGAGATCTGGGTCTGCAGATTCACACCCACATGGTCACTGCAGAATTGAGGATACTTATAAATATCTTTCTCTTACTCATTTCACTCAAACATATTCAAAATTAATGTACTTATCCTTTAACCAAGTCTTTATTCATAGGCTCTTATGATATTATGGAGCTCAAAGTTTTATAAATATAAAAAAATTATCCTAAAGTGGTACAAAATAAGGACATATTTTCCTTGAATTTTAGGTTTATATATATACATATTTGTTTAATATCCCTGGCTATGAATGGTAGATGAACATTATAATTTAATTTAGAGATTTCTCAATGATGCAGAGCTTATCCATGACCTGCGACAACTCTCCTAACCAAAAGAATATTTATCTGAATATTCTGCATAACACTGTAATGTATCACTTCTATAGGGTGGGAGCATTTTGAGGACAAATGCTGCAAAACTGGGATACCATGGAAATCCTAAGCAACTTGACATCTAAATTTCCAACATTCTTGTTAACCGGCAGTCCTGACCTAGAGTCTCCCATGCCTGGATCTCCATTCCTTTTTCTTGTTTTTACACCATTGCCTTCTCTGGACACAGCATAATCCTGTTTGTCATCATTACCCAGCAAAGTCTCCATGAGCCCATGTATTATTTCCTCTCCATGCTATCAGCCACTGATCTGGGCTTGACTGTTTCTACATTGTCAACAACATTAGGTATCCTCTGGTTTGATGCACGCAAAATCAGTCTCAACAACATTAGGTATCCTCTGGTTTGATGCACGCGAAATCAGCCTATACAGCTGCATTGTCCAGATGTTTCTTCTTCATGGATTCACTATCATGCAATCTGGGGTGCTGGTGGCTATGGCCTTTGACCGTTATGTGGCCATCTGTGATCCTCCGAGGTACACTACCATTCTCACTAATTCCAGAATCATTCAGATGGATTTCCTGATGATTACACGTGCTATAGTACTAATACTACCACTACTTTTGCTCCTTAAGCCTCTCTATTTCTATAGAATGAATGCTCTTTCCCATGCCTACTGTTACCATCCAGATGTGATTCAATTAACCTGTTCAGACATTCAGACATTAATCTGTGGATTAATACATCTCATACTGACAACTGGAATAGATACGCCATGCATTGCCCTGTCATATATCTTAATTATTCACTCTGTCTTCAGAATTGCCCCTCCTGAAGAACGGCACAAGGTCTTTAGCACCTGTGTCTCCCACGTGGGAGCAGTTGCTATCTTCTACCTCCCCATGCTGAGCCTGTCCTTGGTGTATTGCTATGGTCCATCAGCCCCCAGAGTGGTCCATTCAGTGACGGCCAATGTATACCTGCTTTTACCCCCTGTGTTCAGCCCCATCATCTACAGTGTAAAACCAAAACAGATCCACATGGCTCTGCTCAGTCTGCTGCTTACAAAATGAACAGACATAATTTTATTTGATACAAAAAAACCTGGCATAAGTGACTTGCACTATAGAAAAGCAAACTTGGTGGCTTAGTGCCTATTGGATGTGTTTTTTTCATATTTTTCATTCACTCAACAGTAAATATGTTTTGTATTTAGTCATAAAATATGAGAATGATATATCACCCTGAGACATTTGTAGCTTAATTAGGAAAATAACAATAGTGACATAATAAAAATAATACTCCCAGCAGCCAACACATATTGACTCTTTGTTTCAGGCTAGGTGTCCTACTAACTGCTTTAAGATATATTTCATTTAGTCCTCATAACAGTCAAATGAAATACACAATATTATTTATTCAATGTTACAGGTAAAGGAACAAGTCTAGCGGCATTTGGGCCAGCAAAAGGCATGTGAATAAGATGGTGCAGGGTTGAGATTTGAACCCAGGCATCCTGTATCTCAGATGCCATGTGCTTCACCACTGAATTACATATTCTGCCAAAAACATTAAACAGAAAGGTTATAAGATCAAAAATAAGATGTGGATCTCCATAAATCTATGTCATGTCTTAAAAGGTTTTGATAGCTTTCTTAAAATACACATTAGCTGTTTTCTTCATGGATAATTCATTATACAAAAGGTAGAAATAGATGTCCCATGGCATGTAAGTCATTATCCAGTGTTGAACTTTCCAGTCCAAAGAAAAACTTCAGGGATGAGGCACACTTGCTGATTTATCACAGGAAATAGGAACTTTCAAGAGTTAGAAAGGATCATGATGTAGACTGCAAGAAAATTTGAGGCAGAGGTTCTGAACACTTTTTTTGCACAATGATCCTTCAGGAATCTAATGAAATGCATGAAACCTTCTTCACAGATAAACACACAAACATTATTTTCAATAAAACTTCAGAGTTTTGACAAATGACATGAAGGACCTATAAGACTCCCTTAATCAATCAAGGAACCAAGGTAAAAAAACTTCATGGTTCTTAGCCTATACAGTTATACAGAGCAACACCCAAAATGTTTGGTTCCTGAAACAGAACCTATGGTAACTACTGATTTAAGAAAAAAGCAGAAGCCTCAAAACTTCTATTGCATAAAATGGTAGAGAAAGTTCCAAGTGAAATGGAAATAGAAAACTAAAGGCAGTCACACCAATTTGTTGCCACTGGAAAAGTAGTGATAGATGGGAGAAACATTCCACGTACCCCACAAACACCGGGGCAGCAGTGTGCTGGAGGCAGCACACATCAGCTTGAAAGAGCCCATTGTGTGCATCTCTTCCCAACTATGCGTTCTGTAATATCATATTGGTAGCTTAAAATCATTCATAATGAGAATATTTACTCCATGAGAATTGATAAGCATTAAACATGAGGACTTTCTTTTGGTTTTAAAGATTCAGTTGGCCGGGTGCAGTGGCTCACACCTGTAATCCCAGCACTTTGGGAGGCCAAGGCGGGTGGATCACTCGAGGTCAGGAGTTTCAGAACAGCCTGGTCAACATGGTGGAACCCTGTCTCTACTAAAAATACAAAAAAATTAGCCAGGCGTGGTGTCGCAGGCCTGTAATCCCAGCTACTAAAGAGGCTGAGGCAGGAAAAATCACTTGAACCCAGGAGGCGGAGGTTGTAGTGAGCCAAGATGGCACCACTGAACTTCAGCCTGGGTGACAGAGTGAGACTCTATCTAAAAAAAAAAAAAAAGATTCAATTTATCAGCACGCCAGTGAGTACAGGTATATTTTATATATGGCATTGCAGGAAACAAAATAAGTTAAAAGTGCAGTAAAATATATTCCCTTGAACACTAAAGGCATCACTTCATGTCAAGTTTCTGGCATTTCTCCTTCAGCATCATCATTAGTATCACCACTATTTCTCCACATCTTAAAAGGAGAGAACCTTTCTGTTCATTCATGTCTTCTCGCCTCTAAGTCCTCTAAGCTCTCAGCTATACTCACTTTCAGTTATTCTGATCTATTCAGCAGGCCTGACAAACTTTGTTGTTTCCAAGACATTTTTGCATGTTTCATCCCAGTAATGCACAATAAAAATTATGCTCCCTATCTTGTGCACTTTATTTTTCAAGCTTATTTATTTATTTTTTTAAATTGACAGATAAAATTGTATGCAGATTTAATTGAATGCAGATTTAATTTAATTTAATTAATAAGATTGTATGTGATCATACAGCATGGTGTTTTGAAGTATCTATACATTGTGGAATGATTAAATCTAGCTAATTAACATATGTGTTTACCTAACATAGTTATTAGTTTTGTGTTGAGAACAAAACATGCACTCTCTTAGCATTTTTCAAGAATACAATATATTGTCATTAACTATAGTCATCATGTTGTATAACAGATCTCTAAAATGTATTCCTTTTATTTAACTGTAATTTTATATCCTTTGACCAACATCTCCTCACAGCTGCCCCAGCCTCTAGTGTCCACCATGCTATGCTGTGCTTCTATGAGATCAACTTTTTCAGATTCCACATATGAATAGCATCATGCAGTATTTGCCTTTCTGTGCCTGGGTTGTTTTTCTTAACTTAATATTCTCCAGGTTCACTCATGTTGTCACAAATGACAGGATTTCATTTTTATGGTTGAAGAATATTCCTTTATATATATGTACCACATTTTCTTGATTTATTTATCCATTAATGGACATGTAGGTTGATTCCACATCTTGGCTATTGTGGATAGTGCTACCATAAACAAGGGAGTACAGATATTACTTGAATGTCTTGCTATTTCTCTCAATTATGATAGTCAAATTCAGAAACAATTTGCATCCTCCCTAATATTTAACTTATATTTCAAAGTAGCTACAAAAAAAAACTGTGTGGAAACTTTTTTCTAATGCACCAGACTTATCCCATTGTTTTACATCTCTTACAATTTTTGTTCTCATTTCATTTCTTCACTCCCAGGACATTATGGTACAAAGTAATGATTATGGGCTTTGGAAAAAAACAGATCAGGATTCAGAAACTTGTCTGGACATTTTCTATTGGTGTGAAGCTGAACTAATAACTTAATAATTCATCTGGAAACAGAAGATATGAAAATAATATAAGGAAGACACATAGTATAGAACCTCAATTTTAGTTTTCATTCCTTCTTTCCTAAACAGATAGATGTATCCCCTCATTTATAATTTACTTCAAGTATCCTTAAGCTGTATGTGGTGAAGAAGCAGACTTGTAATATTTGTATTTCCAGTTTGTTGTGAAATAGATACTAGTTTGTTGTGAAATAGATACCAACACATAACTTGTGCTGTATATGTCTTATATGAATGACAGCTTCCATCCTTATTTATCTTTTCATCCAGACAATCCCATTTATTACATGATTACATGTCCTGAAAATGTCAAATTGCTGTAATATTTTTGAAAGTCTTGCTTTAGATTCCTGTTTGTATCTCCGGGTTAACTGGTAACCAATAGTCACGGAAGGGCACTGGTCTATAGACCGCACTTGAGAGAGTGCTAACCTAGTCCATATTTCCATTCAGCCTTCTAAAACTGCATCTAGATAACACAGTTATCAGATCACTCTGCTCACAATAATGTTTAATACTCTACAGACACCACTTCTAAAATTCATGTAATGTCATAAAGACCCAACATAAACTCACCCGTACAAATGAAAAATATGTTAAATCACATGCAATATGTTGATAGTTCAGTACTACCTTTTTAAGCAATAAAAATGGGGAATTCTGGTTTTCAGAAAGTTTACGCTTCTTTGACAAAATCACCATCTAATTGTAACTGATTTTCCTCAAAATATGGATTTAACTCAGATCCTGAGGCAATAATTCTTTAATGTGCCCCTCAGATTTTAATTTATGTTATTATTTCTACTAGCCTGTTTACTGTTTTTCTTGTCTCCACCACCACGCCCAGCTAATTTTTTTTTTTTCTTTTTTGTATTCTTAGTAGAGATGGGGTTTCACCACGTTGGCCAGGCTGGTTTCAAACTCCTGATCTCAGGTGATCTGCCCGCCTTGGTCTCCCAAAATTCTGGGGTTACAGGCATGAGCCTCAATGCCTGGCCCTGTATGAAATTTTCTAGAAAATTAAGTCTAAATATCATTCTCAAGTATGGGATACGCTGCCTTCAAAATCCAAGCATGTTTACCAAGTGCTTGCTTATTTGTAAATGGCAAATGTACTAGGAAAAATTATTTGCCTTTCACTTTTCAGATAGCATAACAGTATTGCCCAGATTAATAAACAGCTAAAAGCTTCATTGCTGTGGCAGGTCCCTAAATGTTTGCAAGGTACCTCTTTCTCTCACTAACAATACAGGGAGTATGAAATACTATCCATCAAAAGTGAATGCATACTGTTTTTACTTGTCTCTACTGAGAGGAATATATTCATCAGAAAAAATAGTGCCATTACTTGTTCCAGAGGGTGTATGATCTGTTCTAATAAAGACATAATATACATTATAACAATGGTAGAATAAAAATAGAGTATCAACTTGAATAAATTAGTTCATCATCAACCTCCTTGATCCATCTGTTTATTGTAGAGTGACTTGTGTAACAGTGACTTGAATGAAGTGATATGGTAGGAACCTGTGGTAGGCAAATAATGTCCCACCAAAGATGTCCACACCCTAATTCCTATAATCTGTGAATATGTTATATTGCACAGGAAAGGGACTTCCAGATATAATTGAGGTTATGAAGTTTAAAATAGGGAGATAATCTTGGATTTTCTTCATAGCCTAATCTAATCACATAAGCCATTCATTAAAAGCAGAGAACTTTCTATGGCAGAAGGAGAAAGAAAGCAACAGAAGAGAAGGTCAAAAAGATTCACAGCACGAGAAGTACTCTATGCCAGCTGCTGGTTTGAAGATGAAGGTGTAATCATGATAGAAAATGAAGGTAACTTTAAGGAAATAAGAGAGGCTCCCAGGTGACAGTAGAGAAATAGGAATTTCAGCCCTACAGTCTCAAAGAACTAATTTCTCCTAATGACACAACAAAGCTTAGAAATAGATTTTACCCCACAGTCTTCATATAAGAGCCAGGCTGCCCACCAACTTGATTTCAGCCTTAAGAGACCAGGAACAGATAAATCAGTTGTGCCCACCCAGACTTCTGGCCTACATAACTGTGATATTGTAATCTGGCTGCCAAGTTTGTGTAGGTTGGAACTTCTGACCTATGAAACTGTGAGATCTGTGTTATTTTTAAACCAAAAAGTTTGTGGTTATCTGTTATGATAGCAAATTAAAAACTGTACAGAACAAAAAGGCATGCCAAATGGCTATAAGTCATTTAAAGTGGATTAATCTTTGAAATTCAATTGAGGATGCTGCATTGTTGTTACTGAATTATCTTGTCTGAAGAACCATGCTAGTTGTAGATGTTTCCTCTTAGTCTTTCTCGTAATATTGTGAGAATCTATGTGAGAGTTCCATCAGATGCTAAATACATTCATTCTGATCCTTAGGGATCAAGGAAATAGCCATGGTATAGGATAATGGACTAATTTTACCTACTATGAGGGTGATACTTGGGCCAGGATCTCTTTTACCAACTGGCTTCCACATACCTCATTCTAACAGGAACACCATACTAGTATTTCAGGTCTCTTGAATTAGGGTTAACTTAGAACATATATCAAATGACCTTTACATGTTCTGCATAAATATTACTATTATTTTTAATTTATAAATTTTAGAAAAGGTTTAGAGAGGTGAAGGTTCTAATTTATGTTTTCATATTCTAAATTTTATCTTCTTCTTTGCATTTTCTACTATCCAACCCACTGGTCGCCTAACTCTACTCAGCATTCAAGTTTTCATATTAAAAACATTATTTCCCAAGAATAAAGTACTTTTTGTCTTAGGTGTCTACTATAGCATCGTGAATTTATGATACTTATCACACTGTATTTTAATTCCTTGTTTACTGTAAGAATTCAACTACTCTATATAATAAACTATCAAAACTTTGGTGATTTCAAACAACAAGAATTACTTTAGTTTACTATTCCATGGATTGACATGGCAGTATATTTAGACTGAGCCAGTATGGCAGATTTCTGTGAGGTTCACTCATGCATCAGTGAATGCCTGATGAATTGGCTATCAGATGAACAATCTAGAATGGTATTACTCACATAAGAAGAGAGGGCAAGCTATCACCTTTGACAATGGGAGAAACTGGGCTACTTATTTTACATTATATAGCAGGTAAGAATTGCATTGCTCTGCTGTTCAGAAAACTAGAAATTACAGTGACACAGTTATAACTAAACAAAATTTTGAGTGACACATATATGACTGTAACATGACATTTTTTAGTACAAGTGCATACCTGTCATATCAAAAAAGGGGGAGAAAGTGGATTTTGCCTCATTTTCAGGCAGGTGAAATGTGAATTTTTAAAAATTGAAAAAGTGTTTACCATGTAATGATGCTATAGCTGTGTAAAGGAATGTAGTATATATTGACATTATCAGAATGAGCATTCATCACAATATTCTGAGCCGACAGGAAAGTAACAGTCAGAAAATTTAGTAAATTTACATTGTAATGCCTCATCAAAGCAGAATTTCTGAAAAAAAATGAAGGTAAAAAAGAACGAGAGAGAAAAACTGGAGAAATGGGAAATAGAGATTTGACAGGATAGAGACAAGGAGAAAAGAAGAAAGAAAGGGAGGAGGGAGGAAAGAAAAGGAAGGGAAGCAGGGAGGGAAGAAGGGAGGGAGGAGACATGAGGGAGGGAGAGAAGAATGGAAAGAGGGAGGGAAATTAAAGGTGTAGCTTAAATAAGTAGTTTCCAAATAGCTCATTTCTTACACCAAGCAAGGAAACCCATTTTCTGATGGTGACTTAATTAAATCATTTTTTATAGCTGCAGCAGAAAAATATAGACAGAAAAAATGAACTTATTTAAGACTTCTACTATCTAATTATTGGACTCATAGAACTCTTCAACCATTGGAATACTAAGCCCAGGCACATCTGTGATGCTATGGTACTTTATGGTACTATGAAACATTGAGCAGAAACATCTGGGTGGGTGGCCCATGAAGAAGTTGAGTCTGCAGAAATCTCTGTGATCTCTGAGCTTGCAGAGATCAACCTCAAACTTCTCAGGTAAGAGCAATCACTTTCACCTCCTCCCATAACTCAACAGCTGCCATCCTCAGAAGCTGCCTCAAGCTTTTGTCCTGGCCACTGGGATGAACACTAGCATTAAATTTCAGCATAAATCTACTAGGAAAATGCTGGGCCTGGTAAAACAGGGAAGAGGTTATAACCTGAAGAATGGCAAAGAAAAGGAGGAATTTTATGGCAAGGATTCATAAAATACCATCAGGACTGAATAGTGAGAATGCTTGACCAAGGAGGCCAGAATGAAGTGGGAGGAAAGCAAGATGGACAAATAGAAACTTCTACTGATTGCCCTTCCTTCAGGAACACCAAATTTAACAACTGTCTACACAAATAAGCAACTTCATAAAGACAAAATATCAGGTAAAGAATCAGAGTACCTAGTTTTAGCTTCGTATTGCTGACAGAGAAACTGAAGCCGGTAAAGACAGTCTTGAATCACAGAGTGCACCCTTCCCCTATCCCCTGGCAGTGGTTGTGTGGCACAGAGAGAGAATTTGAGTGTTTGGGGGAGGGAGAGCACAATGTCTGTGGGACTGTGCACTGAACTCAGCACTGCCCTGTCACAGTGGAAAGAAACGCCGGGCAGTACTCAGTTGATGTCCAAGGAGGGGGCATTTAATCAACCCCTACCCAGAGGAGAATTGTTCATCCCAGTGTTCAGAACTTGAATTTTGGCAAGCCTTGCCACCACAGGCTGAAGCTCTCTGGAGTCCTAAATAAACTTGAAGGGCAGTCTAGGCCACAAGGACTGCAACTCCAAGGCAAGTCCTCATGCTGTTTTGGGCTTGAGGTGGGGTAAACAGTGGATTAGCTAGAGACTTCAACACCCCACTTTCAGCATTGGACAGATCCCTCAGACAAAATCAACAAAGAAACATCAGACTAATAAAATACCTAGGAATTAACTTAGCCAAAGAAAGTGAAAGAACTCTACAATGAAAAGTATAGAACATTGATGAAAGAAGTTGAAGAGGACATAAAAAATAGAAAGATATTCCAAGTTCATGGATTCGAAGAATAAATATTGTTAAAATGTTCACTACCTAAAGCAATCTACAGATTTAATGTGACCCCTATCAAAATAATAATGACATTTTTCACAGAATTAGAAAAAAATTCTGAAATTTATATGGAAGCACAAAAGACCACAAATAACCAAAGATATCCTAAGCAAAAATAACAAAACCAGACAAATCACATTACCTGACTACAGAGCTATTGTAACCAAAATACATGGTACAGGCATAAAAACAGACACTTAGGCCAATGACACAGAATAGAGAATCCAGGAACAAACCCACACACTTACAGCAAACTTATTTTTAACAAAGATGCCACGAACATACACTGGGGAAAAGACAGCCTCTTCAATAAATGATGCAGGGAAAACCTGGATATCCATATAGAGAATGAAACTAGACCCCTGTCTCTCACCATATACAAAAATCAAATCAAAATGGAATAAAAAGATAAATCTAAGATCTCATACTATGAAACTTCTAAAAGAAAACATAAGGAAAAATTTTTTTAGGACATCGGACTCAGCAAAAGATTTCCTGAGCAATACCCTACAAGCCTAGGGAACCCAAGCAAAATTGGACAAATGTGATCACAACAATTTCAAAAGCTTCCACATAGCAAACAATTCACATAGTAAAGAGAAAACACACAGTATGAAAGAAAACATGGCATACTATCCATCTGACAAGGGGTTAATAACTAGAATATATACAGAGTATAAACAACTCTATAGGAAAAAAAAATCTAATTTAAAAATGGGCGAAAGATCTGAATAGAGCTTCTCTAAAGAGGACATGCAAATGGCAAACAGGTATGTGAAATGGTGCTCAGCATCACTGATCATCAGAGAAATGCAAATCAAAACTACAATGAGATACCCTGTCACCCAGTTAAGATGGCTTTTATTCAAGAAACAGGCAATAACAAATGCTGGCAAGGATGTGGTGAAAAGGGAAACCTCATACACTGTTGGTGGCAATGTACATTACTACAATCACTATGGAGAACAATTTGGAGGTTCCTCAAAAAACTAAATATAGAACTACCATGTGATCCAACAATCCCATTGTTAAGTATATACCCAAAAGAAAGGAAGCCAGTATATCGAAGATGTATCTGCAGTCCCAAGTTTATTGCAGCACTATTCCCAACGGCCAAGCTTTGAAAGCAACCTAAATGCCCATCAACAGACAAATGGATAAAGAAAATGTGGTACATATACACAATTCAGCCACAAAATATAATGGGATCCTGTCATTTGCAACAATGTGGATAGAAACAGGGTTGTTATATTAAGAAAAATAAGCCAGACATAGGGGGAAAAAAACCCGTCACGTGATTCACTTAATTTGGGGAGCTACAAATTGAAACATTAAACTCAGAGCTAAAGAGTAGGGTGATGGTTAACAGAGGCTGGAAACGGTAGTGGGGGTTGTATGGGAAAGTGGGGATGGTTAATAGGTACAAAAAAGTAGAAAGAATGAATAAGATCTAGTATTTTATAGCACAACAGGGTGATGATAGTAAATGATAATTATACTGTTTACAGTAACTAAAAGAGTACAAATTGATTGTAACACAAAATACAAATGCTTGAGGTGATGAATACCCCATTTACCCTGGTGTTATTGTTATGCATTACATACCTATGTCAAAATATCTCACATATTCCATAAATATAGACACCTACTATGTATCCATAAAAATAACAATAAAAATGTATTTAAAGGAGGACAGAATAGAAAACTAAACTGGCGAGAATGCATCAATATAGGGGCACTTATTTGGAATACAGATTTTAATACTCTGACAAGGACACCAAGAATGTGGTTAATTCAATATCGAGTGACAATTAGCTGGAAAAAGTATTGGACAACATTCAGCACATTGGAAATGACTGTATTGCCCTAGTAGACAGGAAAGAAAATTATATAGGGGCTGATGAAAAATGTGCATGCTGGAATAGATTGCGTAAAGCTGGAAGATCCATCATACATTTTCCATAAAAGGGCACAGAGGACATATGATTCAGAAGCCACTGGAGATGAGTTGTGAAAATGATACCAGCATCATTAAGAAGCTGAGTGGTAGCTCTTTTCTGCTGATCAGGAAGGCCAGTAGTAGCTGCAGTCACAAAACCAGGATACCCATGCATATGAGGAGGTCTTGACATAATAGAGGTCAGGTAGCAGTGGTTAATCACCAAAAGCCAGGGTTGCAATCATCATAAGAACCAATAAGTTCTAAAGGGTAGGCAAAAGGGCTTAACAAGCAAGTAGGTGTATAGATGATTCATAAAGTGTGACCACCCTGGGCCAAAATAGACAAGCAGTGAAGGGGCTAGGTAACGTTTACCACAAAAAGAAGGCAAGAATAGAGGAGCAGGAAGCTGGGAGAGCAGTCAGTCTTTGAGGTAGGCTTGACCTTAAGTTAAAGAGGGAAGGAAGGAAGAAAGTTTGGGTAGAAATAAGTATCTTAGACTGTAGTACAGTTCTGAATGGAGTTAGTCAAGGTCATTGGGTATCCTCAAATCAAAACACCTGTCAGCACAGTCCTGTGCCTTCCAGAAATGAGCCTGACTCAGTTTCCCTGCCACACTCAGTCACTAACTAGAAGGAGCTCTTGGGAAATTTGGCTTAAATGAAATGTGATAATGGACTAGGACTTCTGGTGTCCATAATCTAAGATACAAAGAAATCGTTCATATCATTGGTTAAATATATTCCTAGATACTGTATATTCTTTGTAGTTCTTGTAAATTGGATTGCCTTCTTGATTTGGTTCTTGGCTTAATCATTATTGTTGTATAGAAATGCCGCTGATTTTTTACATTGATGTTCTGTCCTGAAAGTTTACTAAATCCATTTACCAAATTTAAGAGTTTTTTGGTGGAGTCTGTAGAGTATGCTAGATATAAGAGCATTTGTCAGTAAACAGGCATAATTTGACTCTCTTTTCCAATTTGGATGCCTTTTACTTCTATCTCTTACCTGATTCATCTGGCTAGGACTTCCAATACTATGTGAATAGGAAAGGTGAATGTAGACCTATTTGTCTTGTTCCAGTCCTTAGAGGGAATGCATACAATTTTTCCCTTTTTCCATGATGTTGGCTGTGGGTTTGTCATATATTTTTCAAGTAATTAGAAAAAAATAACGCTAAAATTCACGTGGAGGCAAAAATGAGCCAGAAAAAAAAAAAAAAACAAAGAAATCCCAAGCAAATAAATCAAAGCTGGAGACACCATATTTCCTGACTTCAAATTATAACACAAGGCTATAGTAACCAAAACACCATGTTACTGGTATAAAAACAGATGCGTGGGCCAATGGAACAGAATAGAGAACCTAGAAATAAAGCCACATGTCTACAGGCAACTGATCTTTGACAAAGTTTACAAAAATATACACTGGGAAAAGGACACCTTTTTCAGTAAATGGTGCTGAGAAAATTGGATTGCCAAATGCAGAAAAATAAAATTGGACCCCTTTCTTTTATCAAATACAAAAATCACCTCAAGATGATAAAAAAAATTAAGTGTAAAACCTGAAACTATAAAAAAACTTAAGACGAACAAACAAAAACCTAGGAAAAACTATTCTGGGCATTGGTTTAGGAAAAGAGTTTGTGACTAAGACTTCAAAAGCACAAGCAATAAAAACAACAATAGACAAATGGGACTTAATGAAATTTTAAAACTTCTGCAAAGCATAGTGAACAGAAAACTTACAGAATGGGAGAAAGTATTTGTAAACTATGCAACTGACAGGGAAATGATATCCAGAATTCACAAGGAACTAAAACAACTCAATGGAAATGACAACAAATAACTGCCTCAAAACATGGGCAATTAGAAGAACAGATTTTTTTAAAAGAAGACATGTAAATGGCCAACAAGCTTATAAAAATACTGCTCAACATCACTAATTGTATTAGTCTGTTTACACATTGCTATAAAGAACCACCTGAGACTGGGTAATTTATAAAGAAAAGAGATTTAGTGAACTAACAGTTCTACAAGCTTAACGGGAAATATGACTGGGAGGACTCAGGAAACTTACATTCACGGTAGAAGGCAAAGAGGAAACAAGCTCATCTTACCATGGTGGAGCAGGAGAGAAATAGAGCAAAGGGGGAAATGCCACACACTTTCAAACAACCAGATATCATGAGAACTCACTTATTTTCATGAGAGCACAAGGGGAAATCTGCCCCCACGATTCAGTCACCTCCCACCAGGCCCCTCCTCTGACTCTTTGGGGATTACTATTTGAAATGAGATTTGGGTAGGGGGCACAGAGCAAAACCACATCACTACTCATCAGAGAAGTACAAATTACAACCACAATGAGATATAATCTTGAACCAGTCAGAATTGCTAATATTAAAAAGTCAAAAAATAACACATGTTGGGGAGAATTCAGAGAAAAGGGAATGCTTATACAGTCTTGGTGGGAATATAAATTAGTACAATCTCTATGGAAAACGGCATGAAAGTTTCTTTAAAAACTAAGCATAGAACTGTTACTTGATCTAGTAATCTCACTATTGGGCATCTACTCAAAGGAAAATAAATTAGTATAAAAAAAAGATACCATCACTCATATAATTATCACAACACTCTTCACAATTACAAAGATATGAATCAACCTGGGTGTCCATCAAAGAATGACTAGATTAAGAAAATGTGGCATATGTGCAAATGGAATACTACTTGGTCATAAAAAAGAACAAAACTATGCATTTTGAGGCAAAATGGATGAAACTGGAGGCCGTGATCTTAAGAGAAGCTACTCAGAAATAAAGTCAAGTACTGCATGTTCTCACTTATAAACAAGAGCTAAACAATGTTTACTCATGGAAATGGACTATGGAATGATAGACACTGGAGACTTGGAAGGGTAGAGGAGTGAAATGAGCACGGATAATAATAAATTACTTAATAGGTACAATGTACATTATTCACATAATAGTTACATTCAACACCCAGACTTCACCACTATACATTATATGCATGTAACAAAACCGTACTTGTACCCTTTAAATTTATACAGAATAAAGTCCTGGGGCTCTCTCTCTCTCTCTCTCTCTCTCTCTCTCCCTCTCTTTCCATGAACTCTCTGCACTCGCTTGACTACCCTTCACTTTCAGCCATGAGTGGAAGCAACATGAGGCCCTCACCAGAAGCTGAGCTGATCCTGACACCATGTTTTCTGTACAGCCTGCAGAACCATGAGCCAAATAAACCTCTTTTTATTTACAAATTACCCAGCTTCAGGTATTCTTTTACAGGAACAAAAAACAGGCTAAAACATAGATCATCAGCTGGGCTGCAGTTACACATGATAAATCATTGAACAGTAAAATCAATGTGCAGAAGTCACAAGCATTCTGATAAACAAACAATAGGCAAACAGAGCGCCAAATAATAAATGAACTCCCATTCACTATTGCTACAAATAGAATAAAATATCTAGGAATACAGTCAACAAGGGAAGTGAAGGACCTCTTCAAGGAGAACTGCAAACCACTGCTCAAGGAAACCAGAGAGGACACAAACAAATGGAAAAATATTCCATGTTCATGGATAGGAAGAATCAATATCATGAAAAAGGCCATACTATCCAAAGTAATTTATAGATTCAATACTATTCCCATTAAATTATCATCGACATTCTTCACAGAATTAGAAAAAACTATTTTAAAATTCATGTGGAACCAGAAAAGAGCCCATATAGCCAAGACAATCCTAAGCAAAAAGAGCAAAGCTAGAGGTGTCATGCTACTGGACCAGCAACAGATCAAAGATGGACGGAGAATGACTTTGACGAGATGAGAGAAGAAGGCTTCAGTCCACCAAACTTCTCAGAGCTAAAGGAGGAATTACGTACCCAGCACAAAGAAACTAAAAATCTTGAAACAAGAGTGGAAGAATTGATAACTAAAATAATTAATGCAGAGAAGGCCATAAACGAACAGACAGAGATGAAAACCATGACACGAGAAATACGCGACAAATGCACAAGCTTCAGTAACCGACTCAATCAACTGGAAGAAAGAGTATCAGCGATTGAGGATTGAATGAATGAAATGAAGCGAGAAGAGAAATCTAAAGAAAAAAGAAGGAAAAGAAATGAACAAAGCCTGCAAGAAGTATAGGATTATGTAAAAAGACCAAATCTACATCTGATTGGGGTGCCTCAAAGTGAGGGGGAAAATGGAAACAAGTTGGAAAAACACTCTTCAGGATGTCATCCAGGAGAACTTCCCCAACCTAGTAGGGCAGGCCAACATTCAAATCCAGGAAATACAGAGAACGCCACAAAGATACTCCTCGAGAAGAGCAACTCCAAGACACATAATTGCCAGATTCACCAAAGTTGAAATGAAGGAAAAAATCTTAAGGGCAGCCAGAGAGAAAGGTCGGGTTACCCACAAAGGGAAGCCCATCAGACTAACAGCAGATCTCTCGGCAGAAACTCTACAAGCCAGAAGAGAGTGGGGGCCAATATTCAACATTCTTAAAGATAAGAATTTTAAACCCAGAATTTCATATCCAGCCAAACTAAGTTTCATAAGTGAAGGAGAAATAAAATCCTTTATAGATAAGCAAATGCTTAGAGATTTTGTCACCACTAGGCCTGCTTTACAAGAGACCCTGAAGGAAGCACTCAACATGGAAAGGAACAACCGGTACCAGCCATTGCAAAAACATGCCAAAATGTAAAGACCATCGAGGCTAGGAAGAAACTGCATCAACTAACGAGCAAAATAACCAGTTAATATCATAAAGGCAGGATCAAGTTCACACAAACAATATTAACCTTAAATGTAAATGGACTAAATGCTCCAATTAAAAGACACAGACTGGCAAACTGGATAAAGAGTCAAGACCCATCAGTCTGCTGTATTCAGGAGACCCATCTCACACGCAGAGACATACATAGGCTCAAAATAAAGGGATGGAGGAAGATTTACCAAGCAAATGGAGAACAAAAAAAAAGCAGGGGTTGCAATACTAGTCTCTGATAAAACAGACTTTAAACCATCAAAGATCAAAAGAGACAAAGAAGGCCATTACATAATGGTAAAGGGAACAATTCAACAGGAAGAGCTAACTATCCTAAATATATATGCACCCAATACAGGAGCACCCAGATTCATAAAGCAAGTCCTTAGAGACTTACAAAGAGACTTAGACTCCCATACAATAATAATGGGAGACTTCAACACTCCACTGTCAACATTAGACAGATCAACGAGACAGAAAGTTAACAAGGATATCCAGGAATTGAACTCATCTCTGCAGTAAGCAGACCTAATAGACATCTATAGAACTCTCCACCCCAAATCAACAGAATATACATTCTTCTCAGCACCACATCACACTTATCCCAAAATTGACCACATAATTGGAAGTAAAGCACTCCTCAGCAAATGTACAAGAACAGAAATTATAACAAACTGTCTCTCAGACCACAGTGCAATCAAACTAGAACTCAGGACTAAGAAACTCAATCCAAACCGCTCAACTACATGGAAACTGAACAACCTGCTCCTGAATGACTATTGGGTACATAACGAAATGAAGGCAGAAATAAAGATGTTCTTTGAAACCAATGAGAACAAAGATACAACATACCAGAATCTCTGGGACACATTTAAAGCAGTGTGTAGAGGGAAACTTATAGCACTAAATGCCCACAAGAGAAAGCACTAAAGATCTAAAATTGATACTCTCACAT
This sequence comes from Macaca nemestrina, assembly GCF_043159975.1. Taxonomy (NCBI): domain Eukaryota; kingdom Metazoa; phylum Chordata; class Mammalia; order Primates; family Cercopithecidae; genus Macaca; species Macaca nemestrina. Next base: position 69,916,983 of record NC_092136.1, read on the forward strand.
CACAATTAAAAGAACTAGAGAAGCAAGAGCAAACACATTCAAAAGCTAGCAGAAGGCAAGAAATAACTAAGATCAGAGCAGAACTGAAGGAGATAGAGACACAAAAAACCCTCCAAAAAATCAATGAATCCAGGAGTTGGTTTTTTGAAAAGATCAACAAAATTGACAGACCGCTAGCAAGACTAATAAAGAAGAAAAGAGAGAAGAATCAAATAGACACAATAAAAAATGATAAAGGGGATATCACCACCGACCCCACAGAAATACAAACTACCATCAGAGAATACTATAAACACCTCTACACAAATAAACTAGAAAATCAAGAAGAAATGGATAATTTCCTGGACACTTATAGTCTCCCAAGACTAAACCAGGAAGAAGCTGAATCCCTGAATAGACCAATAGCATGCTCTGAAATTGAGGCAATAATTAATAGCCTACCAACCAAAAAAAGTCCAGGACCAGATGGATTCAGAGCTGAATTCTACCAGAGGTACAAGGAGGAGCCGGTACCATTCCTTCTGAAACTATTCCGATCAATAGAAAAAGAGGGAGTCCTCCCTAATTCATTTTATGAGGCCAACATCATCCTGATACCAAAGCCTGGCAGAGACACAACAAAAAAAGAGAATTTTAGACAAATATCCCTGATGAACATCAATGCAAAAATCCTCAATAAAATACTGGCAAACTGGATCCAGCAGCACATCAAACAGCTTATCCACCATGATCAAGCAGGCTTCATCCCTGGGATGCAAGGTTGGTTCAACATTCGCAAATCAATAAACGTAATCCAGCATATAAACAGAACCAAAGACAAAAACCACATGATTATCTCAATAGATGCAGAAAAGGCCTTTGACAAAATTCAACAGCCCTTCATGCTAAAAACACTCAATAAATTCTGTATTGATGGAACGTACCTCAAAATAATAAGAGCTATTTATGACAAACCCACTGCCAATATCATACTGAATGGCCAAAAACTAGAAAAATTCCCTTTGAAAACTGGAACAAGACAGGGATGCCCTCTCTCACCACTCCTATTCAACATAGTGTTGGAAGTTCTGGCTAGGGTAATCAGGCAAGAAAAAGAAATAAAGGGTATTCAGTTAGGAAAAGAAGAAGTCAAATTGTCCCTCTTTGCAGACGACATGATTGTATATTTAGAAAACCCCATTGTCTCAGCCCAAAATCTCCTTAAGCTGATAAGCAACTTCAGCAAAGTCTCAGGATACAAAATTAATGTGCAAAAATCACAAGCATTCTTATACACCAGTAACAGACAAACAGAGAGCCAAATCATGAATGAACTTCCATTCACAATTGCTTCAAAGAGAATCAAATACCTAGGAATCCAACTTACAAGGGATGTAAAGGACCTCTTCAAGGAGAACTACAAGCCACTGCTCAGTGAAATAAAAGAGGACACAAACAAATGTAAGAGCATACCATGCTCATGGATAGGAAGAATCAATATTGTGAAAATGGCCATACAGCCCAAGGTAATTTATAGATTCAATGTCATCCCCATCAAGCTACCAATGACTTTCTTCACAGAATTGGAAAAAACTGCTTTAAAGTTCATATGGAACCAAAAAAGTGCCCGCATCACTAAGACAATCCTAAGTCAAAAGAACAAAGCTGGAGGCATCATGCTACCTGACTTCAAACTATACAACAAGGCTACAGTAACCAAAACAGCATGGTACTAGTACCAAAACAGAGATATAGACCAATGGAACAAAACAGAGGCCTCAGAAATAATACCACACATCTATAGCCATCTGATCTTTTGACAAACCTCAGAAAAACAAGAAATGGGGAAATGATTCCCTATTTAATAAATGGTGCTGGGAAAATTGGCTAGCCATAAGTAGAAAGCTGAAACTGGATCCTTTCCTTACTCCTTATACGAAAATTAATTCAAGATAGATTAGAGATTTAAATGTTAGACCTAATACCATAAAAACCCTAGAAGAAAACCTAGGTAATACCATTGAGGACATAGGCATGGGCAAGGACTTCATGTCTAAAACACCAAAAGCTACGGCAACAAAAGCCAAAATTGACAAATGGGATGTTATTAAACTAAAGAGCTTCTGCACAGCAAAAGAAACTACCATAAGAATGAACAGGCAACCTACAGAATGGTAGAAAATTTTTGCAATCTACTCATCAGACAAAGGGCTAATATGCAGAACCTACAAAGAACTCAAACAAATTTACAAGAAAAAAACAACTGCATCAAAAAGTGGGCAAAGGAAATGAACAGACATTTCTCAAAAGAAGACATGTATACAGCCAACAGACACATGAAAAAATGCTCATCATCACTGGCCATACAGAGAATTGCAAATCAAAACCACAATGAGATACCATCTCACACCAGTTAGAATGGCGATCATTAAAAAGTCAGGAAACAACAGGTGCTGGAGAGGATGTGGAGAAATAGGAACACTTTTACACTGTTGGTGGGATTTTAAACTAGTTCAGCCATTATGGAAAACATTATGGCGATTCCTCAAGGATCTAGAACTAGAAGTACCATATGACCCAGCCATCCCATTACTGGGTATGTACCCAAAGGATTATAAATCATGCTGCTTTAAAGACACATGCACACGTATGTTTATTGCGACACTATTCACAATAGCAAAGACTTGGAATCAACCCAAATGTCCATCAGTGACAGACTGGATTAAGAAAATGTGGCACAGATACACCATGGAATACTATGCAGCCATAAAAATGGATGAGTTTGTGTCCTTTGTAGGGACATGGATGCAGCTGGAAACCATCATTCTCAGCAAACTATCACAAGAACAGAAAACCAAACACCGCATGTTCTCACTCATAGGTGGGAACTGAACAATTAGATCACTTGGACTCAGGAAGGGGAACATCACACACTGGGGCCTAACATGGGGAGCGGGGAGGGATTGCATTGGGAGTTATACCAGATGTAAATGACGAGTTGATGGGTGCTGACAAGTTGATGGGTGCAGCACACCAACATGGCACAAGCATACATATGTAACAAACCTGCACGTTATGCACATGTACCCTAGAACTTAAAGTAAAATAATAATTTAAAAAATAAAAATAAAAATAAAGAAATGCAAATCAAAGCCACAATCAGATACCATCTCACACCAGTCAGAATGGCCATTATTAAAAAGTCAAGAAACAGATGGTGGTGAGGTCGTGGAGAAATAGGAATGCTTTTACATTGTTGGTGGGAATGTAAATTAGTCCAACCATTTTGGATGATGGTGTGGCGATTACTCAAATATCTACAACCAGAAATACCATTTGACCCAGCAATCCCATTACTGCGTATATACCCAAAGGAATATAAATTTTTCTGTTGCAAAGAAACATGCACATGTATATTCATTGCAGCACTATTCCCAATAGCAAGAACATGGAGTCAACCCAAATGCTCACCAATGATAGAATGGATAAAGAAAATGTGGTATATACACACCATGGAGTACTATGCAGCCATAAAAAGGAATGAGATCATGTTCTTTTCTGGGACATGGATGAGACTGGAAGACATTATCCTCAGAAAACTAATGCAGGAACAGAAAACCAAACACTGAATGTGCTCACTTATAAGTGGGAGCTGAACAATGAGATCACATGGACACAGAAAGGAGAACAACACACACTGGGGTCTATCAGGGAGTAAGGTGGGGGCAGAGGGAGAGTATTAGGAAAAATAGCTAATGTATGCTGAGCTTAATATCTAGGTGATAGGTGGATGGTCGCAGCAAACCACCATGACACATGTTTACCTATTTAACAAACCTGCACATCCTGCACATGTACCCCAGAACTAAAAATAAAATTAAAAATTAAAAAACAACTAGAAAAAAAAAACCCACGAACACTATATCTCTGAATTCTTGTAAGTCAGGAGTCTGAATACAGCTTTGCTGAGTTTTCTCCAAGGCTGTGTCTCATTTGAGGCCTTATTGTGGAAGGCTATCCTTCCAAGCTCATGAGGTGTTGCCAGATTCTACTAGTTCCTTGTGGCCTTTTGAGATGAGGGACTCAGTTTCTTACTACATGTTGGCTAGAGGAGGCCATGCTCAGTTCTTGGCTGGTTGTTAGCTGGAGACCACTCTTAGTCACACAGAAATCTTCCACAAACATGGAATCTTGATTCACCAAAGACAGATCTTATATGACATATATGTGATGATACCATGTTACCTTTGCCATATTCTACTGGTTAGAAGTTAGTCAGAGGTCCTACCCACACTCAAGAGCAGAGGATAAACACGGACTGAGTCCAAGGAGGCAGGAGTACTGAGGGACTATTTTATTATTTTACAATCTGACCATCACAGATATTTGGGAGAAAACTAGACAGTTAGTTCTTTGAGGGCAACAGAGGTGAAACTTTTAATTATTTATTTCTGACTTATAAAATGATTTGATTATAGTTCATTTTTGTCATGGAAGTATCAAGTCAGTCAAAACAGTTGATGGGAATGCCAGGTAGAGGTATAGTGCTTGAATTGAACCCATCATACTTTCAACCATTAAAATTACTAGAACAGGAATGCATAGGAATAATAGCAAAGTAGAAATCAAATAAAAATAGCTGAGTGAGGAACAAATTACTGGTATTATTGATACCTAAACAAAAACAAGACTGTCTCCACAAATCTGCAGCTTCTGTATAAACGAGAAACAAAAGGTTTGAATGTGAGACTTTTCCTACGAACCTAGAATTAGTAGACTGTAAAGTGTCTGCATCCATTAGTCAACTGCCCACACTGACAAAAATGAAAAAACTCTCCCAGGAATCAGGTCCTTGAATATATTAATGCAAGAAAACAGCAAGGAACAGAGCAAGAATACATGCACATGAGAACATCATTCATTCACGGTAACCCTAGCTACTAGCAAAACAGGGTCAAATTAATATAGCAGAAGTTGGCACATTTCCTGGGGGAAAACTCAGTTAGTGTTTGAGAAAGGATGGATTTGAGAATGGACATTTATCATTCTCCCTATGGTTCAATGTGGAAATGTAGGTATAGGGGCCTAGGGACTGGGGTGTACAGTTTTCCCTCTTTATCATGACCATAATGATCCCAGTGAACAGTGGTTTCTTTTCCTGTCTTGCCAGCACACTTATAATCCAGAGACAATGATGTACATCTCTCTCTATTCCCCAATGCTATGAACAGTGTACATTTTCTATTTATATGTATAATTTGGTTAATTTTCCTTTGCATTTAATGTCCTTGTGACCACAGGTCACTTGGATTGGTAACTAAGACCCTCTGGGGTTGCACACTTATGCCCTCAAATTTTTATAGAGAGAGAGGGGGATTTCTTTTTTTCTCTGTCTTTGGCCCCAGAGAGACCTAAATCATACAAATAATCTCACAGCTCAATTCCACCTGACTTTAAAGTCCATGGCTCCAGAACTGTAGTCTATTCTTCCTCATCTAGCAGAGACAGAGAAGGTTCCTCTTTCCACATAAAGCTGGTAAGAAGGTAGAGAGATGTATTTATTGTGTTGACTTTTTACTTTGTTACCTATTCACAAACAGTCATATGGGTTTATAGAAAAGTCAGATATCATGAGGGTTTGCCCTGTCTTCATCGATCCATATAACATGTAGATATACAACCTCTAATAATTCATACTTAAATATTTTCATAATGTTTCTCAATTGAATTGAAAATCAGACAACTGGAGATTTAAAAGAAACCATAAAAAACTAGCATAAAGGGAACAGTAACTTGTATCCTTGCTACAGAATATTTACTCTCATGAATTTGGAAACAACTAGTTTTTTAAAGGCTTGATTGAGAAGTACTAACATTATACTCATGAATACTGCTATTATTTAATTTAATTCTCCCCAGAATTGACTTGAACAATATAAATATATTAATCGACAAAATTAGTTTTAGAATTTTACTTGAAAGAGGCAATACAGCATTTCTGTGTTTACTGAGCCAATTGCCCTTCTCATTCGCTGTCTCCTGAAAACGTCCACTGGATCCTGAAGCCAGCATCCATCACTTTACACTTTTGAACAGCAGTAAATTACCCCCAAATACTTCACAGAGAAAAAGGTTTCACCATGTTGGCCAGGATGGTCTTGATCTCTTGACCTCATGATCCGCTCACCTCGGCCTCCCAAAGTTCTGAGATTACAGGCATGAGCCACCGCGCCAGGCCTCTTTTGGTTTTCATAGTTCCCATAAAACAAGTCTCATCTTGCTTTAGTGTATATAGCGCATTCCAATCTTCTGGAGAGTTGTGTCCTCATTGTTTTTCCTTTATAATTCTAGTCTCTGAAGTTGTTCACCTATAGTGTTGGATGAAAAATGATAAATATACACTGGTAACTCCCAAACCTATATTACTGGCAATTATCATGTGTCTGCAGATTCACACCCTCATGGTCACTGAAGAACCATGGATATTTTTCAGTGGCTATTATTCATTGTACTCACAAAATATTCGTAAATGAAGATACTTATTTTTTCTCAGCTAGGTCTTTATTCAAATCATCTTACAATATGATCCAGTTTAATATTCTGTAAATGGACACTATCATGAAAATGTATAAAATCATATGGACATATTTCCCTTGAATTTTACAGTACAAAAACATATTTTTGTGAACTATTTCTGATTATGAGTTGTAGATGAATATTATAATTTAATTTAGAAGTTTCTCAATGATGCAGATCTTATCTATGACCTTGGATAACTCTCCTAACCAAAAGAAAATTTATCTAAATATTTTACATAACACTGTAATGTATCACTTCTGTAGGATGGAAGCACTGTGAGGACAAATGCTGCAAAACCAGGACACCATGGAAATCCTAAGCAATTCAACATCTAAATTTCCAACCTTCTTGTTGACTGGCATTCCTGGCCTAGAGTCTTCCCACGCCTGGATCTCCATTCCTTTCTGTTGTTTTTATGCCATTGCCCTCTCTGGGAACAGCATGATCCTGTTTGTCATCACTATCCAGCAGAGTCTCCATGAACCCATGTATTATTTCCTCTCCATGCTCTCAGCCACTGATCTGGGCTTGACTGTTTCTACATTGTCAACAACATTAGGTATCCTCTGGTTTGATGCATGTGAAATCAGTCTATATAGCTGCATTGTCCAAATGTTTTTTCTTCATGTATTCACTTTTATGGAATCTGGGGTGCTGGTGGCTATGGCCTTTGACCATTATGTGGCCATCTGTGATCCTCTGAGGTACACTACCATTCTCACTAACTCCAGAATCATTCAGATGGGTCTTCCGATGATTACACGTGCTACAGTACTAATACTACCACTACTTTTGCTCCTTAAGCCTCTCTATTTCTGTAGAATGAATGCCCTCTCCTACTCCTACTGTTACCATCCAGATGTGATTCAATTAGCGTGTTCAGACATTCGGGCAAACAGCATCTGTGGATTAATAGATCTCATCCTGACAACTGGAATGGATATGCCATGCATTGTCCTGTCATATATCTTAATTATTCACTCTGTCCTCAGAATTGCCCCTCCTGAAGAACGGCACAAGGTCTTCAGCACCTGTGTCTCCCACGTGGGAGCAGTTGCTATCTTCTACCTCCCCATGCTGGGCCTGTCCTTGGTGTATCGCTATGGTTGGTCAGCCCCCAGAGTGGTCCGTTCAGTGATGGCCAATGTATACCTGCTTTTACCCCCTGTGCTCAACCCCATCATCTACAGTGTAGAAACAAGACAGATCCACAAGGCCGTGCTCAGTCTGCTGCTTCCAAAATGAACAGACATAGTTTTATTTGATAAAAACCTGGCATAAATGACTTGCACTGTAGAAAAGCACACTTGCTCTCTTACTACCTATTGCATGTGGGTTTTTAAAATATTTTTCATTCACCCAACAAATAGTAAATATGTTGCATATTTGGTCATAAAATATAAGTATGGTATATCACCCAAGACATTTGTAGTGTAATTAGGAAAATAACAATAATGAAATGATAAAATAATACTCCTGGCAACTAACATGTATTGACTCTTTGTTTCAGGCTAGATGTTCTACTAACCGCTTTTAAGACATATTCCATTTATTCTTCCAAAACAGCCAAATGAAACATATATTACTATTAGTGATATATTACGGATGATGAAACAGATTTACAGCCATTTAGGCTACCAAAGGCCATGTGAATAACATGAGGCACAGTTGAGATTTGAACCCAGGTGTTCTGTATCTCAAATGCTATGCTCTTCATCACTGTATTACATACTCTGCCAAAGTCATGTAGCAGAAATGTTTTAAGATCAAAAGTAAGACTTGGATATCCATGGTTCCATCCTTTGTCTTAAAAAGTTGTAGTAACCTTCTTAGAATATACTTTAGCTGTTTTCTTCATGGGTAATTCATAATACAAAAGGTAGGAACAGATATGCCATGGCATGTAAGTCATTATCCAGTGTTAGGTAGTCCAAAGGAAAGCTTTAGGGGTGAGGCACACTTGCTAATTTATCACAGGGAATGGGAACTTGAGAGAACTAGAAAAGAATGTAAAATAAATTACAAGGAAGTTTGGGGCAGATGTTCTGAACCTTCTTCTGCACTATGGTCCCTTAGAAAACTAATGAAATTTATGAACCTTTCCTCATAGATAAACATACTCACATTATTTTCCATAATTTTCAGAGTTTTCAAAAATGTCATTAAAGACCTGTGTGACTCCTTAACCAGCTAAAGAACCAAGGTAAAGAATTCATGGTTCTCACCTATACACAGTTTTACAGAGACAGACGCAAAATGTTTGGTTTCTGAAAAAGAACTTATGGTAACTCTTTGGATTTAAGAGACAGAAGCTTAAAATTGTCAGTTGCTTATAATGGCAGAACAAAATCAGAGGGAAATGGAGATGGAAAACTAAAGGCAGTCACATCAATTTTATTGCCACTGGAAAGTAGTGATAGATGGAAGAAATGTTCCAGGTACCCCACATATACTGAGGGCAGCAGTGTGCTGGATAGAGTGCACATCAGCTTACAAGAGCCTATTTTTGCATATCTGTCTAACTATGCATTAAAGGATGTCATATTAGTAGCTTGAAATCACTGATAATGATAATGTTTATACCATGTGAACTGGTAAAAATTTTTAAATATTTATATAATAAACATTGTCCAATTTAATTTAATAGCATTGAGAACTTTTTCTGTTTTTAAATATTCAGTTTATCAGCACACAGTGACTGCAGGTATATTTTATGTTTGACCTCATGGGAAATAACAAAAAATAAAAGATCAATAAAAATTATTACTGTGCACTCACAAAGGTTAAAATCTTGTGTGTCAAACATCAACATGAACAAAAAATCATGAAATAACGGACTTATTGGGGTGATAATTCATAATACAAAAGTAAATTTTTACCCTTTGTTTATGTTGACTTCTGAGTTGAAAGAGTATCCAAAAGTACATGCTGGAGAGGACTATTTTGTAAGAAACTCTGTGGAAAAAAGGCAGAAATCTTGTATGACAATTTTACTATTCATTGAAGAATTATCTTCTGAGTTTTAAGGTCTATCTGTACATAGGCATGAAAATTAGGAAACACAAACCTTTTTTTCTTCTGTTTTCTCTCTTCTTCAGCTTTCCCCAAGTGAACATAGATTATAAAATTTGTGTTAGTAGCTTTAAAAACACCTTTTGATAGAACAATGCCATTATGTAAATGAATTTGTTTATGGATTTAGTTTACAAATTTGGCTACACTTTCTTTTATATGTGAGAGTCTTTTTCTTGGGTAATTTTACATGCCTGTTAGCTGCTTGGAACATCAGAAAGATAGATGTGGTAAAAGAATGTAATATATACTAACATTATCACAATAAGCACTCCTTGCAATATTCCAAACCAATAGGACAGCCACCAGCAGAAAATTTGTAAATTATAATATCCAAGCAGAGTTACTGCAAAAATGAAGGTAATAGAGAATGAGAAACTGTGGGAGGAAAGAAAAAAGGGAGAGAGAAAAAGGATGAAAAAAGGAAGGAAGGAAGGAAGGAAGGAAGGAAGGAAGGAAGGAAGGAAGGAAGGAAGGAAGGAAGGAAGGAAGGGAAGGAGAAAAAGAAAGAGGGAGGGAAATTAACGATGTAACCTAAATAAATTTCCAAATAGCCCATTTGTTACACTAAGCAAGGATACCCTTTTACTCACGGTGAGTTAATTAAATCACTTTTTATTGTAGCAACAGAAAATCTATAGCCAGAAAGAATGAACTTATTTAAGACTATTTCTATTTAATTGTTAGAGTCAAAGAACTCCTCAAATACTGTACTCAACCCAAGCAGGTCTGTGATGTTACGTCTGTATCCTGGGGAAAAATGTAGTACCATGAAACATTGAGTAGGAACACCTGGGTGAGTGACCCGTGAAGACACTGATTATGCAGAAACCCTTATAATACTTGGGCTTGCAGAGGTAGCCCACACTTCTCTGGTAAGAACAATCATTTCCACCACTTCCCATAAGTCTATCTCCTGGAGCTCCCTCCATCTCTTGTTCTGACCACCAGAATGAACACTGGCATTAAATTCCAGCATAAATCTGTTGGGAATGTGCTGGGCCTAGTAAGACAAGAAAGAGACTATAACTTGAAGAATTGCAAAAATTAGCAAGCAGTTTATGGCAAGAATCCATGAAATGCCCTCAGGATTGAATAGTGAGAATAGTTGATCAAGCAGGTCTGAATAGAAGACTATATTGGCAAGAACACATCAATATAGGAGCATTTATTTGGAATACGAATTTTTTTTTTTTTTTTTTTTTTTTTTTTTTGAGACCGAGCCTCGCTCTGTCGCCCAGGCTGGAGTGCACTGACCGGATCTCAGCTCACTGCAAGCTCCGCCTGCCGGGTTTACGCCATTCTCCTGCCTCAGTCTCCCGAGTAGCTGGGACTACAGGCGCCCGCCACCTCGCCTGGTTAGTTCTCTGTTGGAATACGAATTTTAACACCTTAAGAAGAACACCAAGGAAAGTGGCTAATTTACTACTGAGTGACAATTAGCTAGAAAAAGTGTTGGACAACATTCAGCATATTGGAAATGACTGTGCTGCCCTAGTAGATGGAAAAGGAAAGAATATAGAGTCTGATGAAAGTGTGCATGCTGGAATAGCTTAAGAGTGTGTAAAGGTGGAAGACTCACCATACATTTTCCATAAAAGGGCACAGAGGACACATCGTTCAGAAGCCACTGGAAATGAGCTGTGAAAATGATACCAGCATCTCTAAGAAGCTGACTGGTAACTCTTTTCCGCTGATCATGGAGGCCAGCAGTACCTGCGGTCACCAAGCCAGGCTACCCATGCATATGAGGAGGCCTTGACATAATAGAAGCCAGGTAGCAGTGGTTAACCACCAAAAGCCAGAGCTACAATTATCATAGGAACCAACAAGATCTGAAGGGTAGACAAGCAAGTTGGTGTGCACATGGATAATAGAGCATAAACTCCCTGGGTGAAAATAGACAAGCAGCCAACAAGAGGCTAGATAATATTTACTACAAAAAGAAGGCAAGAACAGAGGAGCAGGAGCTGTCAGTCTTTGATGTAGGCTTGACCTTGAGTTAAAGAGAGAAGGAAGGAAGTTTGGGTAGAAAGAAGCATCCTAGAATGTAGCACAGTTCTGAACAGATTTAGTCAAGGCCATTGGGTATCCTCTAATCAAAACACCTGTCAGCAGAGTTCTATGCCTTCTAGAAATGGACCTTCCTCAGTTTCTCTGCCACGGCCAGTGATTGCCTAGAAACAGCTCCTGAGCAATGTGGCTTACATAGAATATGATGATGAACTAGGGCTGTTGGTGCCCATACTGTGACATAAGAAGAGAATATTTTAATAAGCATCACATTTGTTGAATTAAGAGGAAAACAGGGAAGGAGTTACAAGGAGAAGCCAAGCAACCAAACCTTGAGACAAAGAGAAGCCAGAGCAGCTGTGGGTTGCTCAACAGACGTTTGAATGTCTTCATGTGTCTCCCTTGAAGTTTCAAATACTCAGGAAATGGGGTTTCAGCATAAAGGATATATGAAAATGTTAGTATTCTTTGTACAAAATTTTGTAGCTCAGAAATTATTTTGAAATATAATGTTAAAAATTATCCTAAGAGAGCATCTCTTTAGCTCTGCTTGGGTCACATACCTAATTGTCTAGTATTAACCAATCAAGTCATGTGCACAGGCCCAGTATATTGGGCCCATCTCTATTCTGGGGACACTTATCAGAAAAGGGGAAATATTTTTTGCCAAAGAACTAGCCAATACCACTCACATACCTCTCTTTATCCAACAAAGTGCACTAAGAACATTTAATTTATGACATATATTGTAAGGCAATTGTCATTATCCTGGGAATTAAACTGAATAAGCAAAAAAATATTGTTAACTTTAAAATTTCCCTTTTAGCAAAACTGCTTAAGGCAAAAGTACTAAGGATTACAAAATCATGATTAGATGAATAACAAAACAGTTAGATAAAATTATGGAGTAAACAAATGTATTAACCTGCCATGTCTTTCCTGCAGGTCAACAGAGACAGAATGAGACATTTTGAAGAAAAGATTAAAAAGTAATAAACATTAAAATCTTACTTTATTAGACAGAGGCACAATAAAATATCCCTTCTGTATAATTTACATGCTTTATAAAATTCTCCTGTTTATGACATTATATAATTACTTATTCTGACAACTTTAGGAATCCAATTTTTATTTTAGAAATCAAATTTAATACTAAATACTTTAATATTAATAACAAATAGTGCTACATGCCATTAAACTTTAAGATAACTAATAATCATTAATCTGTGACAATTTAGGAGAATTAAAAAATGTGCAAAATCATCTACAATCTACAGTAACTTGTCTGTTTCCTTACTCACTGTTGTTTTGTTAAACAGAAAAGAAACCCATTAGCCAAAACTAATTTCCACATAATTATGCATTTATTTGTTCATTCTGTATTTGCTGAGTTAGTATTTATCAACACTATGACATATGAAAATAAATACAGCACGCTGTTGAAGGGCATATACTCTCAGGAAGCATTTCTAGCCATGTCGTCCTACCAAAATTATCCACATGCCCTTCAGTTCCCCCAATTCAGCAAGTCTAAAACCAAATTAATTAGTCTCTTTTATTAGTAATCTGATTCTGTTTTGATGAGTGACATTATTTCTGATCATGAAAGATGTAAAGTAATTAAAGCCATATGCTTTCATTGAAGAAACGTGACTATGCCTTCCTCAGACCTCTGGCAACATGTCTTTCTGTTTTAATTTCTATTTGATCAAAGCTGAAAACTGAACATTTCTGATCTCCCTTTGTGATGCCACCTTTTGTTCAGCCAACCAAGCCTCATTGGTCAATGTCCGCTGTGGCCTTTCTCTCTATTTTCACCATTCAAACTGGTAACGTTTAGCATAAATACAGCTTATTTGATGCAGACTTTATGTAATTTCTCACTGCCTGCTTCACCATTCTGTGTCTTCAGAATCTCTCTCTAGGCACATTCTATCAAGTACTCTCCTTATTCTAATTTATCCTCAACACAGATGTAAGATTAATCTTATAATGGAATTGTAATATTGTTTAATATAGGCTTCACTATTTTCTCTTGCTCTCCAAATTGTAAATAAATTTCACCTGCCAAGAAGATACTAAATCCCAATCCTGTGTACTTTTCTTTAAAATTTTCAGGGATTGTGCCACCACTCTATTTTGCTGAAAAAGAAACTGATAACCATTGCTATGTCTTTTCTTTGAGCTACAGTTATTAGCAGACCAGTTTTCAGGTTTCCTGGTTATACAACACAGAGTTCTTGAAACTTTACTCTCGGCAAAGAAAATATGTGAACTAGTTGCCTCCCATACTAGTGAGTCTCCTTTTTCTCTGTTTTTCCACTTTTTTAAAAGGGTATAACAAAGCAACAAGTACAACGATTTTTATATAAGTTCTACTGAACAAACTTGCTAGATTAACAGAAGTTTCACTTCCTCTGAAAATATACTGCCTGATGATAGCTGCCAGTTGAATAATTACAGCTTATTTTCTAAATAGCATGTTCTCTCTAGTCCCAATAAGTGATCTATAGGCTGTCAGTGCTTTTACCTTGACTATCTTGATTATTATAACATAATTTGTATTAAAGACATGGTTCATGCAAAGATGATATGGAATTTCAGTTTGCAAAACTATATTAAGAGGCCCTAATGCTACATCAAAATATTGTGAATAAAGTACATCTATAAGTTGGAAACTTACATAAAATGTTCAATGTACGTTAAAATTATTTTTCTGACTCTTACATGTAATTAACCTTATTAAAAAGCAAACCTAACTATTAACCAAAATAGAGTTGGATAAAATGACTTCTATTGTGTTTGTTCATACAATTCTCTTTTCTATACTATGGACTAGATCTTCAAGAGAGGGGAATAAATTAATTTAGTAAATTACTGACTACTGATTTTGTGTCGAGCACGGTGTTCATCAGTACTTATCAAGTAAATATTGAAGTTTGCTTTAGCTTGAACAGCTAAGATTAAATAATATAATGTACCTGACTAGAAAACAGTAATCACTATACAGAAGGTAATCAATATAATCCTTGAGGAAGGCCGGGCGCGGTGGCTCAAGCCTGTAATCCCAGCACTTTGGGAGGCCGAGGCGGGCGGATCACAAGGTCAGGAGATCGAGACCACAGTGAAACCCCGTCTCTACTAAAAATACAAAAAATTAGCCGGGCGCGGTGGCGGGCGCCTGTAGTCCCAGCTACTCAGGAGGCTGAGGCAGGAGAATGGCGGGAACCCGGGAGGCGGAGCTTGCAGTGAGCCGAGATCGCGCCACTGCACTCCAGCCTGGGCAACAGCGTGAGACTCCGTCTCAAAAAAAAAAAATAATAATAATAATCCTTGAGGAAGAGCTAGGTCTTTTTTTTTTTCCTGGTAGTTGCTTCCACTTGAGTTCCCAACCTGCTAAAACTTCTTTCCTCTGTTGAAAAGTCAGCTCCCATGGAGCCCTCGACTTGATCATTCTATATTGTAGCTTGCTTCCAAATTGTAGGAATCCATTTGCTCAGTCTAATAGATATTTAAAATACATATACTATGGAACTAGCATTATGCTATTGCCTGGAGATACTTCCAAATCATCTGGCAACCAAATTACTTTACACAAAAATCTATATAACAGATTATTTACAAGAAACATATAGCAGAACAAAAACCAAGAAAAAATACTAGACTCTCATCTTAAATGCACTATCCATCTCCAAAGAAATGATTCAATTTCATTTCTAATTGAAATGTGCAAACACAAACTTCCTGTGTCAATATGTTTATTTTCCCTGATGCGATTTTTCTCCACTTAAGCATCCAAATTTTCTGATGCTAGCTAACTGATCCAACGGGAAAAGAAGTGCAGTGTAACAGAGTGGTGCAAAAATTCCACAGAGACACACTTATCCCAGCTGAGTAAATGACTCTACAATTAAGATTCCTTATAAAAGTTTTCCATTCATAGAAGTAAATGGGTCACCTTCATATACCCCACTCTAAGTAAGAGCAAGGCAATCTCTCCTCCCTTTCTGAAGTCCAAATCAAGTAGTTGCTCTCAGATCAGAAACAGGACTTACTTGTGTCTTTAATAAATGCCCTTGATGACTTTTAAACTTCATCATGAGTGATTTGGCATAGATAAACACAAGGAAGAATTTATTGGAAGTGAAATTAAAGACAAAAATTCACCTAGTCTTCTGGCATTGCTCCTTCAGCACTATTTGTATCCCTTCCAATTCTCCACACCTTGAAAGGTAAGGCTCTCCCCGCTTACCCTTGGTCCCTGACCTCTAAGCCCTTTGAGCTTCTGACTCCACTCACCCTCCACTGTTTTGTTCACTTCTATGGTCCTGTTGCCTGTTCAGAAATCCTGAATTCCATATAGATGTTTTGTTTTCATACATTAAGCTAATCAAAGGAAAATTATACTTATGTATGTGTATATTTCCTGCCATATATAATAACCAAATCCCAAACTACAGTCACTGGCACACTCTCACTATTACTTAAATTATATTTTGAATTGGTTTACACCTATGCCAGCACATTTATTCTATTCTGTCTCTTAAGTCTGCATCAATCTGATGCATTTCCTTTTAATTTGGTTCTCAACACCAGAGAGATAGAGTGGCACAGTAAAATGACCACACCTTTAGGGTCAGACAGACACAGACACTGGCTCCATGAAATCTATCAATGCAAACCTTCAATAAGTCATTCACTCTAACCTCACCTGAAAAATGAGAATATCAGTCACAGCCTATTAATGATGCTATTAAAGTTACACATGTAGAGATATGTAGCAAGGAAACTGGCTCAATGCTAATTTTTCTTCTTTCTGAGAATATTATATCCATCCTCGCATCTGTTTTCCCACCTTCCACCTGGCTCATATTTCAGCTCAAGCCCCAAACATTAAGGCTGGTTATCTCAGTGCCTCAGGTCATCATGAACTTGATACAGTCATTGCTTTGCCTACATGTAGGTGGTTAGCTTTGTAACATTCCACAGATGCTGTTCCTAAATTCATGAAAAGTATAGTAAAGAATCCATCTTAAATCCTTCTCTATAAAGAGGTAAATAAATTAAATTAATTAGTTAAATGAATTGAATCCATGGCATTTTCAATCACAGAAATATCATTCTGTCATTCTATGGAGATTGTATTGGTAGTCATTGCTTTGACAAATCATATGATGATAACTGATTTTTCTCCAACACAGGATCTAACTCCAGATTTGTCTCTATCTGAGATGACTAATAATCTAGAAAATCTGACTTCATATTCCTCTTTATAAAATAAAATACTCTTCATCTTGAGTATTCTTACTACTTAGAAGCTAGATAAGGATAAGGCCTTTGTTATCTATTCCTAAAACCTTCAGGCACAGATTCCAACTCATGTCTACTTACACCCATGAATTTTAGCAATAGAAATTAAGATTTGACTAGCAAGAGGCCAACTGGGTGGTAGTGAACGCAGAAAGGATATCAGGCAAAGACTGTGGGCCTGCCTTGAGACCAAGCCCAGGATAACCATCCTCTTTTGTGCATTCTAGAGATGATGAGAAACAATCCATGTGTAAACTGCTGATATTTTTGTCCTTGGATTAGATGAAGAAACACTACATTGGAAAATATCAAAGAAGCTAATAAATTAAAAACATAGATGTTGTTTCTCTCCCAATAATCATAGGATATAGCAATCTGCTCTAAGCTCTTTTAGTACAAATGAGGAATAAGGCCAGTTTCTAAATTTAAGTATTTAGCACGGTCTCATATGTAATATTTTAACCTGTCTATAAACATCATTTATTACCTTGAAAATAAAAGGTTATTTTGAAGGTTAAGTGTGCGAAGTAGGCACTCAATATTTATTATTCAAAGAAGTAATTAGCAAAAGATGAAGGAATATTGATATATATGGACACATGACATGCACACTAGCAACAGTGGCTATTGTCAATATTGCCGAAGTTAATAACAATTGTTTAAATTGGGATTTCTTTGGCTAACTATGAGACTGAAAATTCTTCCTGTATTAACTACTAGTCCCTTGGAGAATTCCATTTTTAATTATTTTTGCCAAATTTTTTGTCTTTTTTTTTTTTTGAGATGGAATTTCACTCTTGTTGCCCATGCTGGAATGCCATAGCACGATCTCTGTTGACCACAACCTCCACCTCCCGGGTTCAAGCAATTCTCCTGCCTCAGCCTCCCAAGTAGCTGTGATTATAGGCATGCACCACCACGCCCAGCTTATTTTTTGTCATTTTTAAAAAGTTGTATAGTAAACACATTATTCAATTGAATGTTATATATGCTTTAAATATTTCTCCAAATTTATAATTACCCTTTTATTTTATTTTATTTTTTTTAGACAGAGTCTCGCTCTGTCACCAGGCTGGAGTGCAGTGGCACAATCTCTGCTCACTGCAACCTCCACCTCCCGGGTTCAAGTGATTATCCTGCCTCAGCCTCCCAAGTAGCTGGGACTACAAGCACCCACCACCACGCCCAGCTAATTTTTTATATTTTCAGTAGTAGAGACGGGGTTTCACCATGTTGGCCAGGATGGTCTCGATCTCTTGACCTCGTGATCCACCCACCTCGTCCTCCCAAAGTGCTGGGATTACAGGCGTAAGCCACTGTGCCTGGCCATAATTACCCTTTTAAATCTGTAGAAGTTGTTTTTTGCTATTAAACAATTATTTGAATTTTACCAAGTCAAATACATCAATGTTTACCTCTACAGTTTATATCTTTGGTTTTATATTTAGAAATTTTTCTTCTACTACAGGATTATATATTTACCTGCATTTTATTCTAAACTGTATGTGGCTTTTTGATATTTACATATTTAACCATCAGAAAATAATTTCAGTATGTATTGTGGTGATATGCTTTATTTTAGCTTTTTCGTGTTTTGTTCTATTTTGTTTGTTTGTTTGTTTGTTTGTTTGTTCCAAATGGATGATCAGCTTACCTAACTCCTTTTATTCAACAGCTCACTTTATTTCTACCGGTTTAAAAGTCTACCTTTATACATAACTAAATGTACACTTGTGCCTCTTCCTATACTTTTAATTCTGTCTCAGAGACAAACACTGCCCTACTTTCTTTTTTTGAAATGCTGTCTTTTCCAGTCGTTTCATGAAAATTGATCATACAGTATGTAATATTCTGTATCTGGCTTCTTTCACTCAGCATATGTCGCATCCATGTTGTAGCACTTACTAGTAATTTTTTTCTTTTTTGCCAAATAGTTTTTAGCCTATGAATATTTCACAATTTGTTCACCAGTTAATCAACTGACTGATATTTGGATTGTTTCAATTCTGAGCTATTGTGCGTACACATGCTTTCATTTCTCTTTGGTAGAGTCCAAGGAGTAGAATTTCTGGATCATATGGTAAGTTTATATTTTAATTTTTAAGAAACTGTCAATCTGTTTTTCAAAGTGGCTGTACCATTTTACATTTCCACAAGGAATGTATTATGTGTCCAGTTTCTCCACATGCTTATCAACACTTGGTATTTTCTTTTCCTTCCTTCCTTCCTTCCTTTACTTTCCTTCTTTTTTCTTTCTCTTTTTTTCTCTCTGTTTCTCATTTATAGCCATTCTAGTGGGTGGATAATGGTATTTTATAGCAGTTTAAATTTTTATTTTTTAATTTTAATTTTATTTTCCTAATTCTCATCTTTTTATGGGCTTGTTAGTCATATTTATATATGTTTTGGTGATATGTCTATTCAAATATTTTGCCCATTTTTAATTGGATTGTTTGTCTCTTTGTTGAGTTGTAAGAGTTCTTTATATTTTTTGTGTACGAGTTTTTATGCAAATATTTTCTCCTAGTCTGTTTTCTGTATTCTTATTTTCTTAATGGTGACTTTTAAAATGTACCTTTTTTTTGTTTGAAGTAGATATTGATCTTTTTTTAGTGGCTCACATTTTTAATATGGCATCTAATAATGTTTTGCCTAACCGAGGTCATAAAATCTTCTCCGACTTTTTTTTCTAGAAGTTTCTGATTTTTACCTCTTACATTTAGGTCTGTAATCCATTTTGAGCTAATTTTTCAGAACAGTGATTGCTAAGAATCCAAGTTCTTTATTTTTGGGGTTTTTGTTTTTTGTTTTTTTGTAGTGATATTTAATTGTTCTAGCACCATTTGTTGAAAAGTCTATCCTTTCATTTAATTGTCTTGACACCTTTGTTACAAATCAATTGGCTATAATGTACATGTTTAAATCTGGACTCTCCAATTTGTTCTTTTAATCTGTATGACTGTCCTCATGCTGTGTCTTAATTGCATTAGTTTAATGTTAAGTTTTGAATGCTGGTAGTGTAAGCACTCCAGGTTGTTTCTTCTGTTTCAAAATTGTAAGTATTTTGCATTTCCATATAAATTGTAGAATGTCAATTTTTACAGTAAAAAAGACCTGTTGATATTACATCAAATTTATAGATTCACGAAGGGAAAACAGCCATGTCCATGCTATTGAGTCTTCTAATTAATTTACATGTGATATCCCTCCACTTATTTACATCTTTTAAAATATCTCTCAGCAAAGCTTTGGAGTCGTCAGTGTCTTAGTTGTGTGTTTTTTTGTAATTTTTTTTTAACATTATACTTGTAGCAAGGATTATTGTCAAACTCTACTCACTAGGCCAAAGACCTTTGTCGTGTTAGTGAAAAATTTGCCCCTCACATAGCACACTACCTACACTTGCAAGTTTGTCAGCTAGTTAGGGCACCAACTCCAAGCTCCAACAATGTGCAATCTCCATCTGTTTTAACATATTTTATTATTTCTGCATCAGGAATAGCATGTTGTATAAAGGTCTTTTTAAATATTTTAATATTTTTGTAAAACTGGCTTAATTTCCTTTTCTTTATAGGAAATCCGTATTTTCTGCCTGAATGCTTGTAATTTTTAAAAAACTAATTTAAGTCAAATATTGTATGCTTGTTCTCATCTTCTTGATTTTACCTGGAATGCAATGAGCTTTTTTAATCCTCAATACACTGTAGTCTTTCCTTTGGAACAGTCATTTTTATTCTATTTATTTTTGTTTACGGTACCTGAAACCCTAGTTATTTGTATATTGGCTTTTCATTTTGTGCCATTCCCAAATTCAATTTTCTCATTATTTTATTTTCATTGTATTTTTTCTATGCATTATGAGAGAATTTTTCAAATGCATTCTCCAAATTGAACTAAGTTAATTACTGTCCCTTGACTCTGGTTTTTGATTATGTCCAATGTGTACTTTAATTCTATTTTTTAGTATTGTGTTATTTTGATATTTTTCCAATGTGTTCTTTGTTTTTCCGTAACGCTATATGACGCTATTACCTACATTACCTTAAGGATGTTTTCTTGTTAGTTCTGCAGAAGTTTTTACCTTTGTGATACTGATAACTGAGTCATTGTGATGTGACAGGCAATATGCTACATGGTTTACAGACATTATTACATTTCTTCATACATGCTCATGCTCTGGATTTTCCAGATGTTGTTCCTTTATTAATGAAATATTTTAAAGATTCATGCTAGTATTTTTTTTTCTTTATATACTCTCTAGTGCAAAACAAGATCTCTTCAGTTTTTATTTTTTTTCTTAAAATCTATGTATGGGGCTTGCTCATGGTTGCTGTCCCAATAAGCATTATTATGTGGAATGCAGTTTCTGGTATAATTCCTGATTTCTAGCAGCCTACAGATAACATTCAACCAACACTGTATATTTCTTTGCAGGCTTAAAATCATAGGGGAAATTGTAAAACTACATTCTCAAAATGTACTGTTTTATTTCACTCTCTTCTGTACATGGGCTAATACTAATTTCAAAATTCAATGTATCTCTACCGATGCTACCCCTTATAGCCACCCTTTTGGCTATTTTTCTTGAGATGAGCCATCTGATACAGAAATAAAGTCCTTGTTACTTTATAGTTAAGCATCCTATAAAAATAAATGCCTGGTTCCCAACTTTTTATGTTGGTACAGACTCTGCATTCCTTACTATAGACTATGGATGTGTATTAAATATGGGCCTATATTTTGACTTCATATCTGTCCACATCCATCTCCATTTTCCTCAGTTTAGAGAAGTTAACCATTCCAAAATTTTCTGGATTTAGAATATCCATCAGTTGTAGTATCAGTGCTGCTTGTGTTTGTTTCTTTTTTTCTTCATTTGTGATGAAAATTTAATAGAAAGTTGGGAGAGACTCAGATAGTGCAGATTAAAATCACTTTAAAATGCACGTCTACTTTACATCTCAGAAGAAACTGACAGCAACGTGGTGTGTGAACTAGAAAGAGTCCAATAAAGACAGAAATTGGTGATCAACCGATGAAAGGTGAGAGTATATGCAGATTTCTGAATTAGGCAATTTCATATATGAAGCTACCATAGATTTATAAATCTGCAGAGCTACAGAGCTACCATAGAGCTATTAATCAAAGTGGGGGAAATAGGATATACAAGTTGTGGTTCTGTGAAGAAGACTAAATTTAGATGCAATCATACTGTGTTTGAACTTGCTTTCAGGTATTTAAGGTGAAAGAATCAACTAGTTAGACATGTGGCTCTAATATTCAGGAGATTAGTCTGGGAAGAAGATAAAAGCTTTAAAGTAGAAAAGTGAATATATAAAATCCATTGTCCACGGAATGCCTGTGTAGTTGAAAGTACACAGAAATAGACAACATGTTTGGAGAAATAGCCAAACTAATTTTCATCTACAACTCTAAGTAAGTACTTGTCAATTAGATGATAAAACTTGCGTAAAAATGGGCATACTTAATGAGAATAAACTTGAATGGTTTGTAAAACTAGTAGAAATCATAAAAACTTAAAAGTATATTTTGAGTAATACTTTGATTTTATGATAAATACGTCATTTCCACAATGGATTAATTTGATTTATAGTATTCAATGTTATCTTAAGTATTTACTATTTGCAAAAAAATGAGTTTCAGTAATCTAATTACATATCATATAACACATGGAGAATCCTGAAATAAAATTGTTTTAAGTCTGAACAATACAAATTTTAAATAATCAGAAATATTCAAATACAGATATCTGTCCCACATTTTCTTTATTTATTAAGAAGTAAATATTAACTGAAGCAGGATTATATCATAATTATCATCATTATTAGACAGTGTAGTATGGTTGTTAATAGCACAGGCTCTAGTATCTTTTTGTTTCTTTGATTGACTTCCAATATCATATATTTCACTTTTTATGAACTTTGGCAATGTATCCAAACTTTCAAACTTGTTTATGCATCTGTCAAAAAAAACAAAAAACAAAACAAAACAAAAAAAAACCTCTCTTTTAGATTTGTCATAAGACTCAAATGAAATAGTCTATGTAAAATAATTAGAGCAAAGTATGGAAATGGTCTTATCATTAACACAATATTATATACCTGAGTAATCCTATAAGAGAACAAAGATCAGATTAAAGACCAGGGCATACATGTTACAAAAGAAGCTTATTATTTGTCTCACTGATTTTTATCAAAACAGAAACAGGTTTTATAATCATAAACAGGGCAGTATTTTAATGTTACAAACTAAGAAGAATATCAAGTTTCAGGTTCATAGGAACTGAAACATCTCTCTCCTATTAAACATATATAATGAGGCAAGATGAATGGGCATTACCTGGGGTGAATTCTTGGGTAAATGTAGTTACTGAAAAGAGATGTTTTCCTGCTTACTAAATGGAGTAAATGAAATTTGGTTTCTAAGTTAATAATTCTAAAATTCCAAATCACAATTAGTCGATTATTTTTTTATACCAAGGCCTAATCACAGTTAAATAGAATATTGCAGGAAGAGCAAATAAAGGTAAAGCAACTGACAAATGCATACTGAATATCTATTATGAGCAAGAAACCCCACTAAACAAGGATTAGCCCCAAATACCCTTTATTCTCATAATCCAGCTGAAGGATGAAAAATTTAATCAAAATCATGAGAGTACAAGATAGTAAGTGGTAAACATCGAATAAATGTATTTAAATAAATTGAAGTTAAATTGAAATTAATTAAATATCTTAGTTCAGGGATTAATCTCACAGACAAAATATTGAATGAAAGAAGCTAAACACAAACAGTATGTAATACATGATTCATTTATATAAAAATCAAGTATAGGGAGAGATAATTATGGTAATAAAATTCAGAATAATGGTTACTATTTGAGAGGACACTGATGAGGATGTGGCATTAAGAGGCCTTCTGGGTTGCCGATAATGTTCAATAAGTTGATCTTGGACGTTGTTACACAGGTAGAGGTGGATGTAAAACTTCCTTGAGCTGTACTTTAAAGCTTTATGCATTTTACTGAATGTATATTAAACTTCAACTAAAATAATTTAAAAATTCTAAATTTAGGAAGTCAAGATCCTACAAGAGAATTCTGCTCCAAAAGGCCATAATGCCAATCTTCCATAATTCCACTTCCCCTACTTTCCTCTTGACGGCAGTCCCTGGACTTGAATGGGCCCACATCTGCATCTCCATTCCTCATCTGCTGCCTCTATTTAACTGCCCTTTCTGGGAATACCTTGATCCTTTTTGTCATCCTCACTGAGCCAATCCTCCATGAGCCCATGTACTATTTCCTCTCCATGTTGTCCACCACTGACATTGGCTTATGCATCTCTACACCGGTGGCAGTGCTGGGAATATTCTTGCTCAATGCTCGGTAGATTAGCTTTAACACTTGTTTATCACAGATGTTCTTCATTCACCTCTGCACTTTCATGGAATCTTCAGTGCTCCAGGCTATGGCCTTTGATCATTTTGTGGCCATTTCTAACCCCTTAATATATGCTATCATTCTAAGTCATGCAAGAATTCCACAGATTGGTTTGGCAGTCATTACCAGGGAGACTGTCATTTTGACACCACTAATCCTACTTTTTAAGTGACTGTCGTTCTGCCGGAGCCACGTGCTCTGCCACTCCTACTGTTTCCAGCCTGATGTGAAGAAACTCTCATGTTCAGACACAAAGATCAACAGTGCATTAGGATTAACTGCAATCATCTCTACTGCCTGAGTGGACTCCATCTTTATCTTGCTCGCCTATCTGCTGATCATTCGCTCAGTTCTCAGCATTGCACCCTCAGAGGAGAGGAAGAAGGCCTTCAGCACCTGCATTTCTCATATCACTGCTGTTGGTATATTCTACATCCCTTTGATCAGCCTGTCCTTTGTTCACAGATTTGGAAAACATGCCCCACCCTATGTGCCCACCCTCATTGCTAACATATACTTGCTTATCCTCCCTGTGATGAATCTCATCATCTACAATGTGAAAACAAAGCAGATTCAGAAAGCTGTGCTCAAATTTGTATGTTTGAAGGGAATTCATATTTAACATGTACTACTCCTATAAAGACTTATTTCAAAGTCTACAAAATTTACCACAAATTGGAGTTACAAACCCATGCATGCAATTTTAGAGTTGAGTAAAACTAAATGCCATCCAATTCAAATGTCTCCAGAATGTGATCATCATGGCTAAGCAATCTCTTTTCTACCATCAAAATACTAATTCAGATTCTCACTATCTTAGTTACCTTGTTCCAGTAGATCACTAACTGAATTAATGTTTCTATGCTCTTTCTGCTAAATGATCACATGATTCACTTTGAATTAAGATTCCAAATATCCAGCCCTAAAGGATATGAACAGACATTTCTCAAAAGAAGACATTCATACAGCCAACAGACACATGAAAAAATGCTCATCATCACTGGCCATCAGAGAAATGCAAATCAAAACCACAATGAGATACCATCTCACACCAGTTAGAATGGCAATCATTAAAAAGTCAGGAAACAACAGGTGCTGGAGAGGATGTGGAGAAACAGGAACACTTTTACACTGTTGGTGGGATTGTAAACTAGTTCAACCATTATGGAAAACAGTATGGCGATTCCTCAAGGATCTAGAACTAGAAGTACCATTTGACCCAGCCATCCCATTACTGGGTATGTACCCAAAGGATTATAAATCATGCTGCTATAAAGACACATGCACACGTATGTTTATTGCGGCACTATTCACAATAGCAAAGACTTGGAATCAACCCAAATGTCCATCAGTGACAGACTGGATTAAGAAAATGTGGCACATATACACCATGGAATACTATGCAGCCATCAAAAAGGATGAGTTTGTGTCCTTTGTAGGGACATGGATGCAGCTGGAAACCATCATTCTTAGCAAACTGTCGCAAGAACAGAAAACCAAACACCGCATGTTCTCACTCATAGGTGGGAACTGAACAATGAGATCACTTGGACTCAGGAAGGGGAACATCACACACCGGGGCCTATCATGGGGAGGGGGGAGGGGGCAGGAATTGCATTCGGAGTTATACCTGATGTAAATGACAAGTTGATGGGTGCTGACAAGTTGATGGCTGCAGCACAGCAACATGGCACAAGTATACATATGTAACAAACTTCCACATTATGCACATGTACCCTAGAACTCAAAGTATAATAATAATAATAATAAAAACAAATATCCAGCCCTAAGAACATTTTAAAAAGAAACAAATAAATATATATCTTATTTTTATTTCACATGCACCAACTAAATGAAGCAGCAAATCCTGTCTATGGTAATTTCCTCCACAATTCAGGCTTAACTTTTCTTTAAAGTTTCATTCACTTTTTTCTCTTTTCCCATACTCTGCAGTCTAAAAATGCCAGTGTGCTTATGACTTCTTCAGATGTATGCAGTTTTTTCATGGTGGGCTTTACTGTTGACTCCACTTCAACTTTAACACCCACTTCACCTTGAAGTTCTACTTATGTTTCAAGGCTCATCTTTAAATATCTTCCTCATTAAATATTTTATGATCGCTCCTGTGATATTTGTTCTCTCCTCATAATTTTCTTTCATATTTCTTTGCTGATATCAGTTTTTTTATATGTGTGCACACCTGTGTGTATATTATTATAGCTTTCACAAGACTGTACATTTCCTAAATAAAAAGTCTTGATTTTATTTGAAGACTTTGTAATACTCAGCAGAATACCTTTCACATAGTAGATACTTATTGATAGTTGTTGAATTTAACTATACATAGAAACCTATCAAATAATCTATCTAAACAATTCCAGTGATAACTCCTTTGATTCAATATTTGACATATGTAACACAAGAAATTTCTCTTTCAACTGAGTAAAATTTTTCTGCCTATATTATCTGGTAATTGATCATAGTTCTAACTTTCCAAACTGCATAGTTGAATGGTTATTTTGGAACTTTAGGTCTCAGAAAGTTGTCCCCGTTTGGTCCCACATCCAATAAATCTGTATTTCTTGTCTATTCTTTTAAAAAAATAGATTTAGGGGGCAGAGATTTGTTACATGGATATATTGCATAGTGGTGAAGTCTGGGCTTTTAGTATAGGCATCATCCAAATAGAGTGCATTATACCCATTAAATCATTTCTCCTCCCATATCCCGCTTCCACCCTCCTACCCTTCCCAGTTATCAATGTCTATTATTCCACTCTAAATGGCCATATGTGCATATTATTTAGCCCCTACTTATAAGTGAGAACATGCAGTATTTTACTTTCTGTTTCTGAGTTATTTCATTTAAGATAATGTCCTCTAGTTCCATCCATGTTACTGCAAAAGACATCACTTCATTCTTGGGATTGAGTATGATTCCATGGTGTATACTGACCACATTTTCTTTATCCAGTCATCCAGTAGTGGACACTTAGATTGATTCCATATTTTCGCTATTGTGAAGAGTACTGTGATAAACACATGAATACAGGTTTTAAAAATATATAATAATTTGTTTTCCTTTGGGAAACTACTCAATAGTGGAATTGGCATCTCAAATAGTAGTTCAACTTTTAGTTCCTTGAGAAATCTCCATGTAGTTTTCCATAGAGTACTGGTAATTACATTCCCACCAACAGTGTGTAAATGTTCTCTTTTCTCCACATCCTCACAAACATCTGTTATTTTTTGACATTTTAATAATAGCCCTTCTGATAGGTATCTCATTGTGGTTTCAATCTGCACTTCTCTGATGATTAGTGGTGTTGAGCAATTTTCATAAGCTTGTTGGCCATTTGTATGTCTTCTCTAGAAAACTGTCTGTTAATGTCCTTTGCCCACTTTTTAATCGTTATTTGTTATTTGTTGTTGTTGAGATGTTTGAATTCCTTGTAGATTCTGAATATTAGTCATTTGTTAGATGCACAACTGGTAAATATTTTATCCCCTTCTGCAAGTTATCTGTTCACTCTGTTGATTAATTTCTTTTGCTGGACAGAAGCTTCATAGTTTAATTAAGTCCACTTTATCTATTTTTGTTTCTGTTGCATTTGCTTTTGAGGTCTTAGTCATGAACTCCTTGCCAAGGCAAATGTCTATAAAAGTTTTTCCTAGCTTTTCCTCTAGTATTTTTGAAACTTCAGGTCTTACATTTGAGTCTTTATTCCATCTTGAGTTAAATTTTGTATATGGTGAGAGATGGGGGTCCAGGTTCATTCTGCATATGGCAATCCAATTTTCCCAGCACCATTTATTTAATAGGGTTTCTGCCCTTTCCCCAGTGTGTTTTTGTCAACACTGTCACAGATCAGCCAGCTATAGATATGTGGCTTTATTTCTGGGTTCTCTACTCTGTTTCATTGGTCAATGTGTCTATTTTTATACCAGTACTGTGCTCTTTTGCTTACTATAGTCTTGTAGTGCAATTTCAAGTCAAGTAATGTGATGCCTACAGCTTTGTTCTTTTTGCTTAGGATTCTTTTGGCTATTCAGGCTCCTTTTTAATAAGAATTTTATATTTTTTTTAATTCCGTGGAAAAATGACTTTGGTAATTTGTTAGGTATTACATTGAATTTGCAGATTGTTTTGGCAGTATGGTCATTTTAACAATACCGATTTTCTGATCCATGATCATGGGATATTTTTCCATTTGTTTGTATCATCTACATTTTTTTCTCAGCATTTTGTAGTTTTCCTTGTAGAGATCCTTCACCTCCTTGATTAAATGAATTTCTACGTATTCTTTATAGCTATTATAAGTGAAGTTGAGTTCTTATTTGGTTCTCAGCTAGATAGCTATTGTCATTTAGAAATGCTACTGATTTTTGTATGTTGATTTTGTATCCTGAAACTTTACTGAATGTATTTATCAAATCTAGGAGTCTTTCGGTGGAGTCTTCAGAATTTTCTAGGTATACGATCATATCATCAGCAAATAGAGATAATTTGACTTCCTCTTTTCCAATTTTGATACGTTTCCTTTTTGCTCTTGCCTGATTGCTCTGACTAGGACTATTTTGAATAAAAGTGGTGAAAGTAGGCATCCTTGTCTTGTTTCAGTTCTTAGATAAAATGTTTTCAACTTTTTCCCATTCAGTATGATGTTGGCTGCCGGTTTGTCATACGAGGCTTTTATCATTTTCAGATATTTCCTTCTATTCCTAGCTTCTTGAGGGTTTTTATCATGAACTCATGCTGAATTTTATCAATTGCTTATTCTGCAACTATTGCCATGATCATATGAGGTTTTTTTAAAAAAAATCTGCTTATGTGGTGAATCATACTCATTGATTTGCCTATGTTGTGACATCCTTGAATCTGTGGAATAAAACCCACTTCATTGTTGGGTATTTTTTTTATGTGCTTTTTGATTCAGTTTGCTAGTATTTTATTAAGTATTTTTGCATCTATATTCATCAGGGATATTTATCTGTAGTTTTATTTTCATGTGTGTCCATGCCTGGCTTTGGTATTGGTGATACAGTCTGCATAAAATGAGTTAGGGATAATTCCCCCCTCATTGATGTTTTGGAACAGTTTTAGTTGGATTGGTACCAACTCTTCCTCCTATGTCTGGTAGAATTTGGCTGTTAATCCATCTGGTTCTGTATTTTTCTTATTTGGGAGACTTTTATTACTGATTCAATATTACTAATCAATATTAGTCTGTTCAGGTTTTCTGTTTCTTTCTGGTTCAATCTTTGGAGGTTATATTTCCAGGAATGTATTCATTTCCTTTACGTTTTCTAGTTTGTGAGTGTAGAGTTGCTCATAGTAGTTTGTGATGATCTTTTGTATTTCTAAGGTATCAATTGTAATGTCTCCTTTTTCATTTCTGATTGTACTTATCTGAATTTACTCTCTTCTTTTGTTGGTTAATCTAGCTAGTTGTCTATGACTTTTTTTTTATTTTTTCAAAGAACCAACTTTTCATTTTGTTGATTCTTTGTATTGTCCTTTTGGTATCAATTCTACTTAGTTCTGCTCAGATCTTTGTAATTTATTTTCTCCTGCTAGCTTTGGTTCCATTTGTTCTTGTTTTTCTAGTTTCTTGATGTATGATGTTAGGTTAACTTGTGATCTGTCTATTCTTTTGATGCAGGCATTGAATGCTATAAAACTCTCTCTCGGTACTGTTTTTGCTGTATGCCGGAGGTTTTCTTATGTTGCCTATTTTAACACCAAAATATCTTATCTTCACTTTTAGACTCAGTTTAGGCATCAAAATCCTTTACCTAAATCATAGTTTCCTTAGAGTTCTCTGGGTCTCCAATCTTACCTTTTCCCTCCTTCTGTTTTCCATAAAACATAAAGACCTCTTTAAAAGGTTTTTAATGCAATATTAATGTACAAAAAAAGTTCTCATTAATAAAATATATTTTAGAAAAGGCCAAAATCTTCCTTGCTATATTCCCCCAAACCCAGCCTCTTTCTGACTTCTCCACAGAGGTAACCATTGTACAGTTTTGATTTTTATCGTTTCTTTTTATATTTATATACATAAATATGGAAAAATAAAATTTAAAACAAATTTTATCCTTTGTATTTCAGATAGTAACACAGTTTCTTAAGGACACTTTTCCTGTTTTTTAAATACTGCATAAAACCAACTAAAGAAACTTGCTCATTACCCAGAATTCCTATGGATCTCACTGTCCCTTCATATTTTCTGTTCAACACTTTCCAAGGTATTAGCCCTCTGTGGTTTCAAACCCCACTGGCTAATTCTCTACACCTCTATCGTATCTATTTGGTAAGCTCATTCTGACTGCTACTTCTTTTAGACATAGAAATGCTGTGGAATGCTATATTTAAGCATTACTTCCTCAGGGTCCACTTGCATCAACCACAGTCACTAAGAACCCTACCACAATTACTCTAGCTTATTGCCAGAATCAATGACCTGGGATTTGGCAGTCTGATTCACCCTGCCCTACTTCAAACATTCCTGTTTTTACAAATGAGGATAAAATGTGGCACATTTTACAACACCAAACATCCAGCTCAAAGTTCTGTGGCCTTAAGAACTGAGACCAAGAACATGATTATTCCAATATATAGTTTTTTTGTTTTGCTTTGTTTTGTTTTTGTTTTTGTTTTGTGACAAAGTCTTACTCTTGTCACCCAGGCTGGAGTGCAATGGCATAGTCTCAGCTCACTGCAACTTCTACCTCCCGGGTTCAAGCAATTCTCCTGCCTCTGCCTCCCGAGTAACTGGGATTACAGGTGCACACCACCATGCCCAGCTAATTTTTCTATTTTTAGCAGAGATGTGGTTTCGCCATGTTGGCCAGGTTGGTCTCAAACTCCTGACCTCGTGATCCCCCACCAGCCTCCCGAAGTACTGGGATTACAGGTGTGAGCCACCACGCCTGGCCCCAATTTATATTCTTATTCATCTTTTAACAACAACATGTATTTAGCATCTACTGTAAATCAAGTAGTCAGATGGATATTGAGAATATAAACATGAACAAGACTAGCTTCTTGCCTTAAGAGTACTTAATGCCTAGTGAGGAATATAATTTGCAAAGATATAATTTAAAAAATATTTACTATATAGATTTACCTTCTTTCAAGAAACCTCAATAAAGAACACAAATATTGGATGATTCCTATTACAAGAACTTTAACCAGTAATTCTACTTTACTGCGACCATGGTATAAAATCAAAAACTACTTGACACAGAAATAGGAAGAAAGAACACTAAAAGGATAGAAACCACTGAAAGTGAGAATTAATAATGTGAGAAAATACTTGAAATAATAATGCAAGTCAATGGTAACATAAGATTGACTATGAAAATTTAAATTGACACTCAAATTTTGATAATGGCATCACTTGTCTATGAAGTGTTTTCCAAAGGTTAATCCATAGTCTGAATACATAACAACTATAGTACAAGGCCAAACACATAACTATTGCTTGAGGATCTTGTTAAAAATTTAGATTCCTGATACATCTCTACCAGGGAATATTATTTGGCATTAAAATTAGCCCCTCGTGCCCATGTTTTTCCAATTTAGGTCTCAGTCTAGACACCATTATTTGCTGGAAACCATTCCTTATTCCCCAAAATGAGATTGTTGCCCTCTTTATGTGCTGTGGTAGCATTCCAAATTTACTATCCATGCTATAATTCCACTATACTTGCCTTTGTCCTCTAGTCAACTACTCATGATGAGGTCAGGGACTTTGTTGTTATTAACACTTAATTTCCTATGCCTTGTCCACAGTAGATGTACAGTACCTATTTGCTGAATTACTGAATATATCTGTCTGATTTTCAGTACTGTGCTTGGATTAAAGTGACTGTTTTGTCACGTAGCATTGGAAACTCACCACTGCTCCATTTCTGGCTCATGCTGTGCATTACAGCAGGGTTTCTTACAAGTGCTAGCTCACAGGCTCCCTCTTGCTGGTTCTAGGTTTGTCCTCTGTATGGCACACAGATCAAATGTATTTTCCAGTAAAGCAACTTTCAGCCATTTGAACATAGCCATATATTTGTTCTTAGTCTTTTCTTTTTCTGGCTAACTATACATTTTGTAACTTCCAAGTGTCCCTTTTTGCTTTATGCATCATTATTATGCTTTCTTTTTCTTGTTGTTTTTGGTTTGTTGTTGTTTTAATTTTTATTTTACTTTAAGTTCCAGGATACATGTGCAGAACTGCAGGTTTGTCACATAGGTGGTTTGCTGCACCTATTGACCCATCCTCTAAGTTCCCTCCCCTCCCCCACTGCCCCCAACAGGCCCTCGTGTGTGTTGTTCCCCTCCCTGTGTCCATGTGTTCTCATTGTTCACCTCCCACTTATGAGTGAGAACATGTGGTGTTTGGTGTTCTGTATTAGTATTCGTTTTCTCTTTTCTGTTTTCTGTTTTCTGTTTTCTGTATTCTGTATTAGTTTGCTGAAGATGATGGCTTCCAGCTTCATCCATGTCCTTCAAGGACATGATCTCATTCCTTTTTATGACTGCATAGTATGCATGGTATACGTGTACCATATTTTCTTTATCCAGTATATCATTGATGGGCATTTAGTGTGGTTCCGTGACTTTGCTATTGTAAACAGTGCTGCAATAAACATACATGCACATGTGTCTCTATAGTAGAATCATTTATATTCCTTTAGGTAAATACCCAGTAATGGGATTGCTGGGTCAAATGGTGTTGCTGGTTCTAGATCCTTGAGATCTCAGAAATAACATCACACATCTACAACTATTTGCTCTTTCACAAACCTGACAAAAACAAGCAATTGGAAAAGGATCCCCTATTCAATAAATGGTGCTGGGAAAACTGGCTAACCACATGCAGAAAACTGAAACTGGACCCTTTCCTTACACCTTATACAAAAATTAACTCGAGATGGATTAAAGACTTAGATATAAAACCCAAAACGATAAAATCCCTAGAAGAAAACCTAGGCAATACCATTCAGGACAGGCATAAGGAAAACCTTCATGATAAAAATGCCAAAAGCAATTGCAACAAAAGCTAATATTGTCCTTTCAATACACTTTGGCAAGAACAAGACTAATAAAATCAATGCTTTTAGGCCACTGGAATACCATGTAATAAAATTAATGTCATTCTGTGGAAGGGACTAAAATGTCTCTAAGGTACTTTCCAGTTATAAAATTCTAGGACTCTACATGACTCTAAAACAGTATGAATTAAGATATTTAAATTCAATGTTCCAGGTTGACTTAGAGGAGATGTCCAAAGTCAAAATATAATTTCTTTTATTTTTTAGAAGACTAAGAACAAACATATGGCTATGTTCAAATGGCTGAATGTTGCTTTACTGGAAAATAATTATATTTGATCTGTGTGCCATACAGAGGACAAACCTAGAACCAGCAAGAGGGAGCCTGTGAGCTAGCACTTGTAAGAAACCCTGCTGTAATGCACAGCATGAGCCAGAAATGGAGCAGTGGTGAGTTTCCAATGCTACGTGACAAAACAGTCACTTTAATCCAAGCACAGTACTGAAAATCAGACAGATATATTCAGTAATTCAGCAAATAGGTACTGTACATCTACTGTGGACAAGGCACAGTGTCTCACTCTTGTTGCCCAAGCTAGAGTGCAATGGCGCAATCTCGGCTCACTGAAACTTCTGCTTCCAGCGATCAAGCGATTCTCCTGCCTCAGCCTCCTGAGTAGCTGGGATTACAGGCGCCCACCATCACGCCCAGCTAATTTTTTGTATTTTTAGTAGAGACGAGGTTTCACTATGTTGGCCAGGCTGGTCTCGAACTCCTGACCTCATGATCTGCCTGCCTCAGCCTCCCAAAGTGCTGGGATTACAGACATGAGCCACCGCCCCCAGCCCCAAAATATTATTTCTCTGTATGTTCTCCTGCTGTGACTTTCCTGCCTATGACCACTGGTTTTTAATATTAACTTTCTTGGTCATTTATTTTATTTAAATTTCTATTGATGATTCTAGCCATAAGTGCATTATTTTTTATTATAATGTTATTCTTCTAATATGTATAACTGTTAAAATGTTCTTCTAAAATTGATGAATAAGGACCTTATTTTTATTTTTTATATTAATTTTGAAATGATGTCAGGAAACTGAATGATAAACTGATTTTATTTTAGTTAATATACTCTTCTGTCAAGTATGCAGTTAATGGAACAAGAATCACTTCATAATCAGCAATTATAATTCCATACCCATTACAATCCATACCTGAAATTTTCTATATGAGACTTTTTCCATAATATTTCATATATTTAGGATATTAAGTAATGCCCATAAGCTTATCGTTGTGACATTTTTAACTGCAATTACATTGAATAAAAAAATGGAGATTATCAAATTCAACCTTTCTTACTATTAACATTAAACGTCAAGACCAAAGACATATGGCTATTTTGTGGCTGATTCAAAACTGAGCAGGCTTTGATGAAAAATATGCCGGGTTCTCAGCAGCCTATAAGAGCAGGAGTAACAGCTGAGACTGGACAGCAGTAGTAGCTAGAGACAAAAAAAAAAAAAAGTAGTCAACAATACAACATGTAGTCCCAAGAGGAATCATAAAGTAAGATTTGGAGATAGAATGTTTCACTAGTGAAGGAGGTAAAATTGTGTGGCTATAATACAACTGCGTGAGTATATTCTCCATATCAATGGTTGGAGTCTTCATAGTTCTGAATGTCCATGAATGACCAGTGGGATTCTAGCCAATGCCTGGGTCTATGAGAAAATTGCCCAAACTTCTTGCAGTCAAGAAGAACAAAACATTAATATTCAAAGCACTACCACACTGGTTTAGCGAGGGTCTTAGCAAGATTTTCCAGCACTAAGGGTCCCAGATGACAAGAGTAAAGTCAACATGGAAAAGAAGAAAGGAAAGAGAAGAAAACTCACCTAGGACCACACCTGCATAGCAATAAGACTCATTTCAGATGCTACTTCCTGGTGGAGTTAAAAGCTCACGTGTTATTTACATTGATGAAGATAGACTTTGAAAGCATACTGTCCTGAGTCTTGTATGTAAACCAAGGGTGGCAATAATTGCAACAATATTAGGCTAGAAAGAGAAGTGTCTGGTATCAGGCCTCTGCATATCTAGTTCACTCCTATCCCTGAAGCTTAATACAGTTGGCTTTTAAAAGACTAATTGCTAAAGGTGGTGTTACAGATAATTTTCTTCAATAGTTATATATCAACTCAGCTATAGTGACAACAGATACGAAAATCAAGAATCAAGATCAGAAGTGTAAACCTAGACTAGAAACAACTCTAGTAAGGTAGGGGCAAAATCCATTGACCAAGAAATAGCAAATGGGCTATTTTGACTTGTATAGAATTATTTCTTTATATAAAATTATTTTCTTAAAAGATTACATACATATAATGTATGATAAAGTTCCACGATAATAGAGGTTTTTTTCTTAAGGCAGGTTAATTTAATTTTATAGAAGGAACACTTTCAAAACTTCAAATAGCATAATTAGAGAAAAAAGTGACAAAAAAACGAAGAGATGAATACTGACTATAACTTACTCCCAAGACAAAAGACTATTTATTTCTGTAATTATTGACCGAAGCCTGACAATTCCATGATTAGATGAGGTAACAGCCAAGTTCCTGTTCACATGTATTACTGTTTCAAAACAATCCTAGTGGCAGAATTCTGACTGTTGAGACCAGAACTGCTCATAAAATCTGGAAGGTTTTTCTTTATCACAAGGCCCTGTAGATGGACAAATTTAAACATCAGATGAAAACACCCCTTAAGCTGATAGAACTGCACTTTTCTGGTTGATGACGTATTTTCTCGCGGTGGTAGTCTTAACCAGTAAGAATCTGCAAAACCACATTATGAATGAGAAGCAAAATAAGGTGCTTCATGTCCACCTGCCTCCTCAGGCTAGCCTCTAATGCCCACACCTCCACCCAACTGCCCGGCTTTCTTGTGTTCATTTGTCTTGATTTTCTTTCCTTGCAAAGAAACCAAATTGCAAAAGCAGACACAGGAAGGGAGGCAGCAGGAGAGAAGTAAGAAGGAAAGGTGGCAAACATGAGTGCTCCTTGGACAGATACCAAAGCAGGAGCTGAATTTGTTTCTTGTGGGGCATCAGTGGAATTCTTGTTTTAAAAAAACCCAGCCAGGCTTAGTGGCTTACACCTGTAGTCCTAATGCTTGAGAGGCTGAGGCAGGAGCATCACTTGAGGACAGGAGTTTGAGTCTCCACGAAAAGCAAACGAAAAATAATGGGGCGTGGTGGCTCCAGCCTGTAGTCCTAGCCACTCAGGAAGCTGAGACAAGAGGAGTTTGAGCAAGCAGTGAGTCATGATTGCACCCTGCAGCTGAGTTTTTAAACAAATATTCGCATACATGTATATTTTTATTAAATAATAAATCTTACTTTTAAAAATGAATACCACTTCAAATTACCCAATTAATTTATGGTATTTTCAAATTACTTTTGATCTCTTTGTGTGGACCTTACAAAGGAAGGGAGAAAGAAACTGACTAGGGTCAAAGTGAAAGAGGACCAAAAGTACCCCTGGGTTTTTTTTGTGTGTGTGTGTGTGTTTGTTTGTTTGTTTGTTTGTTTGTTTTTTGAGACAGTTGTACTCTTGTTGCCCAGGCTGGAGTGCAGTGGTGCGATCTGGGCTCACTGCAAGCTCCGCCTCCCGGGTTCACGCCATTCTCCTGCCTCAACCTCCAAGTAGCTGTGATTATAGGCATGCGCCACCACGCCTGGCTAATTTTGTATTTTTAGTAGAGACGGGGTTTCTCCATGTTGGTCAGGCTGGTCTCAAACTCCTGACCTCAGGTGATCCACCCGCCTTGGCCTCCCAAAGTGCTGGGATTACAGGCGTGAGCCACAGCACCCGGCCACCCCTGGGTTTTAAAAAAACAAGATGTGCTATTCTCTGTTGTGAATCGGGAAACAAGAATCATGAAGAGGAAATTCAACTCAGCAGGGAAAAAAATATTAAAACTGGGAAGTAGAAAGGAGACGTTAAAATCCTAAAAATAATCTCCAATTTGATTTATCTGACTACAGTTAGTAGAAATCATAACAAAACTGATGAATGGTTTTATCATTTCTCATTCTAGGACATTTATTGCAACAGAATTATTCTTCCATAGTAATCATGTCGTCTTTTCTTTTTTTTTTTTTTGGAGACGGAGTCTCGCTCTGTCGCCTGTCGCCCGTCGCCCAGGCTGGAGTGCAGTGGCCGGATCTCAGCTCACTGCAAGCTCCGCCTCCCGGATTTACGCGATTCTCCTGCCTCAGCCTCCTGAGTAGCTGGGACTACAGGCGCCCGCCACCTCGCCCGGCTAGTTTTTTGTATTTTTTTTTTTTTTAGTAGAGACGGGTTTCACTGTGTTAGCCAGGATGGTCTCGATCTCCTGACCTTGTGATCCACCCCCGTCTCGGCCTCCCAAAATGCTGGGATTACAGGCTTGAGCCACGGCGCCCAGCTAATATCGTCTTTTCTTAACATCACTTCCTCTTCTCTGATCTTTTTCCTAACTGGAGTTCCAGGACTAGAAGTTGCTCATGCCTGCATCTCTATCCCCTTCTGCTGTCCCTACATAACTGCTCTCTCTCAGAATGGCATCATTCTATTCGTCATCATCACTGAGTCCAATCTCCACAAACCAATGTACTATTTCCTCTCTATGCTCTCAACCACTGACCTGGGCTTGTGTGTTTGGACACTAGTCGCTATGCTGGGCATATTCTGGTTCAATCAAGTAGAAAGAATAAAAGAAAGTTTAGATTAGAAATTAATGAAATAGAAAATAGAAAAAACAACAATCAACAAAACAAAGCTAATTATTTGATACAAGTGAATTAGTAATTTTAAAACTTCTCAAGAAGAAAAACATAGACCTAGATGATTCACTGGCAAATTTCACTAAACACTTAAAGAAAAATTAATATCAATTCTTCATAAGCTATTTCAAAAATGGAAGAGTAAATACATCCCAACTCATTTTATGAAGTCATTTTATCATGATGTTAAAACTATGCAAAGACATCATAGAAAAAGAAAATCGTTAAGATTTGTTGTGACTATAGATGAAAAGATCATCAATTAAATATAGCAAACTAAATCCAGCAACATATAAAAAGGATTATATACCATGACTAAGTGAAATTTATTCCAAGAATGCAAGGTTGATTTAACAATAGAAAAAAACCTATAGAACAATGAATAGGATAAAGAACAAAAACTACATGATCATCTCAAAGATGTAGAAGAAGCATCTGACAAGATTCAACTATCATTTTTTATAACAACACTCAACAATGTAGAACAAAAAGGAACTTTGTAAACTGATAATAGGCATTTATGAAAAACCCACAGGTAACATGATCCTTAATGGGGAAAGTCTGAATAGTCCCCTCTAATATAATGAAAAAGGCAAGGATGTCCACTCTCATCTATTTTATTCAACACTGCCCTGGAGGTTCGAGCCACAACAGCTAGACAAGGCAAGGAAATAACATCCAGGGAAAGGAGAAGGTAAAACTATTTCTATTTGCTTTGACATCATCTTTTGATTAATGATGATCATCATGATCTAAGAATTTTAAAATTCTTAGAATTTTCTACTAAATTTTTTAATCTACTAAATATTAAAACTAATAAATGGGTTCAGAAAAGTTGCAGAATATAAGATCAATAAAAAATTGTATTTCCATACACTAAAAATGAACAATCTAAAACTAAAATTAAGAGAAAAATTCCATTTACAATAGCATCAAAAAGAATAGTTAGAAATATGTTTAATTAAAGAGGCATAAGACTTGCACACTGAAACCAAAATATTGCTGAAATAAATTAAAGATGGAACAACATGTTGTAAATGTAAATGGAACAACATGTCATATTCATAGATTTGAAGACTTAATCTTGCTAAGACGGCTGTAATTCCCAAGTTGGTTTACAAATGTAATCACCATCAAAATTCAATCTTGCTTCCTTGCATAAATTGTCAAGCTGGTCCTAAAATACATACAGAATTTTAAGGGTTCCAGAAGAGCCAAAATAATCTTGAAAAAGAAGAGCGAAGTTGGGTGCTTCACGCTTACTAATATCAAAATTTATTACACAGCTACCATTATTCAGCCAGTACATAGTACTGGCATAGGACAGACATATCCATCAATGAACTGGAATTGAGAGTCAGGAAATGTACACTCACATGTCCTGTCAACTAATTTTTAACCAGGGTGTCAAGACAGCTCAATGAAGAAAGAATGGTGTTTTCGACAAATGGCGTTGCCACCCAAATTTCCACCAACTAAAAAGTGAATATACAAAATGTGATGGAGCCATGCAATGGAATATTCATTCAGCTATGAAAAGGACGGCAGTACTGATACTTACCACACAATGTATAAACCTTGAAAACACTGCACTAAATGAAAAAAGCCCATCACAAATGCCCAATAGTGTATGATTCAATTTATATAAAATCTTCAGAATAGGCAAATCTATAGAGACAGAA
The DNA here is from genome assembly GCF_043159975.1 of Macaca nemestrina. Lineage (NCBI taxonomy): Eukaryota > Metazoa > Chordata > Mammalia > Primates > Cercopithecidae > Macaca > Macaca nemestrina. Next base: position 69,956,962 of record NC_092136.1, read on the forward strand.
AGTAGATTAGTGATTGCTCAGGGCTGAGAGGGATGGAGAGCAATGAGGTACAACTGCTTCTGGATAGGGTGCTTCTCTTGGAGTTCATGAAAATTTTCTATAGTTTCTTGGAACAACAAGTAACATATTAAGTACAGCCACATAACTTCATGAATATACTAAACACCATTAATTTTTACCTTTTAAATGAATGAATTGTATGTATGTGAATTGTATCACAATAAAACTATTATATTAAAAAAGAATTAAAGATTATGTAAGAAAGTTGATCTTTAATTCCTAGCCTATAAAAATAAGAAGAAAAAGATTAAATTCACAGTTTCCCTGGAATATAAGTAAGCTTATAATTAGTGATCCATAAAGATAGAGAATTCATAAAAAGATACAACAAAAGATGAAATAACATTGACAGACAAACTGCAGCCCAAAATATGTACAGGAGAATATCAAAGGAGAAGTGGAAGCAATTCAATGGGATGGTTCAGTCTCTGAAGTGTGGATTGGTAAACTCCATTGTAATGACCAGTCATTTTACTGTCCCACTAACCCTACCCTGGCCTATTTGTGCCATCCTTTAGGACATGAAGAGATATTTGCCTCAAGGTGGGAAGAATGAATGTGGGTAGTTTCTCCAAGGTAGGTCTACACTTCAACTCACTGGCAACATCCAGGAGGAACAGAGAGCCCTTATACCCAGATGAGGAGCTAATAGTCTACCATCCTTCCCAATGACAGACTATCTTATCCTTTCCCCACAATACAGAAGGAAAGCCATCCATAGTGAATAGAAACAATATCCACAAAAACATGAACAGAAAATATTAAAAACAGTGAAGAATCCCTAAATACATCATTTCTGGTGGGCTACAAATTGACAGGAAATAGCCACATGTATGAACCCACACATGTGCACACACACATGCACAAAAACTCTTTAACACTAGATTAAGTAATAGAACATTAAATTCAGAATATTATAGAAAATGTCCCCATACCAGAGGTATATATGTAGCATATCTTATAGTGTCTTTTCTTATTCTCCAGAAACATCAGTGTGGAAGGAGAGGGCAAGGGACAGCAAAGCCACTGACAACTGTCTTTACATGTCAGGGTACTGACAGATCAGTGCCCGATTTCCTAACTAGCCATAGTCCTTAGGCCAGTGGATACTTACAGCTTTCATCTTCCTACTGAAAGAGCTTATACAAATGAGCTACACATTTAATGGGAAAAGAAAGAAATGTTTGTGGACCCTCTTGGCATTCAAGAAAAATTCAGTGTCAGCTAGGCCACATCTAATTGTGTGTGTGTTGTGAGTGGTGGGGAAGCAGACTCTGTTTGTGTACATCTCTAAAACCCAAAGTGGCCTACTGTGAATGGTGCATCTGGCCAGGTGCAGTGGCTCATGCCTGTAATCTCAGCACTTTGGGAGGCCAAGGTGGGCAGATCACCTGAGGTCAGGAATTCGAGACCAGCCTAGCCAACATTGCGACTCTACTAAACATACAAAATTTAGTAGAGATCAACCCCATCTCTACTAAACACACAAAATTAGCCAGGACTGGTGGTGCACGCCTGTAATCCCAGCTACTAGGAATGCTGAGGCAGGAGAATCACTTGCACCTGGGAGGTGGAGGTTGCAGTAAGCCAAGATCATGCCATTGCACTTTAGCCTGGGCAAAGAGAGCAAAACTCCGTTTAAAAAAAAAAAAAAAAAAAAAAAAAAGAATGGTGCATCTTTGTTGTGGTTGGAAATGCAAGATGCAATATTTTTCATTTGTTGTGGAAGAGATGCCCCAGCATACCTCAGACTACCAGACCACTAAAAGTTTTACTGATGTGGCAGGGCGCAGCATCTTTGTAGGGTCTACCAGCTATCCTTGGGAGTTCCTGTTGTCTCACATGATTAGCATGGTTTTATCATCTCATCAATATGGTGGACCAGTGTGATTCTCTAAGGGATGTCTTACTGCTCCAGGTCTCTCAGACTGCATTGTGATAGAGATCCAGAGAAACAACATAGTCTTGAGTGCATACTATCGTACATTATGACTAAATTCAAACTGTTCCTATTCCTCAGTTTGTCTCGTGGATGGAAAAATATCAATAGCCACATAGCATGCATTGGAAGCTGTGTTAATATGATCTAGCAAAGCAGCAGCAAATAAGGCTCCTGTTTGGTTAAGTTTGCAGTAGTCATCTGTCATTCTCAATGCTCGCTTTCTCTCTCTCTCTCTCCCTCTCTCTCTCTCCCAGAAACCTAAGTGTTAAAATAAAAGGAGATCTGATGAGAAATTCTATCTCTGCACCCTGGCTCTCTAATGGTGCTATTAATGTCTGTCATCCTCTTCCAATACTGATTCCAAAGCTTAAGGAGAAATCAGGTTGCAGCTATCCCACGAGGGAAGTGAAGACTGTATCTGGAACTCAGAGGTTTCACTGGGGCACCTCGTATGTCTCATATCTGACAGTAAAGGCAAATGAAATACTAAAGAAACCCAATAGGGAAAGATCAATGAGAACACAGTCCTTTTGGAATAAAAATTTGGGTAAACCACCAGTCAAAGTGAAAGCTAAGGAAAAGGTGATGTGTATTAGTTTAGTGGGCTTAAAGAAAATGATAAATATAAGCCATTGTCTCATGACTAGCTACAAAAATGAGGACTGTATTATCTATGCATTTTTAACGCAAATATATTACCCAGTTATTTTCCCTTCCCTCACTACTTTGTATGAGGAGTGCGGATATTACTTAACTTTACGATGCATCACTTAGGTCATCAGACCACAAAAATCCATACCTGATCAGATTGGGAGAATTGTTTACCAGTTGGGCTTCCTGGATTTGCAATGAACTCAATGAGAGGCTTTCTCATTTCCACTTTTGACAGAGAAAAGGAAAGTTATGTTTATATATGTGTATATATATATACACACACACACACACACACATATATATATGCTGATGCCTATTAGGTTAAATCATGAAGTCATTAAATATATTTGATGAATAGCAAAAAGAGTGAACTGTGTTTATCTTGAACATATTTGCCCTCAAATCCGTTTATTTCCCTTACTCTACCCTGCTCAATACCTCCAAGATGCTGACCCTTGCAGGCTAGCTATCTCAGCCTTCCATGTTAGCCGTATTCTAGTTGGGTTTGGCCCATGGGAGAAACTAGTTAAGTCTGAAGGTGAGGCAAGGAGTTAGGGAGTTTCTTACTGCCCCTCTCTGTTTGGGGCAGCTTCTCTAGCAGTGTTGCATTTTCTCCACATGTCCACCTTCTATCAGGGTGCCATAGCTCCTGAGCTCCAATCACACCAAGGAAATTCCAGCCACGAGGCTGTAGTAGCTTGCTGCAAACAGGTTACCTCACCATCATCTGCCCAGCTGTCAGGTTTCAATAACATCCTTTGAAAATATTTGTAGTGGCTTCTAATTTTCTGCTTAAACTCTGACTTTTACGTTGTATTGCCCAACAATTTAACTTCCAGAGAATTTAACTTACATATGAACTAGGAAGATGCTTATCGTACAATTTTTAAAGCTTTGGATAAAAATATTTAATATTTAATGAAAAATATTTAGTTTTTTTAGTCATGGCAAAAAAATGGGAACAATTTAAATGGCTGTGACTAGGGAGATGATTTTTTATGCAAAGCATGTAGTATGTTTTTAACATAAAATGCTACACACAAGTTTTTTAAACCATATATAATTATATAAACATATACATCAACATATATGATCTCAAAATAGATTTAGTTAATAAAGCAAAATGCACATTGAATATTGAATATGTAAATAGAATGCATTTACTTGATTTTAAAATTTCTAAACAATTCCATGTGCTCTGTGTGTGTGTATGTGTATGTGCATGTGTATATATTCAAGAAAAATTTAAAGACTTTAAAAGGAATGTTGCTCACCACTTTGAGATAGTGTTTACCTCTAGCAAGCACCTCCTAAGAAAAAAAGGGGAAGACTATTAAGAGGGGACAAAAGGCAATATTTTGCCTTGATCATATTTATCAGAAACAAAATTGTGAGATAGAGATTTGTACGCAGAAAACTTATTAAAGTGTCCTTTCTGAAATAGCATCCATTATAGAAGTAAGGGAGGCCCGATTGGGCAAAAGGGGATCTGAACTGTGTCACACTTATAACAGAGGCCACAAGTCCCATGGGCACTCTAGAGCTGAAATGGCCCTTCAGAGTTGTCTAGGCAAGGGGGACAAGGCCTCTGTACTCTGTATTGACCAGTATTGACCAGTCACTGGATAAGACCCTTAATAAACTTGGGTGTGGCAACTCCACTGGTCCAAGGGCAATTTCTAGAGAGGGACTCAGCTGTAAGCAGTCAGTACCCAATACTCTGGAAAGCTATGGAAATCATGCCTTCATTCTGAAGAGAGGATTAACATGTGTAAGTTTTAATTTATTCTTGGATTATAATATGTTTAACAAGGAACGATTTCCCTATGTTAAATTACCCAGGTCCTTTCCAACTGTTAATGTCATGTGAAAATCCAATTGTGACTAGCATCTTTATTAATCATTTTTTCATATCTTATTTTTCCTTGAATATATCATTTTAATTACAATTACTGAATTTTAAAAGATAATAATTTTTTCCTAATACATACCTCGTTTTTAAACTTTTACTTTTCAGGAGAACTGTACCAGTTTATACTCCCAACAGCTGATCATGAGTGTATTCTGCTCACCTACGCTCAGCAGTATTGTGACATTTTTACTTCAATATTTTCTAATTTAATAGTTGGATAATGACAGCTCATTATTTTGTTCTATGACTTCTTAATTACTACTAACCCTGAATAGACAGGTTTTTTGTTTGTTTGTTTGTTGTTTTTTGTTTTGAGACAGAGTCTTGCTCTGTTGCCCAGGATGGAGTGCAGTGGCATAATCTTGGCTCACTGCAATCTCCACCTCCGGGGTTCAAGCAATTCTCTTGCCTCAGCCTCCAAGAAGCTGGGATTACAGGCATCCGCCAACATGCCTGACTGATTTTTGTATTTTTATTAGAGACGGATTTTCACCATGTTGACCAGGCTGGTCTTGAACTACTGACCTCACCTCGGCCTTCCAAAGTGCTGGGATTACAGGCGTGAGCCACCCTGCCCAGCCAAGTATTTTTTTTATTAGGATTGTCATGTACCTTGTACTAAACCAAACATTTTTAAAAATACAGATTTTTTTTCAAATATGGCCATAAAAATTTCTTTTTAAATAATAAAATCTTTATATTTGCTATTTATAAATGTTTGATGACTGTAAGCAAACATTTTAGCAAATGCTATTAAACAGACCATGTGATGCCTAGTGAGCAATATCTCCTTCTAAATGATCTGATTGAAAGTAAGAAGTGATACTGATTGTCTTTTATAATGTAACTAAAGTTGATGAACAAACAGTATGCATGGGAGGTTATCTTTAAAGCAAATGGAGTTTTTGTTTTGGTTTTTATTTTCTTATTTGTTTTTTATCCCTCACTCCCTTTATAGCTACTCAGTGGAAAACATTTTTTCTTACCCCTGTATAAAAATGTTGACAAGCAATAAAAGTTTTTTGCTTATCATAAAAAATAGAAAGTCTTACTTGATTTTTATGGATTTTTGTTTTTGGTTTTGTTTTGTTTTAGAGACAGGGTCTCTGTCTTCACCCAGGATGGAGTGCAATGGCATGATCATAGTTCACTGCAACCTCAAATTCCTGGCCTCAAGCAATCCTGAACCTCCTGCCTCAGCCTCCTGAGTAGCTAGGGCTATAGGTGTAGGCCCTACTGTGCCTGGCTAATTTTTTAACTTTTTTGTAGAGATAGGATCTCAGTATTCTGCTTAGGCTGGTCTCAAACTCCTGGCCTGAAGCGATCCTCCCACCTCAGCCTCCCAAAGTGCTGGGATTACAAGCGTGAAGCACCACCCTGGGCCAAAAAGTCCTGCTTAAAGTTATAAAACACACTTTCCATTTAGAAATAAATTAATCGACACTTGCATCTTCATTCAAAAATAATACTCCTCTCTGCTATCTGAGCTAAAGCTGGCTATAGGTAGTCCTCAGGACATCTAGAGAGAGGCTTCATTGGCTTCTCTTCTCTTTCACACACTCATATATTTCTAGCTATTATTTTAACACTGTCAAGGTCAAAGCTAAAAGAAAATAAAACCAATGGTAAATTTTTTTTTTCTTTTTAACAAAGTTGCGCTCTTGTCTCCCAGGCTGGAGTACGGTCGCGCGATCTCGGCTCATTTCAACCTCTGCCTCCTGGATTCAAGTGATTCTCGTGCCTCAGCCTTCAATTAGCTGGTACTACAGGCACGTGCCACCACACCTGGCTAATTTTGAAATATTTTTAGTAGACCCTGAGTTTCACCATGTTGTCCAGGCTGGACCTCAAGTGCTCCACTCGCCTCAGTCTCCCAAAGTGCTGGGATTACAGGCGTGAGACACCATGCCTGACCTAGTAAAATTCTTATTTATTCGATATTGTCATAAGATGTTTTCATATTTGCTAGGCTTAGTGGTTTTGGGGACTTTCTCTTGGACTTCTTATATGAGTTCATCCAAGTCTCCCAACAAACACTACTGGTTTCTCACCAGAGGTTGCTTTGATCTGGTGAATGTGCTCTATTTCTTTCCGCAGCCCAGAGGTTACCCCCAGTTCTCTTCTGTTGAGGCTTTACTGTGCCTCCAGACAGCCCTACTGGACATCATCTAAGAGGACCTTTTTACAGGCTCTCTCAAATGCACACAGTGTACTTCTGGTCCACAGGACACACTCAGGCAGTCTTGCACAAGCAGATTTGTGAGAGTAGTATGGACCCTATATATGAAACAGCAATTCTTTCTACTCTACCACCACAGAAAGTCTCCCTTTTTCTGATTTTCAGCTGTCTCAGAGGGAGTCAGTGCACTCACTACCTCAGATCTCTCTGAAGGGAGTCATTATATCTCTGCCCAACCACCTGATGAGACAGTGAATAAGATCTTAACACAGTTTTCTCTAAAGTGGTCCTCTTCACAAGTCTTATGATGAGAACCCCCATTTAACAGCACCTCCTGTGTCATAAGATACTATGTCCATACCACCTCTATATCACAATTTTCTGACATCAGAGAAAGAAAAAGAAAAGAAGTTCTCAGCAAACAAGGCTCTGACAACAAAAGCTGGCAGTTCTTGCAAAGACACCATTTGCCTCTTGCTTAAGATACTAAGCTAGCCCACCATTAGGGTGTGTAAAAAGACATTTGCAATTTTAAGATGCCAAGAATTCTGTTATATACATGTTTCTCTATTTCCTCTTTGGGCATGCAGATTAGCAGGAAACAAAACAGTCTTAAATTTCACTTTTTAGGCTGTTATCTTTGTGTCTATATATTAGTCAGTTCTCGCACTGCTATAAATACCTGAGACTGGGTAATTTATAAAGAAAAGAGGTTTAATTATGTCACGGCTCTGCAGGTTCTACAGGAAGCATGGTGCTGGAGAGGCCTCAGGAAACTTACAATCATGGCAGAAGCCAAAAGGGAGCAATAATTCACATGACTGAAGAAGGAGCAAGGGGGAGGTACCACATACTTCTGAACAACCAGATCTCATGAGAAATCACCATGCAAAAACAGCACCAAGAGGGATGGTGTTAAGCCATGAAAAACTGTCCCTGTGATCCAATCACCTTCCACCAGGCCCCCCTCCAACAATAGGGATTACAATTCAACATGAGATTTAGGCAGGAACACAGATCCAAACTACATCGGTCTATAACAATTTCTTTAATTCTTCAGTGAATTGCATATTCTCTTTGTCACCTAACCTGTCTTCCTTGATAGTCTGACAGCTCACTTTGGAATTTAGTAGTTGTGATTTTTCTGCCTCAGCCATAACTAGGGAGGAAAAATTCAATTTTAACATTGTATTATAGCAATCAATGAAGTTGTTCTATTGGATTCATTTATACAGAAAGTTTCTCCTACCACCTCATATCCCTTTCTGGGATTTTTGTGTAGGAATCATGGAGAACTTATCTTTAGATTTTATATTCTCCAAAATATTGGGGTATAATTTTTGCTTCCAAACCATTAGAACGGCAAATTTCTAATCCTTGCATTTCACAAGGTAAACAGTAAATCGGTTCCTTTAACCTTATGTTTTTAATGTAAACTAAAGTCAAAAGAACAATACTACTGCAGAACTGAAGCCTCTCTCCTCTTAGTCCGAAACTTTAGCTGTCTATGCTATTTAGGCCAGAGAAAACGTACAATGCTTTGTGTTCAGATCCCTACAAGTCATCTAACCAGGAGGCCACAAGTCCACCCCACCTTCCATTTCTGGTTTCAGGTCCTGAAGAGTATAGAGAAAATCCTGCTTTTCCTGGGGTTTTAAATGCTGGCAAAAGCAAGGCTTATGGTAATAAGACCCAGATCAAAGGCCTATCCTCCTGGTTCAGCCTGCCTGCCTCCACTCCTGCCTCCACCACGTCCATCAGGGTGACCCAGAAGTCCTACGAGGTGTCCACCTCTGGCCCCCGAGGCCTTCAGCAGCCACTTCTACACGAGTGGGCCCGTTGCCTGCATCAGCTCCTCGAGCTTCTCCCCAGTGGTACCAGCAACTTCTGGGGTAGCCTGAGCAGAGGCTATGGTGGGACCAGTGGCATGGGAGGCATCACAACTGACACGGTCAACCAGAGCCTGCTGAGCCTCCTTAACCTGGAGGTAGACCCCAACATCCAGGCTGTGCCCACCCAGGAGTAGGAGCAGATCAAGACCCTCAACAGTCAATTTGCCTCCTTCATCGACAAGGTACAGTTCCTGAAGCAGCAGAACAAGATGCTGGAGACCAAGTGGAGCCTCCTGCTGGAGACTCACCTGGAAGGGCTGACTGACGAGATCGGCTTCCTCAGGCAGCTGTATGAAAAGGAGATCCGGGAAGATGGCCAAATAGGAACAGCTCCAGTCTCCAACTCCCAGCGCGAGCGACACAGAAGACCGGTGATTTCTGCATTTTCAACTGAGGTACTGGGTTCATCTCACTGGGGAGTGCCGGACGATCGGTGCTGGTCAGCTGCTGCAGCCCGACCAGCGAGAGCTGAAGCAGGGCGAGGCATTGCCTCACCTGGGAAGCGCAAGGGGGAAGGGAATCCCTTTTCCTAGCCAGGGGAACTGAGACACACAACATCTGGAAAATCGGGTAACTCCCACCCCAATACTGTGCTTTAGGCAAACAGGCACACCAGGAGATCATATCCCACACCTGGCCGGGAGGGTCCCACACCCACGGAGCCTCCCTCATTGCTAGCACAGCAGTCTGTGATCTCGCGGCAAGGCAGCAGCGAGGCTGGGGGAGGGGCGCCCGCCATTGCTGAGGCTTAAGTAGGTAAACAAAGCTGCTGGGAAGTTCGAACTGGGTGGAGCTCACAGCAGCTCAAGGAAACCTGCCTGTCTCTGTAGACACCACCTCTGGGGACAGGGCACAGTAAACAATAACAAACGCAACAGAAACCTCTGCAGACAAAAGCGACTCTGTCTGACAGCTTTGAAGAGAGCAGTGGATCTCCCAACACGGAGCTTGAGATCTGAGAAGGGACAGACTGCCTGCTCAAGTGGGTCCCTGACCCCTGAGTAGCCTAACTGGGAGACATCCCCCACTAGGGGCAGTCTGACACCCCACACCTCACGGTGGAGTACACCCCTGAGTGGGAGCTTCCAAAGCAAGAATCAGACAGGTACACTCGCTGTTCAGAAATATTCTATCTTCTGCAGCCTCTGCTGCTGATACCCAGGCAAACAGAGTCTGGAGTGGACCTCAAGCAATCTCCAACACACCTACAGCTGAGGGTCCTGACTGTTAGAAGGAAAACTATCAAACAGGAAGGACACCCACACCAAAACCCCATCAGTACATCACCATCATCAAAGACCAGAGGCAGATAAAACCACAAAGATGGGGAAAAAGCAGGGCAGAAAAGCTGGAAATTCAAAAAATAAGAGCGCATCTCCCCCGGCAAAAGAGCGCAGCTCATCGCCAGCAACGGATCAAAGCTGGACGGAGAATGACTTTGACGAGATGAGAGAAGAAGGCTTCAGTCCATCAAATTTCTCAGAGCTAAAGGAGGAATTACGTACCCAGCGCAAAGAAACTAAAAATCTTGAAAAAAAAGTGGAAGAATTGATGGCTCGAGTAATTAATGCAGAGAATGTCATAAACGAAATGAAAGAGATGAAAACCATGACACGAGAAATACGTGACAAACCGACTCGATCAACTGGAAGAAAGAGTGTCAGCGATTGAGGATCAAATGAATGAAATGAAGCGAGAAGAGAAACCAAAAGAAAAAAGAAGAAAAAGAAATGAACAAAGCCTGCAAGAAGTATGGGATTATGTAAAAAGACCAAATCTACGTCCGATTGGGGTGCCTGAAAGTGAGGTGGAAAATGGAACCAAGTTGGAAAACACTCTTCAGGATATCATCCAGGAGAACTTCCCCAACCTAGTAGGGCAGGCCAACATTCAAATCCAGGAAATACAGAGAACGCCACAAAGATACTCCTCAAGAAGAGCAACTCCAAGACACATAATTGCCAGATTCACCAAAGTTGAAATGAAGGAAAAAATCTTAAGGGCAGCCAGAGAGAAAGGTCGCATTACCCACAAAGGGAAGCCCATCAGACTAACAGCAGATCTCTCGGCAGAAACTCTCCAAGCCAGAAGAGAGTGGGGGCCAATATTCAACATTCTTAAAGATAAGAATTTTAAACCCAGAATTTCATATCCAGCCAAACTAAGTTTCATAAGTGAAGGAGAAATAAAATCCTTTACAGATAAGCAAATGCTTAGAGATTTTGTCACCACTAGGCCTGACTTACAAGAGACCCTGAAGGAAGCACTCAACATGGAAAGGAACAACCGGTACCAGCCATTGCAAAAACATGCCAAAATGTGAAGTCCATCGAGGCTAGGAAGAAACTGCATCAACTAACGAGCAAAATAACCAGTTAATATCATAATGGCAGGATCAAGTTCACACATAACAATCTTAACCTTAAATGTAAATGGACTAAATGCTCCAATTAAAAGACACAGACTGGCCAACTGGATAAAGAGTCAAGACCCATCAGTCTGCTGTATTCAGGAGACCCATCTCACACGCAGAGACATACATAGGCTCAAAATAAAGGGATGGAGGAAGATTTACCAAGCAAATGGAGAACAAAAAAAAGCGGGGGTTGCAATACTAGTCTCTGATAAAACAGACTTTAAACCATCAAAGATCAAAAGAGACAAAGAAGGCCATTACATAATGGTAAAGGGATCAATTCAACAGGAAGAGCTAACTATCCTAAATATATATGCACCCAATACAGGAGCACCCAGATTCATAAAGCAAGTCCTTAGAGACTTACAAAGAGACTTAGACTCCCATACAATAATAATGGGAGACTTCAACACTCCACTGTCAACATTAGACAGATCAACGAGACAGAAAGTTAACAAGGATATCCAGGAATTGAACTCATCTCTGCAGCAAGCAGACCTAATAGACATCTATAGAACTCTCCACCCCAAATCAACAGAATATACATTCTTCTCAGCACCACATTGTACTTACTCCAAAATCGACCACGTAATTGGAAGTAAAGCACTCCTCAGCAAATGTACAAGAACAGAAATTATAACAAACTGTCTCTCAGACCACAGTGCAATCAAACTAGAACTCAGGACTAAGAAACTCAATCAAAACCGCTCAACTACATGGAAACTGAACAACCTGCTCCTGAATGACTACTGAGTACATAACGAAATGAAGGCAGAAATAAAGATGTTCTTTGAAACCAATGAGAACAAAGATACAACATACCAGAATCTCTGGGACACATTTAAAGCAGTGTGTAGAGGGAAATTTATAGCACTACATGCCCACAAGAGAAAGCAGGAAAGATCTAAAATTGACAATCTAACATCACAGTTAAAAGAACTAGAGAAGCAAGAGCAAACACATTCGAAAGCTAGCAGAAGGCAAGAAATAACTAAGATCAGAGCAGAACTGAAGGAGATAGAGACACAAAAAACCCTCCAAAAAATCAATGAATCCAGGAGTTGGTTTTTTGAAAAGATCAACAAAATTGACAGACCACTAGCAAGACTAATAAAGAAGAAAAGAGAGAAGAATCAAATCGACGCAATTAAAAATGATAAAGGGGATATCATACTGACCCCACGGAAATACAAACTACCATCAGAGAATACTATAAACACCTCTACGCAAATAAACTGGTAAATCTAGAAGAAATGGATAATTTCCTGGACACTTACACTCTTCCAAGACTAAACCAGGAAGAAGTTGAATCCCTGAATAGACCAATAGCAGGCTCTGAAATTGAGGCAATAATTAATAGCCTGCCAACTAAAAAAAGTCCAGGACCAGATGGATTCACAGCTGAATTCTACCAGAGGTACAAGGAGGAATTGGTACCATTCCTTCTGAAACTATTCCAATCAATAGAAAAAGAGGGAATCCTCCCTAACTCATTTTATGAGGCCAACATCATCCTGATACCAAAGCCTGGCAGAGACACAACAAAAAAAGAGTATTTTAGACCAATATCCCTGATGAACATCAATGCAAAAATCCTCAATAAAATACTGGCAAACCAGATTCAGCAACAAATCAAAAAGCTTATCCACCATGATCAAGTGGGCTTCATCCCTGGGATGCAAGGCTGGTTCAACATTTGCAAATCAATAAATATAATCCAGCATATAAACAGAACCAAAGACAAGAACTACATGAGTATCTCAATAGATGCAGAAAAGGCTTTTGACAAAATTCAACGGCCCTTCATGCTAAAAACGCTCAATAAATTCGGTATTGATGGAACGTACCTCAAAATAATAAGAGCTATTTATGACAAACCCACAGCCAATATCATACTGAATGGGCAAAAACTGGAAAAATTCCCTTTGAAAACTGGAACAAGACAGGGATGCCCTCTCTCACCACTCCTATTCAACCTAGTGTTGGAAGTTCTGGCTAGGGCAATCAGGCAAGAGAAAGAAATCAAGGGTATTCAGTTAGGAAAAGAAAAAGTCAAACTGTCCCTCTTTGCAGATGACATGATTGTATATTTAGAAAACCCCATTGTCTCAGCCCAAAATCTCCTTAAGCTGATAAGCAACTTCAGCAAAGTCTCAGGATACAAAATTAATGTGCAAAAATCACAAGCATTCTTATACACCAGTAACAGACAAGCAGAGAGCCAAATCAGGAATGAACTTCCATTCACAATTGCTTCAAAGAGAATCAAATACCTAGGAATCCAACTTCCAAGGGATGTAAAGGACCTCTTCAAGGAGAACTACAAACCACTGCTCAGTGAAATAAAAGAGGACACAAACAAATGGAAGAAGATACCATGCTCATGGATAGGAAGAATCAATATCGTGAAAATGGCCATACTGCCCAAGGTAATTTATAGATTCAATGCCATCCCCATCAAGCTACCAATGAGTTTCTTCACAGAATTGGAAAAAACTGCTTTAAAGTTCATATGGAACCAAAAAAGAGCCTGCATCTCCAAGACAATCCTAAGTCAAAAGAACAAAGCTGGAGGCATCACGCTACCTGACTTCAAACTATACTACAAGGCTACAGTAACCAAAACAGCATGGTACTGGTACCAAAACAGAGATATAGACCAATGGAACAGAACAGAGTCCTCAGAAATAACACCACACATCTACAGCCATCTGATCTTTGACAAACCTGAGAGAAACAAGAAATGGGGAAAGGATTCCCTATTTAATAAATGGTGCTGGGAAAATTGGCTAGCCATAAGTAGAAAGCTGAAACTGGATCCTTTCCTTACTCCTTATACGATAATTAATTCAAGATGGATTAGCGACTTAAATGTTAGACCTAATACCATAAAAATCCTAGAGGAAAACCTAGGTAGTACCATTCAGGACATAGGCATGGGCAAAGACTTCATGTCTAAAACACCAAAAGCAACAGCAGCAAAAGCCAAAATTGACAAATGGAATCTAATTAAACTAAAGAGCTTCTGCACAGCAAAAGAAACTACCATCAGAGTGAACAGGCAACCTACAGAATGGGAGAAAATTTTTGCAATCTACTCATCTGACAAAGGGCTAATATCCAGAACCTACAAAGAACTCAAACAAATTGACAAGAAAAAAACAAACAACCCCATCAAAAAGTGGGCAAAGGATATGAACAGACATTTCTCAAAAGAAGACATTCATACAGCCAACAGGCACATGAAAAAATGCTCATCATCACTGGCCATCAGAGAAATGCAAATCAAAACCACAATGAGATACCATCTCACACCAGTTAGAATGGCGATCATTAAAAAGTCAGGAAACAACAGGTGCTGGAGAGGATGTGGAGAAATAGGAACACTTTTACACTGTTGGTGGGATTGTAAACTAGTTCAACCATTATGGAAAACAGTATGGCGATTCCTCAAGGATCTAGAACTAGAAGTACCATATGACCCAGCCATCCCATTACTGGGTATATACCCAAAGGATTATAAATTATGCTGCTATAAAGACACATGCACACGTATGTTTATTGCGGCACTATTCACAATAGCAAAGACTTGGAATCAACCCAAATGTCTATTTCACCAAGCCATCAAAAAGGATGAGTTTGTGTCCTTTGTAGGGACATGGATGCAGCTGGAAACCATCATTCTTAGCAAACTATCACAAGAACAGAAAACCAAACACCACATGTTCTCACTCATAGGTGGGAACTGAACAATGAGATCACTTGGACTCAGGAAGGGGAACATCACACACCGGGGCCTATCATGGGGAGGGGGGAGGGGGGAGGGATTGCACTGGGAGTTATACCTGATGTAAATGACGATTTGATGGGTGCAGCACACCAACATGGCACAAGTATACATATGTAACAAACCTGCACGTTATGCTCATGTACCCTACAACTTAAAGTATAATAATAATAAATAAATTAAAAAAAAAAAAAAGAAAAGAAAAGAAAAGGAGATCCGGGAGCTGCAGTCCCAGATCTCAGACACCTCTGTGGTGCTCTCCATGGACAATAGCTGCTCCCTGGACATGGACAGCATCATCGCTGATGCCAAGGCACAGTACAAGGAGATCGCCAACCACAGCCGGGCTGAGGCTGAGAGCATGCACCAGATCAAGTATAAGGAGCTGCAAACACTGGCTAGGAAGCACCGGAAGACCTGCAGCGCACAAAGACTGAGATCTCCATGATGAACCGGAACATCAGCCTACTCCAGGCTGAAATTGACGGCCTCAAAGGCCAGAGGGCTTCCCTGGAGGCCGCCATCGCAGATGCGGAGCAGAGTGGGGCGCTGGCCATTAAGGATGCCAACGCCGAGCTGTCGGAGCTGGAGGCCGCCCAGCAGCGGGCCAAGCAGAACATGGCTTGACAGTTGCGTGGGTACCAGGAGCTGATGAACGTCAAACTGGCCCTGGATATCGAGATCGCCACCTACAGGAGGCTGCTGGAAGGCGAGGAGAGCCGGCTGGAGTCTGGGATGCAGAACATGAGTATCCATAGTAAGACCAGGAGCCCCTGTGCAGGTGGTCTGAGCTCAGCCTATGGGGGCCTCACAAGCCCTGGCCTCAGCTACGACCTGGCCTCCAGCTTTGGCTCTGCCTCAGGCTCCAGCTCCTTCAGCCACAGCAGCTCCACCAGAGCCCTGGTCGTGAAGAAGATCGAGACCCGCGAAGGGAAGCTGGTGTCCGAGTCCTCTGACGTCCTGCCGAAGCGAACAGCTGTGGCAGCCCCTCCCAGCCTGCCCCTCCTGCGGCTGCCCGAGAGCCCGGGAGAGAGGCCGCTGTGCAGGGTAGCACAGGGAACAGGAGCACCCCTGAGGCTCAGCCCTAGCCCTCAGCCCACAGCAGGGAGTTTAATGCCTAAGGACCCCCCTTGTCCATGCCTCCAGCTACAAAACAATTCAATTGCTTTTTTTTTCCTGTCCTAAATAAAACCTCAGCTAGCTCTGACAAAAAAAAAAAAAGTAATTACTTAATGCCTTAGGTGGTGAAAAAACAATTAGCGTCTATTAAATGCATTTCAAACTAAAAAGTACTTAAGGTTAAGTAAAAGTAGACCTATTAAGATCAAGGAGTCATTCCTTTGCTCTTTAAAGAGATATGTATCAGTCACAAAATCAGCAGGAAATAAAATTCATTCAGAATAATTTAAAGTGAGAGATGTCAGTGAAAAAACTAATTATAGAATAATGGACATGGCTTAGGAAACAAACAAAGTGTGTTAGTCCATTCTCACACTGCTATAAATAAATACCTGAGACTGGGTAACTTATAAAGAAAAGAGGTTTAACTGGCTACAGTTTTGCAGACTATGCAAGAAGCATAGCAATTTCTGCTTCTGGGGAGGCCTCAGGAAGCTTTCAGTCATGGCAGAAGGCAAAGTGAGAACAAGGCACTTCACATGGTTGAAGCAAGAGGAAGATGTAACCCATTGGGGATTACATTTCAACACGAGGTTTGGTTGGGGACAGAGATCCAAACCGTATCACAAGAGATGCTGAGATGCCTGGAGACTGGTGATAGTGAGAAACCATTACAATTCCAGGGGCCAAAGCGGGAGGACGAAACATTGTCAAAGCAGAATGTCTCCTCCAACTCTACATTCTCATTCTGGTGCCTTTCATTTTGTGAACCCAACCCCAAGTCAGCTCACAAGAGAACCTGATGATGCAGTCCATTTTGGTCTGAAGCATGAAGAAGAGCACAAAATAATGGACAATAGAACTGGAGATTAAGAGGACAGTGAAAATAATGAGCACAAGTTTCCAGTCAAAATATATCAGCTAAAAATAGATATGCTATATTCTCTGTCTTTGGAAAAAAATCCATTCTTGAACAGACATGAGAGCAATTGGAAAGATAAGACAAAGAGTTCCTGAACAGCCAGTAAGCTCCAAAACAGATGTTGACGCAGACACAATCTGAAACTCTATTGCTGGCCATTGCACAGGAGACCTGAAGTAGCAGAGGAGAGAGGGGCATGTCCTAGGAGAAGTAGATATTTGGTAGAAAGTAGAGAAAACATCCCCAAGAAATACCCCAAAATTGTCAACTAGCATCCTTTCGGAAGATTGTATGTAATGGTACTTGGTGAACTGCTAAAGCATTTGGCTGGTTGTAGTTGTTAGCACAGCAATAGTTCTTTGCCCAGATGCATTGGTTCCAGTTTCTAGTTTATTTTTTTCCCACACTTCCAGCAATATTCTAATCATGTCCCTCAAAAGAAATAGAACCAACTATCAGTGGGCTGTGTTCAGGGACCTGAGTCCCAACTTCACAAGAGGTCTTTCTCTGGTGTTCCTGAGGTATGAGCTGTAGTGGGGAAGTCCTCTTTCCTGCAAAGTTGGCTCTTGGTCTCATGTTCTCCATCCTTTGAGCTCCTAAGGTACCAGAACCAAAAGAGCAGCACCCTCTCATTATAGGTCAGAATATAAGCTCTTGGGGAAACTCTCCATCAAAATTATAGTTTTTAATAAGCCCAGACTCCTCTCTTTGTTCCCAAAGCCATACGAGTAGAGGAAACTTCCTGTAGTTATTATCCCTGAATTATTCCCGTGTTCCCTTTTTTTCCCTTTCAGTCCTCTAATATCTGTTTATCCAGTTATTTGTACTAAATGCTTCCTGTGTTAGTCACTGGTGTGACTTCTATTTTTCAGTCTAGACCCTTAATAGCATATCCATTTCAACTTTCCTTGAGGATAAGGTCCAAGCATAGCATTATAAATCCCACCAGATTAAAATATTTCTGTATTTGCTTCTTGTTAATCTTGAAGCCTTAAAGAAAATTAATTTATTTGAAGATGGTATTTCCCAAAAGCAGGAACATGCCTGTTTAGCAATAAGCATGACATTACGACTTCTGAAGAAACTATACAGATTGGAGCTGAATTAAGCATAGTTGTATTTCACAGAATGCTTATACTCGACATCTTCCCTGAAGAGCTGGGAGAAAGTATGAATATTTGACCAAATACAGTTAGGTTACTGACAATGCAATAAAATATTTATTTATTATACTAGCTGTTAAATGTGGAGGTCAATGAGGCCAGAGGCAAAGGAAAGTAAAAATATTTGGAACAATTAAGTAACCATGGACACAGCAAGTTGTCTATGGTAAATTTCATTTATAAGATTCAGTAATTTGAAATTGTTAACGCATTTTTATTCCCATTTGAGAGCAGGGTGATGTTATTTATCTCTTTAAAGGAGAAGTTTAAATAATAAGTAGACACTTTCTCTTTTTCCATTTTTTTAAAACAAAATAATACCACATTTGCAAACTAAGGTGGGCCGTTGGTTAACAAAGCCTTTGAAAATGATTCATCTCAAATATAGAAATGTTCTTATTATCATCATGACTATCAAAGGAAAAGAATGGTATCCTTGAGAATCTTCAGCTCATATTAAGCTCTCTGAGTTCACAGTCTTCTTACTTCAAACTAAGTTGTATTTTGGGAAACTTTAAATACAAGCATGAGTCTAAACATATTAACCTCTTTAAATGGCATTTTACTCATCTATAAAGTGACAAAGAATAGAAAAAATTGAAACGTTCATCTAGTTCTTTGCCATGCTAGAATGGAGAACTTTTAGCACAGTCTGGCATATCTGTTTGGTCTTCACACTATAGATGATGGAGTTCATTACAGGAGAGATTAGTAGGTAGGCACTGGCAATCAAAGTATGCACGTAGGGTGGGGTCTGCTTCCCAAACCTGTGAACAAAGGACAGACTGATCAGTGGAATGTAAAATACAGCAACAGCCCCAATATGGGAGATACATGTGCTGAAGGCTTTCTTCCTTTCTTCCGGGGAAGCAATGCTAAGAACAGTCTTAATGATCAAAATATAAGAAAGGACAATAAGGACAGAATCCACCCCAGCAGTGGTAATCAGGGCAGTCATCCCAACTGCACTGTTGATTCTGGTGTCTGTGCATGAGAGCTTCATCACATCAGGGTGAAAGCAATAGGAGTGGTGGAGCACGTGGCTGCGTTAGTAGGACAGTCTGTTAAGAAGCAACACCATAGGGATCAGTGTTATTGTTAACCTGGTGATAATTGCTACTCCAATCTGTGCTATTTTAAGATCAGTTAAGACAGAAGTATATCTAAGAGGATTAGTAATGGCCACAAAATGATCAAAAGCCATGGCCAACAGCACTGAGGATTCCATGACAGTGAAGAGTTGAATAAAGAACATCTGGGACAAGCAGGTATTAAAGCTGATTTCCCTCACATTGAACCAGAATATACCCAGCATAGTGACCAGAGTGGATATGGACAGGCCGAGGTCAGTGGTGGACAGCATGAGGAGGAAATAGTACATGGGTTCGTGGAGGCTGGGCTGAGTGATGATGGCAAAGAGGATCAGGTTGTTTCCTGAGAGGGCAGTTACATAGAGGAAGCAGAAGGAAATGGAGATCCAGGTGTGGAAGGCTTCCAGCCCAGGAACACCAGTGAGCAGGAAAATGATGGAAGTGGAAGTGATATTCTGCAAAGTTGACATATTGAATTCAAACGGCAGAATCTTCAGCTGTGTCTGGAAATGATAAACTGTATTTATTTATTATGCATTTAATCGGAAATTATTTCACCAAGTAAACATTTATAAAAGATGATGTCTACATTATATAGAAAACTCATAAAGATTGATTAATGACAACAACAAATGAAGTCCACATCAAACAAAGGAGCAGAAAACAGGAAATGAATGGTTCCCTGAGGATACAGAATTTGCACAAAAACAAAGAGAGCAGCATTCCTTCTTATTTAAGTTCACATGTCTGATGAGTGACTTCAAGTGGTAAGTAGTCAGCAAATATTTGTTGAAGTGTGTTCAAAGAATTGTGTGATATTTTAGACAAATAGTAAGCAATATATGCAGTGAGTCTGATACATAACTGAATTACACTAGCTTTTAGAGGCCCATCCAAAAAATCCTCTCTTTATCTCCTGCTATTTTCTTTCAATCAGAATCAGATCCAATACATCCAACAAATAGCCAACATTTGTTGATCCCCTGCTATCTGCAGTTGATAATACCCTGGATAAGCATACAGTCTATTTGAGATATCAAAACTTAAACTGTACCTAAGAAATTTTCATACCACATAACAAGTGTGAGTTAGAAATAAAAACATATACTTATGTATAAACCATAATTAGAGTATATGGGGCCTCCAATATGAAAGTATTATGGATAGTCTGATGTTATGAATTTTTATCCTGCATCCAAGTCGACGTTTCTTACAGCTGCGTGTTATAAATTTTAACTGGGTTAAATTACTCTGACATTTACCAGCTGGGTTACCACATGATGAGTTACTAAACTGTATGTGCCTCATTTTCTCCATCTCTAAAGTAACTATGGTGTGCATATCCACAGGACTGTTGTAAAGATTAAATTAATGTATGTGAAAATCTGAGCAGAGCATCTCACTATGGTAAAAACTTACCAAATGTTAGTTATTATCATTAAAGAGAAAAATTAAAGTTAAAAATGTATACACACATTGTTTTCCAACATCTATCCCCAATCCCCACCCTCACTTATCTACTTTTCTCTTTATCTGGTAGCTGAGAACAAAAAAAAAAAAGGAAATATTCTGTCTAATTTAGGTAATATCCACTGGTTAATTCCTCTACAACTATGTTTTTCTCATCCTTTCTTCATCTTTTCAGGTTAAAAAGAAGTGCACTTACTGCTTTCCAGACAACCCCCATTACCTAGTCTCAATCTATCTTGGATGTTAGTTTAGTTTAACATCAAACATTACTGAGCTCAAGCTGCAATCCAGACTGTCGACATACAGAGCCAAGTGAAGTATTGCACCTACCCTGAGGATCGTTAGGAAATAATAGGATAGTTCAGAAAACAAATGTGTAAACAAATGATAAGACTGTATTTAAAATACAGAGGTATATATATTAGATAGTTGGAGGGGATGGAGTCAAACAGCTTCTCTGAGTAAGTAAAGAATTGTTGAGCAGAGGCTGATAAGTGAAAATCATCATGAAAGAAATTCTAAGCATATTCAAAGGCAATGGAGTTTCAGATATTTTAGAAATGCCGCTAAAGTGTGAAATACAGTGTACCAAAAGGTAGTGTGTAAGAGGTAAGAGAAGGCCAGGTATGGTGGCTCATGCCTGTAATCCCAGCACTTTGGGAGGCCAAGGCAGGTGGATCACCTGAGGTCAAGAGTTCGAGAGCAGCCTGGCCAACATGGTGAAATCCCATCTCTACTAAAAATACAAAACATTGGCCAGGCGTAGTGGCGCATACCTGCAACCCCAGCTACTCAGGAGGCTGAGGCAGGAGAATCGCTTGAACCTGGGAGGCGGAGATTGCAGTGAGCTGAGATCACGCCATTACACTCCAGCCTGGGCAACAAGAACGAGAGCTCAAGTATGGAATTATCATCTTCACTTCAAAAGGGTAAGAGATTTGTGCTATTCATACAATCTATATGAACATGCAGATGAACAACATTCTTCGTTCTTCTTAGCCTGCATCCCTGCTATGTGTATCTCTTTTTCTACACCAACAACTCATAAAATGATTTGCCTACCCTCATTTCTGTACCTCATGGTTCATACCTATATTTGAAATCTGGTTCTGTTTTTGACCAAAGCATACTTTGTTGCATTAGTTGTCTATAACTGCATAAGAAATTAGTAAAAATTCAGCGGCTTTAAACAAAACACGTATATTACCTCACAGTTCTGTAAGTCAGATGTCTGAGCACAGCAAAACTAGATGCACTACTCAGGATCTCACAAGATTGAAATTAAAGTTCCAGCCAGTACCATGTTCTTAATTGGAGAGGAGGGTCCTTAAAATCCTCACTCAGATTGCTGTAGGAATTTAGTTCCTTTTGGTATATGGTTGAGGTCTCCAATTTCTTGCTGGGCTTTTAGCTTCTAGAGGCTACTCTCAGTCCCAGTCATGTGTTCTTCTCACAACATGACATCTTAGGTCTTCAAATCCAGCAGGAGAACCTCCTTCGAGATCCTTGTCTCTTTTAAAGACTTCTATGATTAGGTAAGCCCTAGCAGGATAATCTTGCTTTTAATTAACTCAAAGTCAAGTAATCAGGGACCTTAGTTACATCTGTTAAACCCTTTTGCCATATAATGTAATGTAATCATGGGAGTGATATCCCATCACATTCACAGGCCCTAGTCACACACCCAAGGCATGGGTATTGCTCAAAACAAGTACGCCAGGATGGACAAAAATCTTTAGGGCCCTTTTAGAATCCTACTAACCCCACCTGTCAAGACTATCTAGTCTCCAAATCTTTATAGGTTCAACTTCTGAAAAGTCTCTTGATTGACCATATTTATCTTCTAGTTTTATCAGTGACCTTTCTTCCTACCCTCAGAAATCTTTTTATATACTCTACCTGGGCTTTTCCTTACTTCACCAAACTACCAAATATAGCAAGTTCTTTCACACTAATGTGCTCGCTTAATTCATGTAGTTCTCTCTTTTTTGAATAAGACAAAAATTTTTAGATCCATTATTTGATCCACTGAACCATGTGTAAATTAAACATGAATTTATTTCAGGAAGCATTTGGTGACGTCACCTATTCTAAGTCAGAAGAACTTACTTCTTCCTCTGGAGTTATATTATTTTCTATTTATGCATCTAGAATAGTGTTTATTCCATTGTATGATCATGGGTTATTTGAAAATTGCCTCTCTAACAAAATTAAGTTACTGGAAGGTAGATCATTGTTTTTTCATCATTATATTCCCAATACCTTGAAATATATTTTGAGAAGTGTGGGCATACAATATATACATGTTGATGTAAATTCAATCCAAGAGTTGTTAACTAAGATTCTGAACATATCTCAGGACTTCAACACATTCAATTTTGTCTATTTAAAACATGCTGTGTTGCCTAAAATTATATATGTGGCTTCTGGAAGAATCGCACAGAGCTCTCCAGTGTTCTCACAAACTGAGTAATGTATGTGTGTGTGTGTGTGAGAGAGAGAGAGAGACAGAGAGAGAGAAAGAGGTTTGGGGTTTTACTGATGGAAGACTCTGTCCTAGTATTGGAGGGTTAACTTTTATGTGCCCTCCCATTTGTTGACAGTAATTCTCTTCCTATTATATCAAGATAACACTCCAGACCCATTGTAAGAATGTGTTGCAAGTTCTGTCCTGGGCTACCTTGACTTATCTCTTTTCTCTGATTACAGAGTAAGTGATATTGTTATACAATCATACAAACCTAGGTTCAAATTTCGTCTCTGCCATCTAGAGCTAGCCAGAGTTTTCCAAATAAGCACTTTACATCAGATTTCACTAATGTGAAACTGGTAGTTCACCATTGGCACTACTTCATAAGGATTAAAAGGATTAAATGAGATAACATTGTAAAACATATAATATGTTGACCAGTGTGCAGGACGTGGAAGTCACTTGATATTGGTAAATGAACATGAGGATGAAGATAAGAATGGCAGGGGCAGTGTGTGATGGTGGTAGTGGCCGTTGACCTCAGGACTTTGAGTGGCAGTTATAAAATGTGACACAACTAACCAGGAGACTTAAAATTGCATGGACACATTAACAGCCTGCTCTAAGCAGCAAAACAAATGGCTCATAGACCAATCAAACCTCCTCAGTCAGAATAGAATGTTCCTAGAAAATACAGATATCAGAAAATAGATTTCCACAATTTTCCTTAGGCACCCACAAGAGCTTTCTGCAGTTAATAAAGTCTCCCTCATTCTTAAAAGAAACCAGGCATGTAAAGTCTAATGTTTTTCCTGAATGCAGCAGTTTTACTTACAAAGTATAAGGATATGTTCTTTCCCACACTGTTCTCCATAAAGGGGCCTGAGGAGCTGGGGATGTGTTCTACCCGGAAATAGGTAGCATATATAAGAAGCCATATCTCAGGATGCCTGAAAGCTCTTAATAAGCTCCTGGTGAAGATTTCTGCATCCCCCCAAGTCTGAAGCTTCCCAAGGGTTCATTCTACTTCATGGCTTCCTTCTCCTTCTACTTCATGTACTTTTATAGTTTCCATGAAGGGACTGCTGTTACAGGTCTTTGATCTTATGTATATGCAAAATTTTCTTAAAAGTAAATTTGTGAGTAACCACACCCTCCAAAAAAACCCCACAAGATCGCCCCTCATCTTCATACCACTCCCACACCCAACTGATAAACTTATCTTCCTCCTATATTATTTAGGTGAATTTTGTATATTTTTAGAAACCCCTCTGCTTGTGCTTCACTCCATCCCCCCAAAAAATCTTCATTTATTCTTTCATGGAACATTTGAAGTATCTTTCATATTCTAGGACTTCATACTGGTAATACAGAGAATAAAACAGAGTCTTTTCCCTCCAGAGCTCCTTGGAGGGAACCCTTTGTGGAAACAGACATAAAACTCGGTGATTACAATAAGGGATATTTATGATGACAGCACAGAAGAGTTGTGTTTATGCTGCAGGAAACTCAGAACCAGGTCTGTCAGGAGACATGGAGCACAGAGCGTAGGAAGAACAGAAGGTGACTAATAGCAGACTCAGCTCGCTTGGAACTCCCGGTGCCAGTGTAGTGGAGAGATGAAGCTAAATAGGGAGACAGGATCTATGTTAGGCATGAAGATCTTTTAGGCATCCTAAGTCATTTGAGTCTAAATAACATAATACAAATTACTCAGCATGGAACTTAATCTTTTCTCTTCCCTAGAAAAACTCATTTTATTCTTGTTATTTATTTATTTTACTGTTATTTTTATTATATTTTAAGTTCTAGGGTACCTGTGCACAACATGCAGATTTGTTACATATGTATACAACTGTCATCTTGGTGAGCTGCACCCGTTAACTCGTCATTTTTACAGCTCCACATGAAGCAGCTGAGGAAGTTGGGCACCTAATTTGAGAATCCCTAATATATTGCAGCTCTCTGCTTGGTTTCAATATCAACCTGAATGGTACAGATATCACATTTTCCTTGTAAACTCTGATATATCAGTTTACAGAAATGTCAATTTAGAAGACATTCTCAAACAGAACCTCAATACCCCATCGCCCACTCTTTCCAAGTCTACCTCAGATTAATCAGACTACTATTTTCAGCATTAGTTCTGACAGTTTTAAACAACCATTTTTTCAGATGGACTATAAATAAAAGCAAAGCAAAATGTATAGACCGTAGTATCGGATGTTGTTGAATTTAGAGTATAACATAGATAGCGGGGAAAAATAAGAAGTATAAGCTTTAATACTGAAAGAAAAATAACTTAGAAATAAGAAAAAATATAAAGTATTTCAAGAGAGAAAATAAATATACTTCAAAGTGGATTTTATTAAGGTACATATAACTATACTATGCAAGATTATCTGTAATTGACACCTCATAAATTACATTATTAAAGCATGAATCAAAATCGTTGCTTTCACAGTAACATTCTTAGTACATTTATTTTAAGATGCACCCAAAAATGTGGTTGCCCCAACTTCAAAATTACTTTTCAAAACTTTTCCTATCCATATGAAATTTAAATAATTTATGTTTGTGCTTGTATTGCTTAGAAATGAATGCATATTATATTTTCTCTATTAAACAGCAAATTTCTAGGAGCTATATTTTTCTTATCAAGTCAAGTATTTCCTAAGCTGCTTGTTTTTCCACTGGTTCAGGCTCCTACTGGGAGAAAGAGAGACCGCCATCTATGACTACTCTTAGTATATGGTATAATGTTTTGTACACAGTTTGTAAGTAACAACTCATTAAAATATTGTTTTAATTTAGATATGTTTAGTCAGATTTAAACACCTTAAGAATGAAGCTTGTGCCTTCCCTGTTCACTGTTTTATCCCTAGTACCTCCCTTACACAGTGTTTGCCAAAATGAAGATGCTCAAAATATGTAAGTATATATGTGAAGTTATATAAAAATAAATTTAATTCAATAAGTGTGCATTAAGTAGCTATTATTAATAAAGCACAGTGCTTGTATCTGTGCAAGATACATCAATCCCCAAAGTCCAATGCCCATTTTCAAAAGCTTCAGGTCAGTAGGGGAAGAGAAATCTGACTAACTATAAGACAAAGATTTATTAACAGCACCTGAAAGAATAATAAATGGAACAATCAGGAAAAGAAGGAGGTGGGTATTTCAGTCAGAGAGAGCAAAATAATCAAAGACTGAAAGGCAATATATTCCTGGTGTTTTTCAGGAATATACATAATTCATCAAAGTGGATAGACCCCAGAAAACTGTTACTCTGTCATACATGATATTCCATAAATGTCTTGTTAAAGTGCAAATTTGTGGGCTCCATCTCAAGCACTTCTGTTTAAGTAGTTCTGGAGCAGAATTGAGGAATCTGCACCTTAAAAACAAGTGTCAAGTGGTTTGGATGCACAGATGCTGGACCACATTGAGAAAACAGATAGATGCAAGTAGAAAGTGGATGTCATCTAATGAGTGTATTCAGTGTGTTGTATGAGGCCAGATCTGTGAAGACCCATTGGAATGAAGATCTTATGGAAGATGAAGAACTAAAAAAGTTTTGTTTTGTGGAAAGGTGTTAAGTGGAAATTACTTCATTATCTAAAAAGAAAAAGAAACCCTCATTATTGAACATTTATAAAATGCAGGAAAGTATAAAGAATATGTCAACAAAACAATATCCAGCTATCAAATATAAGCTGTTTTAATGTTTGGGATATGTTTATTTATACTTTTTAATATACATGTACACATATTCACATGAAATATATACACAATAGTAAGTACTTTGTATACTAACCTATCTTTTTTTAACAAAATGTAATTTATATTTGTATTGGTATTTAACTTGTTGCATTGTATTTTATATTTTATTTAGTCAATACCCTAAAGTAATTGTTTAAGCAGTTTCCACATTTTCATTGCAATGTATAATGAATGATGTGTTGAACATCACAATATATCTTTACATCCTTGCCCATTTTTCTTCTTTAGACATATATTTAAACAATGGACCCCCAGATCTTTTACTATTAAAATACAAATGCATTTACCAAAGTGACCTCAAATACTCTTTTAAGAATTAGGAAAGTAGTCCTTTTATTCATACTTCTTGCTTATTGTTCTTATTCATATTCTTCAGCCATTTACAATCTGTCTGGTGGAATAATGAATCATTACAAATAAACTGTAAGAATTACTAAAACCTAGACTAGACTTTGCCTACTGATCTATGTTATGTGAGACCTACCTTGCATAGCTACATACTCTAGAGGTGGTGAGACTGCCTAAACTCCAAGTTTGACTTTACTTGTGCATGCTTTCAGACATGTTTTAACTGTGGTCCTATACTGTGCTAGGTTCAGTATTCATGACAGGATCAGATGTACCGGCATAATCTCTGCCCTCAAATAACCCACCATTTAGAACTGTGTAAACAGTAAGTTAATGGATCGTCAGAATAGAGAGAAAGCATGTTGAAACCAGCTTTTTCAATAAACAACAGTAACTCACAGTACTGAATGCTCAAACATGGGTCAGGGAAGTCTTGGTAAAGAAGGAGTACA
The DNA here is from genome assembly GCF_043159975.1 of Macaca nemestrina. Taxonomy (NCBI): domain Eukaryota; kingdom Metazoa; phylum Chordata; class Mammalia; order Primates; family Cercopithecidae; genus Macaca; species Macaca nemestrina. Next base: position 69,984,622 of record NC_092136.1, read on the forward strand.
CTCAAACTTCCCTAAATTAGCTTAGAGAGAAATACTTTGAGCACAGTCTTGCGAATTTGCTTTGTCTTTACACTGTAGATTATGGGATTCATTACAGGAGGGATAAGCAGATAAACATTGTCAATGAGCGTGTGCACAAGAGGAGGGGCATGCTTTCCAAATCTGTGCACTAGTGACAAACTGATCATGGGGATGTAGAAGATGGTAACTGCACTGATGTGAGAGACACAGGTACCAAAAGCCTTTTTCCGCTCCTCTGGGGAGGCAATTCAGAGCACAGAGTGGATGATCAGAGCATAGGAGAGGAGGATCAAGACGGAGTCCAAGCCAGCAGTAGAGAAAACAATGGCCAGGCCAAATGCACTGTTGATCGATGTGTCTGTGCATGAGAGCTTCATCACATCAGGGTGGAAGCAGTAGGAATGGTGGAGCACATGACTACGACAGAAGGAGAGGCATTTAAGGAGCAGGAGTAGAGGCACTAGAGCTGTTGTCCCCCCAAAAACAATTGCAAAGCCCACTTTAATAATCCATGAATTGGTTAAGATTGTGGCATATCTCAGTGGGTTACAGATGGCAATGAAGCGGTCAAAAGCCATTGCCAAAAGTACTGAGGACTCCATGAATGTGAAGCCATTTGGCCAATGCAGGCATCAAAACTGATTTCTCGAGCATTGAACCAGAAAATACCCAGCATGGTGATCAATGTAGAAAGACACAGATCTAGGTCCATGAAGGATAGCATGGAGAGAAAATAGTACATGGGTTCATGGAGGCTCGACTCAGTGATGATGACAAACAGGATCATGCCATTTCCAGAGATAACAATGACATAGAGACAACAGAATGGGATGGAGGTCCAGGTCTGAGGGGTTTCAAGGCCAGGGATGCCAGTAAGGAAGAAGACTGCAGAGTGGAAAATGCTCTGGTTGAAGGATGGCATGATGAGTGAAGAAGCAGATGTCTTCGAGGAAAAGAACCACGTCCTGTAATAATGGAGAAGAAAAGTATTTTCACTCTCTTCTATACACCATACAATTTACGATCACTAGAGAACCACATCCTATTCTTCATTGAAAATGCATAGCCACTTACTGTTTTCTTAGATGTGTTCTTGAATGAACTGGGAGAGGACACAGACACTAAACTGTGTAACGAAACCTGGTTTTTAGCAAGATTCCCATTATACTCCATCTAGGCTTCAGGATATTTATATATACATATATAAAACAGGAAATTAGATTCAATAATAGAAAATATTTTCAGTTCTATGACTGTATGTACATGGGCAGACAGGATATTTCTGGGCAACCATAAGAAGCACAACAGGAAATTCACCCTGCTTTTCTTCAGTTCTCAGTTTCTGAGGCAAAAACCCTAAGGTGCATTAAAGTTTATAAGTCCATGTGACCCAATGAAAGTAAGATGACAAGATAATATTAAACATTTTCTAGTAAAATACTCCTGATCAAATAAATACACAACAGCTGCTGAGTGAAAAAACAAATACATAAAACTAAGTACCAGGAAAGAAACAATTAAATCTAAATGGACCACAGTGGGTGATAATAGAAAAAAGGTTTGTTTATACAGGTAATAATTGAGAAGTTGATTATGTTCAAATGAAATTCTGCCTGAAAAAAAAAGATGGCTTAAATAACCTTAACAAGAACAAAGGAACTCATTGGAAAGTCATGGATAATAACTGGAGTATTTACCTGAGCAAGTTTCTTGATTTTCCATTTCTGCAAAAGGGTATTGAGAATAGATTGGCTGGGGGAAAGAGGTTTTCTCTGGAGATCTAAGTGTTTGCTCACCTAGATCCATAAATCTGTAGGACTGAAAAAGTTTCTGTATATTGCTTCTTGTCTTAAGTTTTCTGACACTGTTTTTTATCTATAGAAAGAATGTTTGGTTTTTAACATATCTATGTTCCCCTTTCACTCACTCATGCATGTATTTACTCAAAAAAATTAAATACCTACAGTGTTAGTGTGTGCATTAGAATCAGACTTGCTACTTTAAGAAGGTTTGTACATGACTCTGAGAAAGAAAATATTTGAGTGTAAGTTAACTTGGTTATCTTCATTGCAATCCCCTGAATGAATAGACAGGAACTTAGACATCAGTAAGAATAATTGGTTACAGAAAGTGCGTTCAAGAGGGCATTTCTCTAGGTATTTGAGAAGAAGGAGAAATGTTCAATATAGGAAGTCTCTTTGAGTTCTCACTAAAATATATATATATATATATATATATATATATATATATATATATGCTGGAAATTCTGAATTGAGAGGCAATGCAAGACAAAACAAAATATATGGATTTTTGAGTCAACACTTGGATCTCAGTTAGAAGATAAGCTTCACTTTTTCACCTGCAACTTTACATACAAGAATCGAGACATGAACCAACTTCCACATCCTAGGGAAAATGACTCGTGCCCTGATAATGGAGCTTGAGAGTTGTGAAACTAATGTCTATGGTTGAAGTCACAGGATCAGTGACAAATATCGTAGGGTAATAAACCTAAAGGAAATGAAGTCTGAGGACAGAGTGCTGGGGAACAGCAGTATTTAAAGAAAAGACCAGAAGAAGCATCCTCTAACGAAATTGAGGAGGCATGGCCACTAAGGTAAAAATGATTCCCAGGAAAATACAAGGACCATTTTTCCTCAGACCTATGATCTTAGAGCCAGAAAAAATGGCTAGCACAACAACATCTAAAAGTATCTGTTGAATAAATGAATGAACTGCTTCTGAAAATAGTGATAAACCCCAGCACTTAATATTTCCACATATGTGTGATTTCTGATATGTGGCCCCCTCAAATTATAAGTTAAATTCATGCAACCATAAGAACATATTTTAACATAGGAGGAAAACAAACAGTTTTCTCAATAATCTGATATTTATCTTTGAGACAAGGACTTTGCTCAAATTTGAACCTAGTGATAAAAACATTTATTTTCCCAGTTGAAGTAGAGAGCAAGTAATGACCTTAAGATCATACACTCTTTATTTTAAAAATGAGGAAGCAACCTCTCAATTTAATGTTCTTTTTATTATAGTAAATAAGCCCAATTTGCAAACCATATATCTGATTAGGGGTTAATATTCAAAATATATAAGGAACTCCTACAACTCAGTTGCAAAAACACAAATAACTCAATTTAAAAATGGACAAAGCCCGGGCACGGTGGCTCATGCCTGTAATCCCAGCACTTTGGGAGGCCGAGGCGGGCGGATTACGAGGTCAGGAGATCGAGACCATCCTGGCTAACACGGTGAAACCCCGTCTCTACTAAAATACAAAAAATTAGCCAGGCGTGGTGGTGGGCGCCTGTAGTCCCAGCTACTTGGGAGGCTGAGGCAGGAGAATGGCGTGAACCTGGGAGGCGGAGCTTGCAGTGAGCCAAGATAGCCCACTGCACTCCAGCCTGGGAGAGAGGGAGACTCCGTCTCAAAAAAAAAAAAGGACAAAGGACTTGAATAGAGATTTCTCCAAAGAAAACATACAAATGGCCAACAAATATAAAATATAAAAAGATGTCAAGTGTTGACAAGAATGAGAAGAAACTGGACCTATTGTACACAGTTGGTGAGAATGTAAAATCATGCAACCACTGTGAAAAACAGCACATCCAATCTGAGTATATATCCAAAGGAAATAAATAGTCAAAGAGATATCTGCACTTCCATGTTCATTGCAGAATTAATTACAATAGCCAACACATGGAAACAACCTAAATATCAATCAACAAATGAATGGATAAAGAAAGCACAAGACATGCATGTCATAGAATACTATTCAACCTTAAAAGCAGTAATATTCTGACACATGCTACAACATGGATGAACCTGAAATGAAATACTTCATGATTCCACTTATATTGGAAGTATCCCTTAGCCAAACTCATAGAAACAGAAAGTCGAATAGTGATTGCAACAGACACAGGAAGAGGGAAAAATGGGGGAGACGCTGTTAAACAGGTATAAAGTTTCAGTTACTAAAGAAGAATTAGTTCCAGAGATCTGATATACAACATTTTGCTTATAGTTAACAATACTGTATTGTGTGATTAAAAGTTTGAGTAAATCTCATGTTAAGTGTTCTTTTCTTTCTTTTCTTTCTTTTTTTTTTTACAGGGTCTTGCTCTGTTGCCCAGGGTGGATGGAGTACAGTGGTGCAATCACTGCTCACTGCAGCCTCAAACTTTCAGGCTCCAGCGATCCTTCTGCCTCAGCCTGCCAAGTAAAGTACCTGTAAAGTAGCTGAGACTACAGGCACACACCATCATGCCTGGATAATTTTTTTAAAATGTTTTGTAGAGATGGGGTTTCACCATGTTGCCCAGGCTGGTCTTGAACTATTGAACTCAAGGAATACATCTGCCTTGGCCTCCAAAGTGCTGGGATTACAAGTGTGATTTTATCACAATAAAAATAAATAGAATAGCTATATTGTAAACAGCAAAAATAAAACATAAAAGAAAAACCCAACAGAGTAAGTACTCAGCTATATTTCTAATAAAATTAGTGGTCATGTATTTAATGTCTCCTAAGTGCCAAATAATTTACTTCGCTGAATCTCTGAGTCCCTCTTTCCACTGCACACAGCTCATAGCATCTTTCTTCAACTCCTGCAATCAAAGGGAAACATAATAGGATTCTTGTACCAGAGGGAACTCTATTAGCAAACATGGGTCCAAGAACAGCTTTATTTTTCTTTTTTCTTTTTTCTTTTTTTTTTTTTTTTAGACAGTCTTGCTCTGTCTCTAGGCTGGAGTGCAATGGCACAATCACCTCCTCCTCCCAGGTTCAAGCGATTCTCCTGCCTCAGCCTCCCGAGTAGCTGGGACTACAGGCGCCCACCACCACTCGCAGCTAATTTTTTGTATTTTAGTAGAGACGGGGGTTTCACCATGTTGGCCAGGATGGTCTCGATCTCCTGACCTCATGATCCGCCCAACTTAGCCTCCCAAAGTGCTGGGATTACAGGTGTGAGCCACCGCACCCAGCCAAGAATAGCTTTTTAAAAAAATTCTATGATTCTTAAACCAGTCTTGAGTTGTCCTGCACTAAAACTAACAAGCAAATATTAAACTCTTCTTAAACAGATCTCTTTAAGTGTCTCTTTCTCCCCTACTGAGAATTCTTCCATGACAGGGCCTATAACTTAAACATCCCTGTCACCAGACTACCAGGAACATCGAAATAGCCCTCATGACAATGCTTCACATTCATTACTATCACAACACCATTATTGGGTATTAATAACTCCCTTTTATGGATGAGAAAGCAGGGTAAGATGAGATAATCGAGTCTCAGAGGAACCATATGATGTTCTCAAATTCATCCAACAAGCCAATGACAGATTCAGGAATTGAGCTCTGTTCTTACTCCAAACGCCATGCTCTCGCAAACTCTTTATTTAATTTTTTTTTTTTTTTTTTTTTTACTGTGGAATGAACAAACACATGCTGATGACTGTAGTCTATATTTGGAATAACTATTTTGAATGCTACAACAATATTTTTGAGTTGACATAATGTATGAAAATATACTACTGAGTTCATGCTCACTAATTTACTCTGAACACTTCTGTGTTGACTTCATATACTATCTGAAGGTTATACAGTACCTGATCTATTTATAAATGTCTTCAGTGCACCACAACACTGACCTTGCGCGCAGAAGAATTCTGGGGTCTGGAAGGTGAGGTTATTTGATCCTGCCCCCTGCTATTTGAAGGATCATCCCACACAGCAGAGAATCTATGAACACAAAGCAAGTGAGAGTTGTCTCAACATCACTAACTTGCAGAAAGGTTCTGTACTACTACAGCTGCGGAATCAGCCCCTGATCAGCCCTGCCCCTTGACAAAGAGGTCCTCTTCTGCCAGGAGAAAACATAGGGAGAAAATTCAGGAATAGGAGAACTACCAGATTTGAGAGAAAGAGCCTTTATAAGGAGCCTAGAAGTCACCTGGTGAGAGTCATTTACCCAACAGAAAAACAAATTCCTAGGTGAGAACCCCATAGAGCTGAGTTCTGCTAACCCTTTGTGCTCCAAATAACAAATTGCAAAAGGCAACATATTTTCAGTCTGTCTTCACTCTTTCTTCCCCAAAAGATAATTCTACAGATGAACTGCAATTTCAGGTCTCATTCAAGAGCAATTTGAACCCTAAATAGCTGTGGGACCAATGTACATAGAGCCAGAGAAAAGAAGTGGTGGTGTTAACGGATCATTAACAGCTGAGTTTGCTCAGCTGCCATTTGCCAATTTCACAGCAATCATAAGACATGGAACCCAAATAGGAAAGGGGTTGCTGAGTTACTACATTCACTGAAGGTAGTGCAGTGGTTTTCTGATTGAGGGCCCAAGCCCTCCCCTGAATTTCCTGGGAGTTGTTGCTAACCTGTGCATAGTCGCAGAAAATGACAACTTAAGAGGAAGTGACTAAAGGAAGACTACAAAACTTTATGAGTCCCTTGTGTGTCCCTTGCTAGCTTACAGAGATACTAGGCTGCTCTAACTGTCCTAAAACTGCTACCAGTATGTTTACCACTGTGGTGGAGAATTAACCATGTTTGACAGACAGCTTCTATTTAAGCCGTGAACGCTCATAAATGACTTTCAGCTTTTTCATTAATACAGTGTTTCACAATTAATGGTGAGCTTGGAAGGTTGGTAAGTTTCAAGGACAACTATTTAAACATGTTTCTTGGTATAAGAGGCTGTATCAAGAGGACATTACCTTGCAAAGGCCTGCTATATGGAAGAAGAGGACATGGTAACTATTCCCATTAGAGTTGCTACAGAGCAGATACCTGTTTAATTTTTTTCTTCTTCTTATGTTACAAGATGCTAGATCTCTAGGAAAATCTGGAAAGACGCATTTTTTCCCAGAAGTTCACAAAGAACCTGAGAAAATATGCTCTCTTTTTAGGTATCTTCTGGACTAATTGAAACACAATCTTCCCCCAGAAATACTTCAGCGGGTTGGGGGGAAATCTTAACAGTCCCAGATAAATGTGCAACATAATGTGTGAGACTCCGTGGGAAAAAATGCACAATTTAAATAGAAGCTTTCAAGATACAGAAGCAAAAACAGATGTCCAGGCTGTTACAGGGAAATAAATGTGAAAATTTTACTATCCATGCTAGGAATTCCAGTCTGAGGAGCACTGGTTCATGCTCACAGACACATGTGCAGGCTGATCTTCTACACACAGCTGCAGAAAATGGGACACAGAAGAACTTCAGGCTCTTTTTTAGTGCAAACTCCAGACATTTAAACCATTCACCAGCCATGACCTAACAATCAGTGGTTACAAGAAGGGCATAATGATCAATATTCATTTTGACTGGTTGTCTATTCTAATTGTACTGTCCCAGGACTTAAGTATGTTAAACACTTGCCTACACCCACCTGTCCATTAAGAGTCAATATAGATCATGACCATCCTGGCTAACACAGTGAAACCCCATCTCTACTAAAAAAAATTCAAAAAAATTAGCCGGGCGTGGTGGCGGGCGCCTGTAGTCCCAGCTACTAAAAAGGCTGAGGCAGGAGAAGGGCATGAATCCGGGAGGTGGAGCTTGCAGTGAGCCGAGATCGCACCACTGTACTCCAGCCTGGGCGACAGAGCGAGACTCCATCTCAAAAAAAAAAAATAAAAAATTAAAATTTAAAAAAAAAAGAGTCAACATAGCATTGGTTCAACTGAAAGTATTTGGAACAAGACAACCTTAGACCAAAGCTCAGTTCTGTCACCAATCGTGTGACCTTAGGCTAACTGTGTAACTACATCACCTCTGTTTTTGGCTTTCAGTTTGGAGAAAATAGTTATACTGCTTTATAAGTCTATTTTGTAAAATAAGGTAACCCAGTATTGATCCATAAAAAGGTCTTAGCACAGTACACTTTGCACTCACTCAAAATGTGTTATTAATCATTATAATTATTTATTTTTATTATTTATGATTACTAGTTTTCATTAAAATGGCAATTTTATTAAATTATCATTTAGCGCCTAGTATGTGTCAGATACCGTGTTCCAATGTTGAGATGAAAAGGTGTAGTATCTACTCTCAAGGAACTCATATATATGACAGATAGATAGACAACCATTATAACACAAATCTGGTCAGGACATTACCCTGCTTTCAATACTTTGGCTTCCCAGGTCCTCAGAAATCTGGCCTTGCGACCCCTTGAGGTGGAGAAACATTCATTTCTACTCTTTCTCCTTCAGTCACACAGAACTCATTTTCAGTTTCCTAAACATGGCATGGTTTGGCTCAGGTCTGAGCCTTCTTTCATTCTATTCTCTGAGGCAGTATTATGATGTTTACTGATTCCTAAACTCTGTTTCAAATATAATTCAAAACAGTTTTATTTTTTATTTATATTAAAATTAAAATAGCTTTTTATCCTAGATTTTCTGATTTGCAGATTGTGGATAAACTAATGGAAGCTTAACTCTCTAGGGTTTTTTATCCTTTTTTAATTTTTCTTTTTAGTTTCCCTACTTTGCAGTGCCCTAATTTGGTCCTCAGTCCGCCAAGCAGATAAACACCACAGCTGTTGACTGTGCCTGGAATATTTCCTTAACCTTCTGTCATCCCCTCACCCTACTCTACTCTCCTGCCCTCATTACTAGCTCCCCTGACAAAACCCTTTTCACTCACTCAGATCTCATATTATCGATTACATTTGGTTAGCCTCCCTTGATCACATGGGCTAAATTGTCCCAGCACCTAGGTGATCTATACCAGCACTTCACAAATATGAACAGCACATTAATGCTCTAGGTATCTTGCAAAAGTGCAGGTTCTAATTCAGAAGATCTAATTTTCTTTTCATTTACAACAAGTTTCCAGGCGATGCTAACATTATTGGTCCTTCAATAGCAAAGATCTCTGTGAATACCACTTATAGAGTAATTATAACACAGTATTTTAATTTCCCATTTACTTATTTGTTTCCCCCACTAGACTTCAAACTATGTAATATTTGGGGTGATATCTATTGTGTTCACTGTTACACCCTCAGGATCTTGTTCAATGCCAGATATATGTAGATTATACGATATTTCTTTTAATAAATGAATTAAGAACTATAATGAAGGCATGTGCAACAAGATACAGTGGGAGCAGAGAGGAATGGAATAAATAGGAATATTAGGAATAGCCAGAAGTTCACAGGGAGAGGTAAGGATGAGTGACATTTCTCTACACACCAAAATTGAATGGTGAGTGTTGGCCATATAAACATGGTAGGAAAACTGCTAAATCCAACGTGGCTGGATCCAGGAAAAGACGTGAATGAGACTTTTATCAGACCGTGGAGGGCTAGTAGGTGATATGGAGTTTTAATAACTTTTCTAAACAGCAGTATAAACAAAATGGTTTTTGACATAGTGTCTTAATCTATTTCCTCGTGCTCTAACACAATACCAAATACTAGGTAATTTATGAAGGAAAGAAGTATATTTAGCTCACAGTTCTGGAGGCTAGGAAATTCAAAAGCACGGTGCCAGCATCTGGAGAGAGGTTTTGTGCTGTCATTACATAGTGGAGGGCATCACATGGCAAAAGGGCAAGGGCATGTGTGTCAGCCTAGATCTCTTTTTCTTGTTATAAATCCACCAGTCCCATCATGATGACCTTATCTAATCCTACTTATCTCCCAAAGGTTTCATATCTAATCAAGATATGAATTTGGGAATTAAATTTCCAACATGGGACACATATTCAAACAGTAACATGCAGCAACCCGTTTTTGTTGCTGTTGTTATCGTTTGTTCTCTTTTAAGTTTATTTCTACAATTTCAATACATTAACCTTGTATTACCTGGTTTGCCTCTGACCTCTTGCTCCTGTATCAAATTCTGTTTCTTTTATATCCTAAACTGTTTGCTCCTTGTACTAGTCTTAGCCCTGAAACTTGTTTTTCTATTTCCTGATCAAGCATGACCATCCACTTGAGCTGCTATATGCACAAATTTTAAAGGTTGCATAACATCCCAGGACTGGGTATAAATGCTTTATATATTCTGCATCATTGAGAATTTTTATCTATATTTTTACCACTGTAAATAATGGGGCAATAAATTTTCCTGTACATAAAATACGTGCATTTCTGATATCTTCCTTTCAATAAAGTTTTAGAAATGGAATATTATGGACATTTTAGGACAATAAAATATACTGGAAAATCTGCTTCCAGAAAGTTCATGCAAACATTGTAAAACAATGCCTAGTCCACTGTAACACAGCAACACAACACTGTGTATTATGTGTTTTAAAAAACATTTGCTGATTTGATAGGCAAGAATATTTTACTGTTTACTGTAGTAAAATGTTGACAGTCAATAAATGAGACTTATTTCAAGTTCCTAGTGCAGAGTTTTCCTGTCTCCAATTTGGTACTTCCCATTTGGATTACCAAGTTTCAGAAACATTAGTATGAAGTCAAATGACATCACAGACTATGATATGTTTCCTGGATTCAATGGTGTTAATATTAATGTACCAACAAGGTGTGTTGCTATGTAATTTCATGGAGGAACATTGAACTGGAATTTTCAGAAAGTTTAATTAAATTGCCAACTACTGTTCTGCTAGGCTGGCATGAGAATAGGGCAGTGAGAAGAGTCATATTTTGAAGTATGTGTACCAGTGTGTGTATTGGTGCTTTGACCAGTATGCACACTAGTTTCATTTTCATGTACTAAGCTCTGGCACAAAATTTACATGATACCACTATAGTAACTTTATTTTTCTTATAAGAGTAACATTCTTTCAACCATAAGAATAAAAATATGTGACTATTCCAAAACAGTTTCTGAGACTAATGGGAAAAGAGTCACAGCCCTAGAATTTGCCCAACTTGGTAGGCAAAGTGTTTTCAAAGGTCTCGAGAAATTTACTGTGAGGAAACACAACAATAAAAAACCTTTATGTGCAAGGTATAAGCATGCACAAGTGACAACCTGTTAACATTCGGTTTGGCACATCAGCATGCATGAAGGCTTTTGGGTGTAGACGACTCGAATTGAAAGTAGTGGTGGATGGATGGTCATGTGAAGGCTTGAGTTTTGAAAACTGAAAGGGTGTCAGATAGCCCAGGCTTTGAATACTGGTTGTGCCATTTATAACTGAGAAACCTAACTAAGTTACTTAAACTCTAACTTTTGGTTTAAACATAGTTTAAGACATAAATCAAACTAATAATGGATTCTTCTACCGAATTTATTATTGCAGAGTTGTGTAAGTCAAAAGTTGACATGGATCTCACTGAGCTAAAATCAAGGAATCATCAGGCTGCATTTCTTTATAGAGGGGATAGGGAAACATCAATTATCTTATTTTCTCCTTCTGGAGGCTTCCTACATTCCTTGGCTTGTGGCCTCCTTCTGCCATCTTCGAAGCCAGCAACAGTGGATCAAATCCTTCTCATGCTGCCATCTCTTTCATTCTCCACTTTTAAAGACTCATGTGAATATATTGGGTCCACCCAGCTAATCCATCTAATCTCGCCATCTCAAGTTATTTAACTTTAATCACATCTGCAAAGTCCCTTTACAATGTAAGGTGACATATTCACAGATTCCAGGCATTGAGACATAGGTATCTTTGGGGGCCATTATCCTGCCTATCGCAAACACTTGGCATAGTATCGTGGATGTAGAATGCATAATGAAATATTATTGTTCTTGTTATTTATTGTTTTTATTACATTATGAAGAAGAAAATCACTCAGGCCATCACATTTTCAGTAGTGAAACAGACTTGATAGTGGGGAGGATATAATATCGGAAGCAGGGAGAATGGCTAGGAAACTACTGAAATTACTCAAGTGAGAGATAATTGTGACTTAAATAAAGGTGACATTTCTGGAGATGATAAAGAGTGATCAATTTCTGGTTGTATTTTTCAAAGAGATTGACAAAATTTACTGATGGATTAAATGCAGGATGTAAGAGACAGAAACCGAGAATGAATCCAAGCCCCACATGCCCGAAGAGTGGTCCAAAATTAGTGGGAATATCTAAAGATTTAAAGAGGTCATTAAGTAGACAAGATGGACAACTTATAGCAATCTATGCATTCTATTTATTAAAGACTAATGAGAGCAATAGTAACCTGACAGAAGGTGACATCAATCACCCATCTACCCACAATTTTTCTTGATATAATACAAGATTTTCAAAATTAGACTACAAGTAGGGAGAACCCCAAATTATTGTGACTAATTCTCTTCAACCTGGTAGGTTGGGACTTCAAAATATAAAACAGGTCAAAATTACAAAAAATAAATGAAACTGTATTTTATGCACAACTAAGTTGTGAACTAAGACTTTTTTACCTACCGTATTCACCAAACATTTGGTTCATGCCTCTAGGATAACCTTATCATTGGTTAACACGTAATTATTGGTTAACCTATCTTCTACACTAAAATCCTAAACAGTAAGAATTATGGTGTATTCTTAAAAAAAACTCTATCACTGAGCATAATGTTTAGAATATGGGACATTCTTATGAAATATTTACTGGTTATATGTATGGATGAGTAAATGAATTATTTTTTATCTATAAGAGAAAGACTGCTGCTGCAAAGAACCACAAGCAGACTAATGAAACCATGCTGCTGTGAATAATAATAGATACTGAGGAGTTAAGGGCTAGAGTTGGACTCTCACTCATAATAGGAGATGCCATTTAGCAATTTGATACAGTATTTTGTCTTTTAAAATCTCCTTCAGAGTGACTGCTAGTGATTATGAGGTTCCTTTTAAGGGTAATGAAAATGTTCTAAAATTGAATTGTGATGATGTTTTTTGCACAGTTCTGTGACTTTACTAAAAACAATTGAATCATACACTATAAATGGGTGAATTTTATAGTATGTGAATTATATATCAATAAAGCTGTTAAATAAAAAAGCTTTTGAGTAAATGACACATGAACAAAAAGTTACATCAGCCCATAAAGCACATAGCCACCATAAGTAATTGCATAATGAAACGGATATAAAAGGACTATATGAGGCAAAAGAAGTCTTCTGGGAATCTCCACACCCTGAAGACACAGTGAGTTAGTAGCACCACCACCAGGAACTGGCCTCTCAGCTCTGTGCCTGTCTCCAATCAGGCTGGAATAAGTCTCCTCATATTTGAAAGCTTGGCCCTCCCCTGGAATCTAAAGCCTCTCAGCCTTCTGAGTCAGCCTGAAAGGAACAGGCCGGACTGCTGTATGGGCTCTGTAAGTAAAACTGTTTTGTTCAAGGAAAATGCTTGACTCTAGATGAATTGGACTTTCTCACCCACAGGGAATAATTTCTTCACAATGTGCAGAATTAGATTAGATGTTGGGATGGTGGGCTGAGGAGGATGGTAGAATTTGCAGAATTATTTATTCTCAGGAAATAGGTAGAGAATGGGTATTTTGCTCTGCCTGATACAGGTTGGATAACTTGTTTTTCGTCAAATGGTTTAATTAGTGTGCTAATATATTTATCACAGTCAGTGAATCTCATTTCTATGCCCAATAGCTATTACTAAAAATGAAAAATTACCAATTTCGAGCACGTTGCATGCCAGCTACTGGTATTAGACACAGTGCATATCCTGTCTTATAGATGAAGAAACTGGATCACAGAAAGTTTGTATTATTTGTAGATTTCAGTAAAACAATTGTTTTTGAGAGCATGAGCTTTGGAATTAAAAACACGTGGGTTAAAAATTCAGCTCTGACTTTCACTAGTTGTGTGTGATTTCAAATATGTTTCAGAACTTCTGATACTCAGTGTCTTTACCAGAAAAATTAATTTAAAGTGAATCTAATAATACTTGTCACATGACGATATAGTAAGAATTAAAATAATGCTTATAAAGCACTAAGGACAATAATGTTCACAAAACAAGTGTCCAGTAAATGGTAGCTATTTTTATGAGTAATATTTTTATTAATGGTGTAGATGGTCTCAAAACTGGTTAGTGTTTGAGCTAGAATCTGAACCCAGGTCAGTTACACATGATAGCCATACCATTGCCAATAGCATGGAGAATACTGATGACACTATACGGTCTAGTTCAGCAGATTAAGAGAGCCACAAGCTATAGCTTATAATAGTGCAGTGAAAGAAGAGTATCATCATAATCTGAGTAGGCAGGAAAATTAGTTGAGAGAATATACCTTATTTCGCAAGAGAGAAAATGAAGGTATGTATGAATTGCAGAGGATGGGTCGGAAAGATTTGAGAGTGAAGGCAGCACAAAAGAGGAGCTTGGGGGAAATTTAGTGCCTCCTTCTAAGAATATTCATTAGTCCCCCTCTAGTCTTGGATATAAACACTTAAGATTTTTTCAATGTAAGAAAAACACAATGAAATAATAGCTTCAAATACCCACTACTAACAATTGCTTGGCCTTCTTATATAGACCTCCCGAGGTTCTCATTTTTTGCATTTCAGGAGTAGAATCAATTAAAAACTAATCTTTATATGTAAGGGATGAGAGAGAGAAAGACGAGGGTGTGTGTGTGCACACATGTGTGTGCATATGGTGGGTAGTAATTTTAATTCAGTGATTTGCTAGAGTTCGATGCCATTTGCTGATAAATGAAGCAGGAGGAAGAGCCAAGTTTGGAAGGGAGGAGAGAATGAGTTCTATTTGTCTCATACAGAGGTTGAAGTAACTGAGTGATGATGGGTGAAGATGTCCCTCAGGGGTTGCCATAGTATTTTATTTACCTTTTATTCACCACGTGAAGCATGGAGCTTTGTTCTCCAAAGTGCTATCTATTATGTTTCTAAATTACAGGTTTGATTGCTTCACTGTATTTTCACATTTCATTACTACCTTTACACTTAAAACCAGAAACTTTGCCACAGCATTAAAGATTCTGCTAACTTTTAAAACATAGAACTCTGGAGATGCCATAATTAGATTGCAGATTTATGAGTCTTCTGGATATAAGTGCTATTTAAAGCCATGAGAATAACCAAGATATCTCAAGGAGAGCATATGAAAAGCAAGGAAAGAAGAGATACTTCTTGGGAGAAAAGCAGACTCCTCTAGACTCCCACAATTTATAAGGTAGAGAACAAAACCATTGTTTGACAAACAGAAAAAAAGAAAAAAAAACACCTCACAGAATAACCATCATTGAAGCTAATGAAGGAGAAAGTTTCAAGGAGGAGGAGGTAAACATTGCCGAAAGTTGAGATGAGGGAGAGAAAAACAAATCTGAGATTAAACTTTTGGACTTGGCATGTAGAAAATCACGGGTGACATCATTTGGAGGATTTTCAGAGTCATTAGGGAAAGAATTCAGATTGTTACTGAAGGTGAAGGAATAATAAACAAAAGCAGATTGTTCTCCAAAGGAATTTTTATCCTTATAAAAGATACAGCAGGAAATTGAGAAAGAAACAGGGTTTATGTCTTGTATCCCTCACTATCACTATCAAAGCACAAGGCTAATTATGAAAACTATTCAATATATCCTGGTTGAAATGAATGGTTTGGAAATATCTATATAAAACTGTGGGAAGCTTTTATTGTTGAGTTAGAGTAAAACTTGAGTATTGCAGACTGCAAAAAAGCAACCAATGGTACTAAACAAGATACTAAAGAGGGAAAGGAATGTTGTTGGCATTAAATGAGAAGAGATGGAAAATGATTTATTTATTAAAAGCAAAGCTCCTTGCTTCCAGTGGTCAATAAAAGGTGAATAAAATGTTTAGAAATGTCTGGCTCTTGATGCTCTGCAAAAATTTAAGTTCATTACACTTTCCACGAAATTCAGGATTTTCATGATTTGACCTCTGGTGCTTTCTCTAGCTTCATTTCCCACAGCACCTAGCCTCACATTTAAGACTTCGATACACCCCTTCTCTTGTAGTTATCCAACAAACTGCCTTAGGTTATTCTTTCATTCATGTCTCTCCTCATGTTATCAATGGCACTGCAAAAGCACACTTCTCCTGTTTTTCATCTTTATAAACTCACATCTACCCATCAAAACTTCACACAGTTATAAGTCGTACAGTCTGTTAAAATTCTTGGAACTGGCTCTTCTTGACACAAACAGACACATTCATGTATGCACACACTCCAAATCTGCCACTCCACACTATTATCTCTTCTGTCTTATCTGTTAGATACAACCTATCCTTATACACTCTACAACTAGTAGCATTTATCTGTTTGTCTGTTTGTCTCTGACACTGCTGATATACACTGTCTGGCATGTAGTGGATATTTAAAATTAGTCATTTTTTATTTTCAGTAAGAGTCCCTAGACTCTTGACACAGCAAACTCGGCTCCCTGTATATGTATACATATAGTTCAGTTCAGTTTGAAATGAACCAAGTGTTCATGGTTGATAGTCAGGAGCTAAAGTGGAGTTATTGGCTGTGAAAAAGAATAAGGTACCCTCTTGTCTCTGAGCCCAGAGTGAATGTAGGAAGGGTGCAAGAAGATATGGTTGTAGAGTGATGGAAAGGAGAGAAATCATTTCTTTTTTGCTGGGCCCAACACAGATCAGGTCAAACTATATACACTATGGTTTTCTTTTGTTTTGTTTATGATCTCTCAGCAAGAAGGAGGAAAAAACTGCCAAGAAGAATGAAAATAGGCAATGAATAAATTGTTGAAATGAAGTAATGGGAACCGTGAAGAAGTTAGGATGAAAGAGAAGTTATTCAAATAGCAATTTAATTTTTTAAAGTGGTTACATAAAATTTCCTACAACACAATGACAAAAATTACAACTCAGACATTGCATGGGAATTAAAAATCATGAAAGCCTGAATTAATTGACATAAATGGAGCCCCTCTGTACTTTCATAACCATTTGTATTATTCATCAATGTATATGAGATATTGAAGTTACTGAACAACGGTTCTGCTCTCTCTCTCTCTCACTGGATTATAAACTCTCTAAGAGGGGTTTTATTTGTGTTGTCCTTTAGCTTCTAACATAGCACTATGTAAGATCCAGATACTCAGTTAATGTCCCTGAGAGAGTAAAACAAGATCAAGAGAAGAAGTGTTACAAGTGCATTACTGCTCAACACTTCTACACAGGCCATTCTGAAAGCCTGGGAATTCTTCATCTCAACTTATATAAAACGCAGAAATCTTTCAAGCACTGGTTTTTCTAGAAAGCCTTCTCCAAATTCGACAAACCTACTGAATGTTCTCTTTCTGTTAATTCCGTTTTAGTGTGTTTTGGTTTATAAAAATTATTTTATCGTATTTCTAGTTGACAAATAATATGGTATATATTTGTGGGGTAAAATGTGATGTTGTAATACACGTATGCATTGAGGAATGATCAAATCAGGCTAATTATCATATCCATCACCTCAAATATTTATCATTTCTTTGTGGTGAGAACATTTAAAATTCTCTTTTTTTGTTTTCTTGGAAATATACTATACATTAACTATAATTCTTATTTCTCTAAGAGGTTTGATCATACATTTTAGATATTTTCATCACTCTCCTGATGACACGCTATTCCAGAACCTAAAGCTATAGTTTCATTATTTGGCCAAATCATGTAACCTAAAATTTCTTATTGTTCCTCTAGTTTTCTGTTAATTTTAGTTAAATCCCTACCCTTTTTTTCACTAAGACTTCTTTCAGTGATCCTTGAGGTGGCACTTCATCAGGGTGAATGTGTGAGTCTGGATACGTTGAGGTTCCTCTCCATCCTCTCTTTTATCAACACTTACTGTCAGCCACCCAGCACCCTTTCTTTTCCCCTGAAGAATAGTTACCCTGCAACTAGCTATCTCTCATTGATTGAGCCCTCTGCAGCCAAAGCCCTAATCTCTGATTTTCCCTTGACCCCCATCTTCAACTCACCCATAGCCATCTACCTTTCTGCAATTCCGTACTCAATGAAAAAAGAAATGTGATGTTTGCAATAAAGTTATACTTTTCCCTCCCGAAACAAAACAGTAACATTCCATTAGTTATCTCCTAAGAAGTATGTCTTAACAAAATAGAGAGATTCCGTTCTGGAGAAGTAGTCTTCAAGCGGACTGAAGAGAGAACTGTGTTGGAAGGTGGCAGCACACTCTATCAGGTGGGGGCCGCCTCCTGTCTTCCTAAGCCTGGTGGGAGGTCTGTATTCTAATTCACCATCTCTTCCAAATGTGACACCAGGTATCACATTGTAAGGGCTTATTTAATAGTTAGATGCTGAAGCCATTTATTTGTCACTTCCTATGTGTGACTTTGTATTATAATGATCCCTTTCTTCATATTTTCTGGCTTCCCAAATTGTCTGTAAGCTTCTCTGCTTTCCACACTTACGATCAATGTAATATTGCTGTTCCACAGCCTCAGTGAATTTTTCTCTGGCGACAACCATAGAGGAAAAATAACGCACTACCTCTTTAGCACAATTTCAACATGCCAGAAAGAATGAAATATGATTGGCAAATTTGGGGTAAAGTGTTTATTATTAGTTCGGTTATCTATGGCTAGAATGATCAGAGGACTGGTCACATGATATAAACACAGCTGCCAGCAAAGTGCCCTAGAGAAGAAAGATTGTACACTGAGGCAAATTCAAAGACAAAGCAAAGTATCCACTACAGCAGTTGAAATCTGACATTTTTTAATCAATTTAAATGAGTCATTCATAGTTTCATATTATATAAATACTCATGTCAGTTTTCTATACAATAAAATTATTTTAATTCGATCAATACACAAACGAACGTAGCTTTTTTTTTTTGTTTTAAGCTCTCACCTTGTTCTGTACTTTTAATTCAGCATGTCAGCTTTGCAGACTATCACCTCCACTTCCATCATTCTCCTGCTCACTGGTGTTCCTGGGCTGGAAGCCTTCCACACCTGGCTCTCCATTCCCTTCTGCTTCCTCTATGTAACTGCTCTTTTGGGAAACAGCCTGATCCTCTTCGCTATCATCACTCAGCCCAGCCTCCATGAACCCACGTACTATTTCCTCTCCATGCTGTCTACCACTGGCCTTGGCCTATCCATATCCACTCTGGTCACCATGCTGGGTATATTCTGGTTCAATGTGAGGGAAATCAGCTTTAATGCCTGCCTGTCCCAGGCAGGCATTTATTAAATTCTTCACTGTGATGGAATCCTCGGTGCTGTTGTACATGGCTTTTGATCGTTTTATGGCCATCTCTAATCCCCTTAGGTATGCCATAATTTTAACTGACTCCAGAATAGCTCAAATTGGAGTGGCAAGTGTCATCAGGGGGATCCTAATGCTGACACCAATGGTAGCACTTCTTATAAGACTTTCCTACTGCTACAGCCACGTACTCCACCACTCCTACTGCTGCCACCCTGACGTGATGAAGCTCTCATGCACAGACACCAGAATCAACAGTGCAGTTGGGTTGACTGCCATGTTCCCTACTGTTGGTGTAGACTCAGTTCTCCTCCTCCTTTCTTATGTATTGATCATTAGGACTGTCCTTAGCATTGCTTCCCCAGAAGAGAGGAAGAAAATCTTCAGCATATGTGTCTCCCACATTGTGGCTGTTGCTATAGATTACATTCCATTGATCAGCCTGTCCTTTGTTCACAGATTTGGGAAACAAGCCCCAGCCTATGTACATACTATGATTGCTAACACCTACCTGCTGATTCCCCCTGTAACGAACCCCATCATCTACAGTGTGAAAACCAAACAGATATGTAGAGCTGTGATAAAAATTCTCCATTCCAAAGAAACATAAAATTGTAGAATTCCAGCACTAGATGGACCCCTCAAGATGGTATACTTCAGGTCATGTTACCAATTAAAAGCAAAAATAACCAAAGAACTGGTGCCCATTGAAGCTAAGCATATAATCATTTAAAGTTAAAGCTGGAATGCATCTAGAACATCAGCTAGTTTGACTACTTTATTTCCCAGATGAGGAGGTGAAGACATGGAACGGAAGAGATGAACAGCCTAAAATTAGCCTTACATCTAAAAATTCTCCTTCTCACACCACTGTTGGGTCCAAACTGTTGTTGCCTTCTGTCCCTGCCGACAGCCTTTCTATTATTATCTCATCTACTTCATAGCAGTTAGAATGACACATTATAGAAAAGTCACTCCTGTGTGAGAAATAGGTAGTATTTTCCAACTGTTCTAGTAATTTCGATTGCCATTTATTATTTGCTCTGACAAGTCATGGTTCTAAGTGTTTTTTATGTGTATTAACACATTTTATATCTAAAACAATGTTATAAGATAATCACTTTTTTTATCAATAAGAAAATTGAGGCATGAAATGTTAAGTAGCTTGCTTAAACAGCTAGTAACTGGTGTTGCTGATGGCAGAGCACATCCATGCAGACTGACTCCAGAGCCCCCCACACTCTTAACTTTAATGCTATATTGCTACCTATAATATAATATATATGTATATAATTTATATATAATTTATATTTCTAAAAATTATATGAATATATATAAACTTATATTTATAAATTATATGCTTATATATAAATTATATTTATATTTATAAATCTAAATATAGAGAGAAGTTCAGGTAATTTTTACTAGGAAACATAAAGAAGTAAAACAATTAATTTTTTAAAACCACCACTCTAATCTCTAGAAATTTTCAGTCAAATTAGGGAGAAAAAGCCCAAATCAAATGTTCAAACCTTACAAATATATTTCTACTTGATGATCTTTCCTGACTCAAGCATATTTCAGTATTTCTCTCAGCCCTCCATCAACAATCTGCCCCAACAGAAATGGAAAGTGACTACAAATGAATTATGGTCGTTTACTTATGCATTTTTAAATTTGTGTCATAATAGTCATGTAATGGCTTAATCCAGAAAGAGAATTAGTTCCACCCTGGGTATGTCCATTAATTCTCAAAATTTTTAAAGCATGTATTTCAATGCCACACTAATATCACTAATTTAAGATGGGCTTTATAGATCCAGAAATGAAGTAGAAGTAATCATTCATATCTACAGGCTTCCCCCCTCACTTTATGCAGATCTCTGCCAACTGCACCTTATTACAGGGCCTTTGATGTTATAATAATAATAATAGTAATACCTTTCCCTCAATTTCTTCCTATATTCACTCTCATCCTTACCTGCCTTATTTTTAATTTTTAGCATTTTTATTCCCCAACGTATTACATATAGGCTGTTTCTTTTCTGGTTTCCTCATCATTCCCTATAGGGAATTTATTAAATGACTATAGTACTTATAGTACTGTAAGAATTATGTCAAATCCTCAGCCTGTTTGATAACAACATTTCAGTTTCAGTTATTGTTAGTCTTCATCTTTATATGTTGGCATGTCCTGAGACTTTGTTCTCAGACCTTTATGCTTTGTCATAATCCCTTCCTTGGTCATCCCATTCAGTATTATGTCTTTAAGTACCATCTCTATGCTGACAAAATCCAAATTAATATTTGTAGTTCAGACTCATCCCACTGCCTATGTATCAGTATCATTACTTGAATGTCTCATAATCATCTTAGAATCAACATCTAATATACACTAATATTCCCATCAAGGAAAAAGCATGCTCACCCACAGTCTTCCCTAACTCAGTAACTCTACCTTCCAGTTTGTTGAGACAAAGCACTTGTAGTTATCCCTGATGCCTTTCTATCACTCCTATGCTACATCTGCATGTTCTGGCGACCCTTTCTTCTAGATATCTCAGATATTGATGTCTAAAATCAAGTCACTTTATACCACTTCTACTGCTACCACTGTGATACAAGCCATCATCTTGGACCTAAATTATTATAACAGCCTTCTGGTGGGTCTTCCTTCATCCACATTTGCTTTACAGTCTATTTTCCCCCATAGTGAAGTTAGACTGATTAAACTAATCAGTTTAATACACAAGGTAGATCAAGTTCAATATACCCCAATGACATCCTGTCTTACCTAGGAAAAAATCACAGTCACTGTAAAAGCATATAAAGATCTATATGATCTATATTCCCTCCATCAGCCCAGTATTATCTTCTACTGCTCTGCCAGTGATTCACTCTATGTCGCCCACACTAGCTTCCAAATATTTTCTTAAACTCATCAAGCATGCTTCAACATCAGTTTACACATGCTATTCTCACTACCTAGAATGTTCGTCCTCCAGAGACCCACATGACTTACACTTCACTTTATATAGATCTCTGCTCAAGTGCACCCTATTACAGGGCCCTTGATGTTATAATAACAACAACAACACCTCTCCCTCAATTCCTGCCTGTTTTCACTCTCATCTTTATCTGCCTTACTTTTAATTTTTAGCATTTTTATACCCCAGTATATTACATAAATGTTATTTATTTTCTGGTTTCATTACCACAACATAATGTTTTTGAGAATAAAGAATTGGTCCATTTATGCTATCTCCCAGCCCTAAAATAGGGCCTGCCACATAGTAAAAATAGTAGAATGTCTAATGATCTGGCTCTGTTTACCTCTTAAGCTTCATTGCTTCCCCTCTGTACAATGCCCCAGAGACAACAAACAACCTGCATGTCCTAAGTCCCAGTAAAGAATGTCCTGTCCCTTTTAAGCCTACCTCCACCTAGAGCATTCTCACTCTGTTCCTTCTCCTGACTTAGAATAGAAGGGGCTCTCCTTCAGGGACTTTTCCTGACCTCTCTAGTCTGTCTGGTGCCCTTTCCAGGTGCTCCTGCAGCACCTTGTTCTTCTCTCTCAAGACAACTCCTTCCAAACTCTCTTGTCACCATTCTCCCCACAACAAACTCTGAGCTCACTTCTTGGGGTCAGGGACTGGGTCTATTCACTGTTGTTTCCACATTTCTATCTATAGTGTCTGCTCCATTGTAACTTTTACTCTTCATTGAATTAATGAATTAATAATTAGTGAATTAATGAATTCACTGTCTTTGATGCGTAAGGATTTTGATGGCATACAAGAAGATAACAAAGTTCTCCTAT
Organism: Macaca nemestrina; assembly: GCF_043159975.1. Taxonomy (NCBI): domain Eukaryota; kingdom Metazoa; phylum Chordata; class Mammalia; order Primates; family Cercopithecidae; genus Macaca; species Macaca nemestrina. The sequence continues at coordinate 70,007,598 of NC_092136.1, forward strand.
ACCAGAAAGTTCTTCGTATCTACAAATATATTTTTGTGAAATTTCACATTTTAGAGAATACTGTGCCAAGTACTGCTATTTGGTATAAAAAGTTCGCTCTTTTTCATATGATCTAGTATACCCTGATCCTAATCTTGTGAAGCCTTATTCCCACTTTCCAACATAAAACTTGCTTTGTCTAGTGAATGAATGTAGGTAATAGTAAAACTTAGGAGGTCACTTTAAAGAGGTGATTTATATTTTGAATAAACTGCCAGTTTATTTCTACATATTTCTTTCCCCTTCTATTCCCTAATATGTACTCCCACAGATCATCTTTACATATCTGTAACTCACAATGAAGCAAAAACAAAAATCCAGAGAAGCTACAGGCAGATCTGAAGTGGAAAGATGGAAAAGCTCAGATGATACAGGCCTACAGACTAGGGTTATGTTTATTTGTTTCCATACACTACTATTACAGAAGATAGCAAATAGAGCTGAAGGAAAAGGATGGAGATACTCAGAGTCCTAAAAATAGAAAGGAGAAAAAGGAACATCAACCTCAAGGACAACTGAGATGTTCGCACAACTTCTGCAGATTCTCTTCCCCCACCTCACCTCACAAATGCTAACCTGTGGATAGTCCTCCTGTCCAACAATCCTGGCAGCTTATAAGCTTCCATCTATAGGAAATTGATAATGTAGATACCGAGACTGGGTGGGTTGCAGAACAAATGTCATGCTCTGACCAAGATGCATAAGCTCACAATGAGTTGGGGACTTTCTAAAAGCCAGAGCACTAGTAGTCACATGTCCACTGTTGTAGCTACTTGAACATGGTAGTGGTAGTGAAGATGGAAATAAGAGGAAACATGCAAAAGATTTTTAGAAGGAAAAATAGACAAGATCGGTTGAATAACTGAATGTGAAGGATGAGGAAATGCTATGTATCTTAAGTTTTGTCTCACATAACTAAATTCATAAGCACATCCACTTCATCCTCCTAAAATTCACCCTCCCAACAGCTTCTGGAATAGCAATCTGAAACACATGTCTATTTGTGATGTCCCTGCTTAAAACCATTTATTCACCTCCCAGTTCCTACAGGATGAAGTCCTTGAGTTCACAGCCTATCATCAGTTCACATCCATTGACCTCTTCAATTTCTCTTTCCTTTTTGGTTGATTCTATGCTTCAGCCAAGCTACAATTGTTCATAATTCCTCTATAGAAAATTCTGTTTCTTTCATGATTTTCTGTCTGCTGAAATACGCTCTTTTTGGACCCACTCAATGACTAAATAAATACCCCTCTCAAGTTCCCATAAAAATCTGTGGCATTCACTGCTCTTTCATATTATTTCAGGTTTCTTTGGGTAGGTATCTGTGAATACTTTGACGGCAAGGACTTTGTCTTATTCACCTCTGTCACCCTAAACTCAGCACAGTACCTGCACAAAACCAGCATTGAGAATGTGCTTATTACACAATGAATGAATTAATTACTCCATTGCCAGATATAGGTGACCAATAAATACTTAATGGCTGATTGATAAGAAAGTAATTCTGTTTCTGTGTTCAAAGATTACGGTGATGATGACAAGGTAAGACTCATGTGTGAGGCATACTTAGAAAGGATGGCAGATAGAACAGGTTAGTGTTAAATATTAATAAAGTATGAAGGTAACTCTGCTGGGTATGACGTAGGGGACACGTCACTGGAAGAGAGCCATCAAGCATCCTGAGGTACTGAGGATACCTCAATATCCTGGAGAAGGTGGTTGGGGTGGTTTTTTTTATCTATTTTGCTTATAACTTTGTAATCCTTTGACAAACATTTGTTTAATGTGAATAAACAAAGAGTCAGAATACCTGGTTCTCCAACCAATATTATCACTAATTAACTATACGACCTAGGACAAAAAGCTGTCATCTCGTCTAGGCTTTATCTATAATCCAGGAGCAATGAAGAGTGGCTTTGATACATTAAGGGTTGTTTTGTCAACCAGAAGAAAGGCTAGGGAAAGATATGGAGAATTGCATGTCCCTATTTTGAATTATGGAACTAAACTTTTGTAGTTTTAGAGAGGATGCAAACTCCTAAAGCCTAAGGACCATGCCTAGTCACACATGTTGTCTGTTGTGTCTAGCAGAGTGGCACATGAAGAAACATGCTCATCCTGTGGCTGACTCTGTGTGCTTAGGTTAGCTTGGAGGAGTGGGAGCAGACTGTCGAAAGCCCTGTATATGTGAGTGTGGGAGTGATTGCAGAGGCAGTGGGTGCTTAGAGGTTGTTCTCCCTGGACAGGAATAGTGGGAAGCCCGTGGGAATGGCACACAAGTGGACATGGAGATATTTTTCCTCTGTCTGCCAAGTCCCTGGGGCCTCAGTTCATACTCCACAGCCTGTTCCCATGGGCTTTCTGAGGGGCATTATAAAAAAGGCCTGAACCAGAAAGCAAAACCAGTTCCAGTTGCTCTTTCTAAGTAGGACTGTACCATTCTCAGGTAAGTGCACCCTCACCTGGGGTCAGGCAGCCTTAGCTCCTGCCATCCTAAGGGACCTTGAAGACCCCACATACTGGTTCAAGTCAGGGCAGGGAGAAGTCCTTGCATCCCATCCACAACTTTATGGACTGGGAAGAGATATCCCAGAGTCTTAGCAACAATCAGGAAAGGCAAGTGAGAATGAATGCAACAGCCACATTTGACCCAAAGAGAAGCTGAAATTGGGTTTAGCAGGGAGTTTACTTTAGGCAGGATGCCAGGCAACATGGGAGGGTGACGTGAGGTCTTTCAGGATAGGTATTTTGGGAGATGAGATGATGGCCCAAAGTCTTATACTCTAGTGAGCATGTGCAGGTACCAGCAAGGCAGAAAATATGCTCTGCAGAGAGAGGGTTTAAGAAAGTAACCAGCTCTGGGGCCAATAAAGAATCTTGTTATCTATCAGCACTGCATGTGGTAGCATAGCAAAAGGCATTAAGAAAGAAAATATACATCACTGTGCTCCTCTTGGTCTCCCTCCATGCCTGCTCTTTTCTTCACCCTGGGTCCCATTTCGCTGGAACACAGTGGTCTAGTGATCTGGCCTCTCTTCAGGGAAGGTTCCTTAGTTCTGTCCCACACATTACAGCATGATTTGTTTAAATTTCTGTATCCCCTTCCCCAAGCTATGATGGATACAGAAATGGATGGATGGATGCAAGATGCAAACTACCTTGTATCTCACTAAAGGATGCAATCATCTGCCTTTGAAAAGGGCTTTTCATGTTCTGATAGCAACTGGGAGCCAAATATGGTATTTAATATTTGTCAAGGAGCTTAGCTATTTTGTCTGCACAAGTTCTGAAGGTGGAGAAGAGAAAATAGAGGCAGAAGTATGGGTTTGTAACCTTTGAACCCCGAATCTGTCCTTCCTTGCTTATCCAAAATGGGGAGAATCCAGTTCTAATCTCTTTGTATTAATGTTATCATATTGTAATTTAAGATCACTGGTATCTAACCCCTCTACATTAAGACCAAATTGAAGGGCATCTCCCAGCTGCAGGAAGAACTCAGATGATGAGTGAAAAATTCTGGGGTTAGGGGAGTGCAATATAAGCAGGCTAACCTGTTTCAATGAAACAGATAATCAATGAAGACACCTGCATCATTTGTTTCCAAAAGTTAGGCCTTGCAGCCAAGGCTTTGGCATTCTAGAGAAAATTAGCTCTAAAGACCAAGGCACCTAGGCAACCTAGCAGAGAAGAAGTTTCGTGAAGTCAGAACCCAGGTGTTTGGGTGAGGGTAGGGAGTTGGGGCAAAGAAACACTGGGCTTCTAAAAAAGAAATGTCTCCCCTGAGATGAATGACTTGTTGGCACAAGTTTCAGGAAAGACAAAGCTCTAAAAATATCATTGTAAAATTAATAATACTTCTCCAAAGTAAGGACTCAACTCAAACTATCCTTGGATGCAATTAAAGTGGCCTTGGAAGAAGCTTTCAGATGTGGAGGTACTCACCAGTGTCCTGACAGCACCTTCATCTCTGAAGAAGTCATCAGAGGGAGCCACTACCTTTGATTTTATGACCACAGATGAGTTTCCTTTAATCTGAAAGAGATTGGCTTTTGGCATTTTTTTTTCTTAGGTTTTGTTTATTTATGTTCTTTTAAGCTTTAAAAAAAATGTCATTGCTGTGCTTCTTATTCCTCTGGCTGACTTCAGAATTGAGGACCGGGAATCCTGAAAATTTGCAAAGTTATCTCCTATCCTCACTGCCTTGGAACACCCATTATTCCACTCTCTGTCTAATTTCTACTCATGTTTCAAGTCTAAACAGGAAGATTCTTCTGTGATCATGCCTCTCTCTTTCTCATGAATTAAATGCATACATTATGCTAGTAATGCTTCTGGAATGAAGGAATAATCGAAAGAAAGAAAGTGGGGGGAGGGAAGCAGGGAAAGTAAAATAAGAAAGGCAGCCTTATCTGGAAGGAGCTCCCAAAAGTGTATCTCTTAACACATATCAGAAAAAAAGGGTCACCAAATATCCAGACAATGAAGGTATGGATCAGTAGGAAGAATCTGAGGGAATTTGGAAAGGCTACATTTTGGAAAAAGCATTGCTCTCCCAGGGTTCCCTTTTAAAAATTTAAATAAACCTTGAGAGTAGTGATGCATAAATGAATTTGAGCTGTCACAGTTCCCCCTTTGGAAGAGGGCCTCAGAGCTTATAAAAGACCCTAAGTGGGGGTGGGAGGAGACAAAAGGGGTGGGATGTCAGTTTCAAGTTTCCAGGGCATTCTCTGATTGTGCTCTATGTCCCTGCAGACTGCCAGTGTGACCTCACCCTCTCCAGTCACCCCTCCTCAGTTCCAGCTATGAGTTCCTGCAACTTCACACATGCCACCTTTGTGCTTATTGGTATCCCAGGACTAGAGAAAGCCCATTTCTGGGTTGGCTTCCCCCTCCTTTCCATGTATGTAGTGGCAGTGTTTGGAAACTGCATCGTGGTCTTCATCGTAAGGACGGAACGCAACCTGCACTCTCCGATGTACCTCTTTCTCTGCATGCTGGCAGCCATTGACCTGGCCTTATCCACATCCACCATGCCTAAGATCCTTGCACTTTTCTGGTTTGATTCCCGAGAGATTAGCTTTGAGGCCTGCCTTACCCAGATGTTCTTTATTCATGCCCTCTCGGCCATTGAATCCACCATCCTGCTGGCCATGGCCTTTGACCGTTATGTGGCCATCTGCCACCCACTGCGCCATGCTGCTGTGCTCAACAATACAGTAACAGCCCAGATTGGCATCGTGGCTGTGGTCCGCGGGTCCCTCTTTTTTTTCCCACTGCCTCTGCTGATCAAGCGACTGGCCTTCTGCCACTCCAATGTACTCTCACACTCCTATTGTGTCCACCAGGATGTGATGAAGTTGGCCTATGCAGACACTTTGCCCAATGTGGTATATGGTCTTACTGCCATTCTGCTGGTCATGGGAGTGGATGTAATGTTCATCTCCTTGTCTTATTTTCTGATAATACGAACGGTGCTGCAACTGCCTTCCAAGTCAGAGCGGGCCAAGGCCTTTGGAACCTGTGTGTCACATATTGGTGTGGTACTTGCCTTCTATGTGCCACTTATTGGCCTCTCAGTGGTACACCGCTTTGGAAACAGCCTTCATCCCATTGTGCGTGTTGTCATGGGTGACATCTACCTGCTGCTGCCTCCTGTCATCAATCCCATCATCTATGGTGCCAAAACCAAACAGATCAGAACAAGGGTGCTGGCTATGTTCAAGATCAGCTGTGACAAGGACTTTCAGGCTGTGGGAGGCAAGTGACCCTTAACACTACACTTCTCCTTATCTTTATTGGCTTGATAAACATAATTATTTCCAACACTAGCTTATTTCCAGTTGCCCATAAGCACATCAGTGCTTTTCTCTGGCTGGAATAATAAACTAAAGTATGGTCCATCTACTTAAAGGACTATTATGTGGAATAATACATACTAATGAAGTATTATGTGAATTAAAGACTACAATAAAACCAAACATAAAGATACATGATTGAAGCCAAGTTGAAAAATAGCATATGTCTTGGAGGAAATGTGCTCAAATTGCTAATGATTTAGTGTTGTCCCTACTTTCTTTTTATTATTATTATTATCATTATTATTATTATGGAGGTATTGGTTAACTGTCATGTACAACTTTTTTTTTTTTTTAGATGGGGTCTTGCTCTGTCACCAGGCTGGAGTGAAGTGGCACGATCTCGGCTCACTGCAACCTCCGCATCCTGGGTTCAAGCAATTCTTCTGCCTCAGCCTCCTGAGTAGCTGGGACTACAGGCACGTGCCACCACACCTGGCTAATTTTTTGTATGTTTCAGTAGAGACGAGGTTTCACCATGTTGGCCAGGATGATCTCAATCTCCTGACCTCGTGATCCACCTGCCTCGGCCTCCCAAAGTGCTGGGATTACAGGTGTGAGCCACGGCGCCCGGCCCTTGTACAACTTTTTAAATAGGGAATATGATAGCTGGGCATGGTGGTATGCACCTGTAGCCCCCACTACCCGGAAGGCTGAGGTGGGAGAATCGCTCGAGTCCAGGAGTTTGAGGTTCAGTGACCCATGATCGCACCACTACACTCCAGCCTGGGCAACAGAGCAAGACCCTGTCTCAAAGCATACAATGGAATAACATGTCAAATGAAATAGGGAAAACGAAGCTGATCATTTATGTAAGCCAGGGCTTGTCACAGTCTCTATTGTTATTATGCATTACCTGGGAATTTATATAAGCCGTTAATAATAATGCCAACCAACATATCACGTGTGCTCACAATGTTCTGGCACTATTGTAAGTGCTTTACAGGTTTCATGTGTTCTTCATAACTTGGTGGAGTAGGTACCATTTGTGTCTCTTTATTATAAGTGAGAGAAATGAAGTTTATATTATCAAGGGGACTAAAGTCACACAGCTTGTGGGCACTGCACCAAGATTTAAAATTAAATTCGACAGTTGAATACAGTTACTTAACTACCACGTTATATTGCTTCCTGGGTAACATCTGCCATTTATTTCCTCAGCTGTACAAATCCTCTGTTTTCTTTCTGTTACACGCTAACATCAATGGCTTTGAACATGTGATGAGAGATAATCCTGCCCTAGTTGTGGGCAACACATGCAGAATACTCTTCCTGTTTTACAGCCACCTTTCATGGTCTTATTGCTTGCTTCTTTCCAGATTCAGGGAGAATGTTGTTGTCTATTTGTCTCTTACATCTCCTTGATCATGTCTTCATTTTTTAATGTGCTCTGTACCTGTCAAAAATTTTGAATGTACACCACATGCTATTGTCTGAACTTAAGTATAAGATAAAATAAAATTTTATTTTAAATTTTTCTGAGTGTTATGCCTATCGATTTTACATTTATAGAATCCTATAAATCAGAGTTGGAGATGTGAGAGATTCCCTAGTCTTCTTTCTCACCAGTGCAGGAATCCTGACTGGAATGGTTCACACAATAGTAAGGATGCTGAATGCATCTTATTTCAATGTAGGGTATTCCCACTGTACTGTTGAGCAGATCCAGTGAGCAGCTGAGATCTGAATACAATCATTGGGCCTATATGTTCCCTCCGTAGCTTCACTAAACAAGTCTTGGGTGCAGGACTTGGGTAGATAAACCATGAGGGAGACTCTATACTGTAGCTCTCTCTTAGGAGGAGGGAATCACAGATACTTGATGTGTAGTGATGACGGGCTCTGCCAGCATATAGATCTGTGAGCATTCAACTGTGCTTCATTGTTCAGAGGCAGTAAAGTGGCTTCCAAAGTCAGGCAGTTAATCAATGCACATAGGCCAAGGCTAAAGGGAGGAAACACAATAGAAGAAATGGATGATTTCTCTAAAGAAATGAAAGTGTACCCATGCTCTCTGTAAAGTGCAGATTCAGGTGTTGGGCCCCACCCTCAAATAATGAGGTCATGTGCCTCATTTTACGAGGTTAAACTCTACTATGTCTCTCCCCACAATCTCAGTCCTCTTCTACCTTCCTGTCCACTCCTTTACCTCAATTCAGATCCTCCAGCCTACTTCCATATGCCTAAGAACATAGCCATATTAACAATTTAATGAGTAGTAGATTTCTTTCTCTCTCTTCTGTGAACAGCTAATCCCTTACTGTCTCCCACTATGATCCAAGTTTTTTATATACTCTTATCACCTCCTCTCCCTTTCCCTCTGTCCTAAGATTTTTAACTTTTAAAAGTAGCCCAGGCCGGGAATGGTGGTTCATGCCTGTATTCCTAGCACTGTGGGAGGCTGAGGGAGGCGCATCACCTGAGGCCAGTAGTTTGAGACCAGTGTGGCCAATATGGTAAAATTCCATCTCCACTAAAAATACAAAAAATAGCCAGGTGTGGTGGTGGGTGCCTGTAATCCCAGATACTCTGGAGGCTGAGGCAGGAGGATCACTTGAACCAGGGAGGTGGAGGTTGCAGTGAGCCGAGATCTCCACCACTGCACTCCAGCCTGGACAACAGAGCGAGACTCCTTCTCAAAAAAAAACAAAACAAAACAAAACAAAACAAAATAGGCCAAAGACTTCTGTGCCAATGTTCATAGTAGCATTATCCACAATCACCGAAAGGTGGAAACAACCCAAATGTCCATCAACAGATGAATGGATAAAAAGAATGTGGTTTATATATACAGTGGAATATTATTCAGTCTTAAAAATCTGGCACCCACTACAACATGGATGAAACTTGAAAACATTATGCTAAATAAAATAAGCCAGCTGACAAAAGGACAAATCATATATGATTCCACTTACATACAGTATCTAGAATAGGCAAATGCATAAAGAAAGAAAGTAGAATACAGGTTACCAGGGGCTGGGGAAGGGGAGGATGGAGAGTTATTGTTTATGGGTGCAGAGGTTCCATTTGGGATAATAAAAAAGTTCTGGAAATGGATAGTGGTTATGGGGGTTGTACAACAATATGAATTTGCTTTAATGTTACTGAATTGTACATTTTATGTTTAAAATGTTAAATTTTATTTTACATATGTTTACCACAATAAAAGTTGCCAAAAATAATGCAAAACTCTCATGATCAATTTTATCTTAAGAATATGTTGAAATGATTATATTTTAGATGTCAGGTTTAAAATATATTATTAAGGTATTTTAAAGAGTAGCTTGAAGAGGATGATATTTAGTTCAAAGTAATAAAGCTTTAATAGTAGGGCTACCAAGGTTGTAACAGGGCCATTATTTATAGCGGCAATTTTTATAGTCTTCAAATCCCATCCTGAAGGATACCAGCTGTATGTACATCTGGTCACCTAGCCTAAGGCTGAGCAAACAGAAGGCGGGAGACTTCCTGGCACTGTGCACGCTTGGATAAGTCAACTTTCTCTTCTCCATTTTTCTACCTGTAACCTTGTTGTAGGTTTCATTTCTCAGACAGCAGTACAGAAATAGAAAAAAACTTTCAATTATACTTTCAATTATCCTTCTATGACTGTCAAATAATAACTTAGCAATATCTTACTGACTGGAATAATAAAGTTGTGATCATGTGGCTGAGAAAAAATCATATGACCTTGTGATGGTTAATATCATGTGCCCACTGGCTGGACTACAGTACCCAGATACTTAGTCACTCATGTTTTCCGGATTTCCCTGTAAGGGTGTTTTTTTTCAGATGAGATTAATGTTTTAATCAGAGGACTTCGAGTAAAGGAGATTACCTTCCACAATGGGGGTGGGCCTTATCCAATTAGTTGAAGGCCTCAGTAGATCAGATTGACCTGCCCTGGGCAACAAGAATTATCCCAACAGAGGTGGCCTGAGGACTTAATTGCCATGTTGTCTCCAGATTGGCTCTGCAGTCTACTGACCTACCCTACAGATATTGGATTCACTAGTCTCCATTGTGTGAGCTGATTCCTCAACAGAAATATCTCTATTTCTCTATCTCTATATATTATCTATCTATCTATGTGTCTATCTATCTATATACCTCCTTTGATTCTGCTTCTCTGGAGAACTCTGACAAATACAAACCTAAAAGTTAAAAAAGTGGGGAAAATTGTCCCTGTGAGCAGCTAACCTGTGAAGGGAGAACTGAAATTTGAAAGAAACCCCATAAAAACAACATGCAAAACACAAATCAAATTAACTGGGCCAGCCAAATCTAAGGTCGGCATCACAAACTACACAAGCCCAAATTCTTTTATTTATTTATTTATTTATTTATTTATTTATTTTATTATTATTATTTTTTGAGACACAGTTTCACTCTTGTTGCCCAGGCTGGAGTGCAATGGCACAATCTCAGCTCACTACAACCTCCACCTCCCGGGTTCAAGCCATACTCCTGCCTCAGCTTCTCGAATAGCTGGGATTAGAGACGCCTGCCAGCACGCCTGGCTAATTTTTTGTATTTTTAGTAGAAATAGAATCTTACCACATTGGCCAGGCTGGTCTTGAACTCCAGACCTCAGGTGATCCACCTGCCTCAGCCTCCCAAAGTGCTAGGATTACAAGGGTGAGCTACCACGCCCAGCCCCAAGCTTAAATTATTTTAATAATAGTTTGTTCAGACCATGTGACTAAAGATCAAAGATAAACTGATCTAACCATAACTCTGCATGAACTCACATGTTCTAAAGACAAAACCCCTGAAAAATCCATGTGAAAACCATCCTATGACTAACCCTAGATCCCCCACACTCCATAAATACGTTTCCCTAACTCTCTCCTTTTGATGTACTTTGTTCCATTGAATTGTTCTTAAGCATGAGGCAGAGAGTTATATAAGAAATGTCTGGCCATCCTGGCTAACAGGGTGAAATCCCGTCTCTACCAAAAATACAAAAAATTAGCTGGGCGTGGTGGGCGGGTGCCTGTAGTTCCAGCTACCTGGGAAACTGTGGCAGAAGAATGGCATGAACCCGGGAGGTAGAGCTTGCAGTGAGCCGAAATCTCCCCACTTGCACTCCAGCCTGGGTGACAGAGCGAGACTCCATCTCAAAAAAAAAAAAAAGAAAAAAGAAAAAAGAAATGTCTGGAATATTTATTTGGGGGTCCTAAAAGCAGTGCCTGAGACAGGGACTTGGGTGAAGCTAGTGTAATTAAGACATGTTTCTAGAAAATAGGAGTGAGGGAACAGAGACAGTGAGACAAGGCAGAAGAAAATTCAACACAGAGTTATTACCAAGGTTGCTGCTGTGGACAATGAGCACTCAACTCTGCTAGGACTCTGTTCAGAATGCCTTGGGGGAATTGTCTGTCCAAAGGCTGAACTAGGGCATTTGCCGTCAACCTGCATCCTCATTTGACCCAAGGTTGCCCCTGGGCTTTGCCTACTTCTATGGCTTTGAGGAAAGCACAAAAGCAGAAAAGCATGGAGAAAGGGCACCAATTTAAAGTGGGAGAAATACTCAGAATGAATTAAAATGTCTGACACAGCTCCCGGTAAAGTCAGAAGAGGGCCAAGGCGGTATGACATTAGACACAGAGCATCTGTTCCACCTGGTTGTGGGGAGTGGAGGGTGGTAAAGGTTTGAGATATCTTGGATTCGTTTATCTCTATTGCATTTAATATGACCATATACTGAGGGCTTACTGTTCATCCTCCAATAAAATAATACCTTATTTACATAATCCTCAAAAAAAGCATCTGGGGCTGGGGGTGGTGGCTCACGCCTGTAATCCCAGCACTTTGGGAGGCCAAGGAGGGCAGATCATGAGGTCAAGAGATCGAGACCATCTTGGCTAACACGTGAAACCCCATATCTACTAAAAATACAAAAATTAGCCAGGTGTGCTAATGCACACCTGTAGTCCCAGCTACTCAGGAGGCTGAGGCAGAAGAATCACTTGAACCCAGGAGGCAGAGGTTGCAGTGAGCAGAGATCGTGCCACTGTACTCCAGCCTGGCGACAGAGTGAGGCTCTGTCTCAAAAAAATATATTAAAAAAATAAAAATTTAATTTAATTTTTAAAAAAAACAAGCATCTATGTTGATGGCCACTGTTCAAACTAGGAAACTGAGGCACAACTGGGGGTTATATAATTTTCTGAGTCACTCAGTACTTCAGACTTGAACCCAGGTCTCTCTGACTTCGTAGTTTACTTTTTGAAGATTGTAGCCTGACCAGGCAGGCATGGACCAGCATGGACTGGCATGGACTGGCCCAGCAAAGTGATGACCGACGCTGGGAAAAGACTTCCCCGACAGGAGGTGACTTTGCACAAATCATGTTCTTCTATGTACTTCTGTTTTTTCCAGATGAAACATGGGCAACGGTGTAACACTTGCCCTTCGGAGATCAAGGAGGGTTCAGTCACAGGCACAGGATCATTTGCTTTCAATGTTTCTGCATCCCTTCTGCGAGGAAAAAGAACATCAGAAGTGTAACCCAATCTGTCCCAGTTCCCACAGGTTCTACCCATGAGAGTGATGTGAGATTTTCTTTTTCTTTTTTTTTTCTAAGCCATTTTATTGAAGTCTGATTGACATACAAAAAGTTACAGATTTTTAATGTATACAACTCAATATATTTGAACATAAGTGATACACCCTTAAAACAATCACCATAACTAGTGTGGTTAACTTATCCTTCACCTCCAAAAGTTTCCTCTCACCTCCTTTATTGTTGTTGCTGTTGTTGCTATTGTTTTTCCTTTTGTGGTGAGAGCACTGAACATAAGAGCTAATCTCTTAACACATTTTTAAGTGTACGATACAGTAGTGTTAATCACAGGCCCTATGTTGAGTTGCTTTTAAAGAAATGCCTTCCCTCTTACTCCATACTATGTTCCCAAAGAGCAGGCCCAGAGAGAACCTGGGGGCAGGGGTAAAACACAAGAATAGCCTGCCCTGGGTCCTATGTTGAGGGAAGGATAGAGTCCTGGAATGGAATTTGGAGCTCTGAGCTACATCTCATGTTCTGCTACTAGGAGGGCGACCTTACTTAATTCATATAATCTCTTGGGATTAACTATAAAACATGGTGATTGAATTAGAAAATCCCTAAATCCTGCCCCCATTCTAAATATTAGATGCCCTGAACACCATTAAGAAGTCACAGGCAATTCCAAAGGGCCTGTAAAGGCTGGCACTCTCTGCAGTGTCCTTGGAAACTATTCTTTGACCCACACGAGAAAGCCAGCCCCCTTCCCTGTGGCCACCTCTTTGCCCAAACGTGGCATTTCTCCACTTGATCTCCTACCTCTTGTTCCTGCCAATTATGACTCTCTTCAAAAATCAAATCTGTTCCCAAATATTGTGGATGTTCTATCCCAAGAGATATTCACAGGCTTCCTATAAGGAAACATAGTCCAATAAAAAGAACAGATAGTTATCTTACTCATCAACTCAATTCACTCTTTGTGAGGCTGGCTTCTCTCACCTGTTTACTAGGGATGATAATGTTGTCTACGCTCAGTGCTTTTGTGAAAATTATGTGCAATGATCCACAGACAATGCCTAGGATAGTATTAATACATAGTACAAACTCAACAGATACTCATTATTATTACCATGGAAACGGAACAGGTAATAATATCTGCCTCACACGAAAATGGAGGGGATGAGAATGTGCATTGGTATGTGTGACAAGCAAGTCACAGATTTTCTTAAAGCACTCACTTGGTCACATCTGCCTAGAAGCTTGAAGTTTAAGAACTCTCGTTCTCTCTCTCTCTCTCTCTCTCTCTCTCTCTCGCTGTCTCTCTTCTCTCTCTCTCTCTCTCACTGTCTGTCTTCTCTCTCTCTTGCTGTCTCTGTTCTTTCTTTCTCTCTCTCTCTCTCTGTCACACACAGACACACACACACACACACACTGGTACCAAGACTAAGAGTGGAAGACAGTAAAAAGAAAGGTAGCATGGTGGGCAGGGGACATGGGATTCAAATAGGATTTAAATGAGCCTGAAATGACTGATTGATCTATGCACTGAAGAAGGAATGCCAACAGAAGGGCCAGTCTCCAACGTTGTCTCAGGAAAATATGATTGAAGTTTAAAAGGTGGTGAATTAAAAGGGAGGGGTTACGGCCACTGCTTATTCCTTGTTCACAAGGGTCAGCGTCCTGGGAGTGTGTTTGCCTTCCTGTTCTCATTAATCTGGAAGGGCTTCTGGGTGTCTTGGAAGCTGAATCAACTCATAGAGGTGGTCCTAGACAGCTCCTTCTGTGAGAGGCTTCCAGAATTGGGAGTCTCAGGCAAGTGGTCACTGTAGTGAGAGTGTCTTTCCCAGTGAAACAGGGTCTCCAGGGACTAAGGACCATAAAAACATTGCCCTTTTCCCAGCCATGTTTATGTTGGCCTGCTCAGTGGAGGGTACCAGTTTAGGTAGCCAATTCCCCCAGAGAGCCACAGTCTGACGTTGCCCAATAAATAGGACAGCTCCCATCCCCTAGTAACTTCATCTAGCCCCCATCTCTGAGCAGCACATCGTCTATCCCTAGATTGATAAGAAATAAGAGAAAAACATAAATGTGTTTGTTTCTGGGAATAGATATTTCCTTAGGCATTTTATTATTGTAAGAAAAGAATTACACTCAATATATATTTATGACCAGAGATTACCAGCATCACATATTTGGGATTCTTTCCGACTATAATCATCACCAATTCTCCCAGCTGGTGCTGAAGTTATTGCCCAGTGTCCATTTCTTAATATCATTTAATGTTAGACATTCAAGAATCATTGACAATGTTTCAGGACCTAAAATATAAAAGAAACAAAATATAATAATAGTGGATACTACAATGAGTATCAGATATAAAACCAAATGTCTTGAGAGCCCCCAGTGCCCCCATGGAGGAATAAACAAGGTACAGCAGCCACAGAGACGGGAGAAAACAGCTTTGTTGTGGAGAAGAAGGAAAGCTTCATGAACAGGTGACATTTAAACAGGTGCCAGATTGAGGTTTGGGAGAAGTAAGTGAGATTAAAGCAGAGGGAGTACATGGAGGCATCAAATAGTGAGGTGACTTCTGACAATGCAAGAAGATTTTACTGCCAGAGCATAGGACATGTGTTCCCCTGAGTTCTCCTAAGACAAAAGCCTAAGAGCAGCTACTCTACTGGGGACTGGACCCAGTGAGCAAAAGTCAGGGATAGGGAGTTTGGAGCGGGGAAAAGGGAGACCCCAAACAAACATGCATTGTAGAGTTGTCCACATAATAGGAGACTGTTGCCAGTTCTTGCAGGATTTGCCCATAGTCTTCTTCCTGGGGAAGTAAATGAAAAGTAATTATTCCTCCTGTATTCAATTAGTTAAGAATTGCTCCACAGAGCATTAACTCCCAATACTGGCAGACTGCCTATGCTTGAGTATTCAGTGGGTTCCCATGGGCCCCCATGACAGAGCATCAAAGGAGAAACCCCAGGTGAGAAGGAGGTGACGCATGGCACAGGGCCCAGATGAGCCTGTGACAGGCCGTGCCTGCACAGAACTGGCAGCCATAGCAGTGACTGAAATAGGAATTGAAATTGCAGGGCTTTTAAATGATTTACAATTGTCTCAGGAGCCAAGGCTGAATAGATAAATTAAAAATCCTTTAAGATTTTTAGACTAATCCTTTAAGATTTAAGACTCCTCCCACATTGGGGAAGACAGAATAGACATATTTTCCTATTTATTTGCTAAGAATATGTTTTTATTTATTTGCTAAGAACAACTAAAAATCTTGGGCACTGTGTATAAAACAAACACAAAATTCCAAGGGTAGACAAGAGGCAGACCATCTAAGGAGCTTGGGATATGAGGAAAGACATCATGAAATAGAGGAATGACATAGTGGTCATCCTTAATGATTGGATTTTCTTCTTACCTCATATATCTGACTTGGAGCTGAAGAAACTGACAACACAGAAATGCTAACGTGCACAGACAGTAAAAGCCCTCTCAAAAGCCTGCTCCCTCTAGCCAATGAAAGGGGAATCCTAGCAAGGCAGAAGACTTCAAAAAACCACTTTACTCCAGCAAAACACTGCAGGAAAAAAAAAAAAAAAAAAAAACCTGTGACCACATGGCTCCCCAACTCATGTCAGCAAAGGCCAAATGGAGAACCCAGACTTCCAACCTCATGAGGCTGTAATAAGGCACCCAACACCCTCCTCAGGGTGGTGGTGTCAGAGAAAGTCGAATAGGCAGTTGAGACTGTCATTCCTGCCAGCCAATAATGAGTAGCTCCTTTCTCCATGGTGTCAGTGGAAACCATGTGGGTGCCTGGATTTCAACCCTCTCTGGGCAGTAATGAGACATCCATCCCATCCCCAATGGGATGATGGCAGAGCAGGCCTAGTAGAGAATCAAGATATTCACCATCACCCAAGAGTAATGAGGACCCTCGCACCACGTTATCATAAAGATAATGTGAAGAAAATTCCCATCTTCACTTAGCAGTAACAAATCCCCCACCACCAGTATCGACAGAGACCAAATTTAAAAGAATAAAAGTTACACACAATATGTTCTTCAAATACAATGTAATCACAGAAAGATAACGTGGAAATTCCTAAATAATTAATGGATAACAAAAAGAAGTCTCAATGGAAATCAAAAATAATTTGATGTGAACAAAAATGAAAATAAAACATACCAAAATTTGTATAACACAGACAAAACAGTGCTGATAAGAGCATTTGTAGCTTAAATGAATATATTAAAAAGGAAGAAAAGTCTCATATCAATAATCTAGGCTATGCCATCAAGAACCTAGGAAAAGAAGAGCAAAACAAAACCCAAAGCAAGTAGAAGGAAATGATAGGGATAAGAGAAGAAATCAATAAAATTAAAAACGAAAAAAAATAAATAAAATCTTTGAAACAGAGCTGATTCTTTGAAGAGATCAATAAAATTAAGAAGCTCCTAGCAAGACTAACAACGAAAAAAGAAAGAAGGCATGAATTAATAACAAGAATGAAACAGAGGTAATTATTACAGACTCTGTGTACATCAAAGGAATAATAAGGAAATACTACAAACAATTCTACACACATAAATATCAACCTAGAAAAGTGGACCACCTCCTAGTGAAACACAAACTGCCACAACTCCCAAAATATGAATATATAATTTGTAACCCTGTAACTATTAACAATTGAATTTTTAATTTATAAAATCCCCAAAAAGAAATCCATAGGTCCAGATTGTTTCACTAGAAAATTCTAATAAAGATTAAAAGAAGAATTCTACACTATCTCTTCCAATAAATGGAAAAGGAGAAAACATCTTCCGATATGTTTTGTAACGTTAGTATTACTCTGATAACAAAAACAGTACAAAAAACAAACAAAAAAAAACAAAAAAAAACAAAAAAAAAACTACAGGCTAATATCTCTCAGATATAAACACAAACATTGTTCACAGTGTACGACACTCAGTATGGCTACTAGAATGTAGAGAAATTAGAATCCTTTAACACTCTTGATAGAAATGTAAAACAGTAAAATGTTGTCACAGTTCTTCAAAATATTAAAAATGGAATTACTGTATGTTCCAGTGATTCTACTTCTGGGTAATCTCAAAAGAATTGAAACCAGGATCTTGAAAGTATATTTGCACACTCATGTTCATAGCAGCACTATTCACAATAGTCAAAGGGTGGAGGCAGCCAAGTGTCAATGGACAGATGATGGATAAACAAATTTAGTATATACCCACAATGAAAAATTACTCAGCCTGAAAAAGAGGGAAAATTCTGACAGGTGCTACAACATGGACGGAGCTTGAGGACATTATGCTAAGTGAAATAAGAAAGTCACAAAAAGACAAATACTGTATGATGTCACTTACATGAAGTAGTCAAATTGTTAGAAACAGAAAGTGGAATAGTGGTAGCCAGGAGATAAGGAAGGGGCAAACGGGAAATTATTTGTTTAATGGGTATAGAATTTCAGTTTCACAAGATGAAAATATTCTGGACATTAGTTGTACAACAATGTGAATATGCTTAACACAACTGAATTGTACACTTAAAAATGGTTGGGCCGGGCGCTGTGGCTCACGCCTATAATCCCAGCACTTCGGGAGGCCAGGGTGGATGGATCACGAGATTAGGAGTTTGAGACCAGCCTGGCCAATATGGTGAAACCTCATCACTACTAAAAATACAAAAACTTAGCCAGGCATAGTGGTGCTCGCCTGTCGTCTCAGCTACTCGGGAGGCTGAGGCAGGAGAATCGCTTGAACCCAGAAGGCGGAGGTTGCAGTGAATGGAGATCGCGCCATTGCACTCCAGCCTGGGTGACAGAGCAAGACTCCATCTCTAAAAAAAAAAAAAAAACCACAGGTTCAGGTGGTAAAATTTACATTATGTGTACTTTTTAAAATTATAACCAAGTGTGTTTTGTTTTCAGGAGGGCCAGGTGTGTTTAATATTCAAAAATCAAGTAATTTTAACAGCATTAAAAATAAATCTCACACGATGATATAAAATTGGTACAGAAAATGCATTTGATAAAAATTCAACAAACATTTATGAAAACTCACAAAAATAAGAACAGAGAGAAATTCCTCAACTTGAAAATGAGCATCTACAAAAACCTATAGTTAATATTATAGTTAAAGGTGAATGACTGAATGTCTTCCCTCTTAACGTGGGAACAAGGAAAAAATGTCGACTGTCATCATTCGTATCCAACATAGTCCATAGTCAATGCAATAAAGCAGGAAAAAAAAGTAAAAGGCATACAGACAAAAATAAAGAAATAAAATATCCCTATTTGTACATTATATTATATACCTATTATTACATACATAGAAAAATATTCAAATAATCTATTTTTTAAAACCCCCTAAAGCTAAGTGAGTTCCACAAATTTATCCTATTATACAAGAAAAAAATGATAAATTAGACTTTATTAAAGTTAAAAATTTTGCTCTGTCAAAATTCCTGCTAAGAGGATGAAAAGAGGACCCAGAAAGTGGTAGAATGTATTCCCAAACCAAGGATACAACAAAGGACTAGTATCTAGAATATATAATGTCTGAAAATAACAAAATTATAACGATATAGAACACATTTGTAGTTTTCAGGGATTAAGAAGGGGATGGCGAAGGAGGAAAGTGAGCATAAATACCAAAGGGCAACATGAGGAATCCTTGTGGTGGTGGAAATGTTCAATGCCTTGACTGTATGTATCAGTGTTAATATTCTTATTGTTTTATTTTGCAAGTACCTATTTTTTCCAGATTTATTGAGGTATATTTGACAAATAAAAATTGTGTATGTTTACAGTGTACAGTATGGTGTTTTTGTTGGTGTTTTTGTTTCAACTTTTATTTTAGATTCAGAGGGTACATGTGCAGGTTTATTACATGGGAAAAATGCATCTGGCTGGGTTTTGGTGTATGAATGATCCCATCACCCAGATAGCGAGCATAGTATCCAATAGGTATTTTCTCAGCCTACACCCCCTTCCCACCCTCCCTCCTCTAGTAGTCTCCAGTGTCTAATGTTGCCGTCTTTATGTCCATGTTTACCCTAACAACATAATGTTTTGATATATGTATACATTGTGAAGTGATTACCACAATCAAGCAAATTTACATAACAATCACCTCACATAGTTCCCTTGTACGTCTGTGTGTGTTGAGAACTTTTAAGGTCTCTTAGCAAATTTAAAGTATACAATCAGATATAATTAATTGCAGTCACTATGCTGTACATTAGATCAGATTTTATTCATCCCACATAACTGAAATTTTGTACCTTTTAAACACCTCCCTGTTTTTTCCACCCAGGAGCCCCAGCGATTGGAAACCATCGTTCTACTCTCTGCTTCCATGAGTTTGACTTTTTAAGATTCCACTTATAAGTGAGGTCATGTAGTATTTGTCTTTCTGTACCTGACTTATTTTACTTAACATAATGTCCTCCAGGTTCATCCATGTTGTTGCAAATGACAGAGTTTCCTTCTTTATTAAGGCTGAATAGTGTGTGTGCATGTGTGTGTGTGTGTACATGTGTGCGTATCACCTTTACATTTTCCCTTTATCTGTTGATGGGGATTTGGGTTAATTCCATATCTTGGCTCTTGTGAATAATATTGCAAAGAACATGGGCATACAGATATCTCTTTGAGATACTAATTTCATTTTTTGGGATATGTATCCAGAAAAGGGATTGCTGGATCATATGATAGTTCTAGTTTTAGTTTTTGGGGAACCTCCATATTATTTTCCATAATGAGCATATTGATTTACATTTTGACCAATAGTATACAAGGGTCCCCCTTTCCTTACCAACACTTACCATTTTTTTCATTTTTGATAATAACCATTCTAACAAGTACGAGCTGATAATGTGGTTTTTATTTGCATTTCATTAATGATTATTGATGATAAACATCTTTTCAAATACCTTTTAGCCATTTGTGTATCTTCTTTTGAGAAGAAACTATACAGGTTATTTGCTTACTTTTTAATTGGATTATTTAGTTTTTGACACTAAATTGTATTTTCTATATGTTTTGGAGAGTAGCCCCTCACCTGAAGTATGCTTTGCATTTTCTCCTATCACATGGGTTGTCTCTTCACTCAATTGATTGTTTCTGTGCATAAGCTTTTTAATTTTATGTAATCCCGTTTGTCTATTTTTTACTTTTGTTGTCTACGTTCTGGGTTCATATCCAAAAATTTGTTATGCAGATCAACATCTAGAAATTTTTTCATCATATTTTCTTTTGGTAGTTTAGTTTCAGATCTCAAATTTAAGTCTTTAATCTATTTTGAGTTGGTTTTGGTATATGGAGTAAAATAAGGGTCCAGTTTCATCTTTTGCATATGGATAGCCAGTTTTCCCAAAACCGTTTGTTGAAGACACTCTCCCTGCTCCACTGTGTGTTCTTGTACCTTTGCTGAGTGTCAATTGGCCATAAACGTGTGGATTTATTTCTGGGCTTTCTACTCTGTTCCATTGGTTTATATATCAGTTTATATATCAGTTTTTATGCAAGAACTACGCTGTTTTAATTACCATAGTGTTGTGTCACGCTTCCCACCTTATTCTTTTTGCTCAAGATTGCTTTGGCTAGTAGGATTTTTGCTGTTTTTGTTTGATTGTTTGTTTTTGTTTTTAATGCCATAGGAATTTCAGGATTGTTCTATTTCTGTGAAGAATATCATTGAAATTTTGATAGAAATTTCACTGAGACTATAGATCACTTTGTATAGTACGGAAACTTTAACAATACCAATTCATTAACTCTTCTTTGAAACTGGGTTTTTTTCCATTTATTTGTGCCGTCTTCAATTTATTTTATCAATTTTTTTGAGTTTTTTTGTTTTTTGGTTTTTTTTGAGTAACGGATATTTCACTTCCATGGTTAAATTTATTTCTAAGTATTTTATTTTTTGTTGATGTTATTGTGAGTGCAATTGTTTTCTTTTTTGGGGTAGTTCATTCATAATGCATAGAGATGCAACCAATTTTTATGTTGATTTGGTGTCCACAACTTTACTGATTTTGTTTATTAGTTCTAACAGTTTTTTAGTTGGGATCTTTATGGTTTTCTATATATTAAGTCATGTCATCTGCAAACAGATATAATTTTACTTCTTTCTTTTGGATTTGGATGTCTTTTCTTTTTCTTACCTAATTGCTCTAAGACTTCCAGTATATATTCTGAATAGCATATATTGAATAAACATGGTGAGAGTTCTTGTCTTATTCCTAATCTTAGGGGAAAATCTTTTAATTTATTGTCATCGAGTATATTAGCCATGGGCTTTCCATGTATGGTCCTTATAATATTGTTTTACGTTCCTTCTGTACCTTCAAAATCCTTATTTTGATATTGCACTGTTTTGTAAGCTGTCACCCCACTGGGGGACCTGGGTAAAATATACACAAAATTTCTCTGAATTATCTCTTAAAATTGCATGAGAATCCACAACCATCTTTAAAAGCTTTATATAAAAATAAAATAAAATAAAAAACGTTAAAGAGTCTTAGGTGTCATCCATGAAATGGCATTCAGAATTGTTTTTGCTGTAAGTTATGGGCAGCCAGCAAAGAAGTAGTTAAAAGTGTGGAGAGGGAGTTAACATGAAGCAGCATGTTCCTTAGAATGGTCTCTCTGCACACCTGTAATCTCAGCACTTTGGGAGGCTGAGGCAGGTGAATAATTTGAGGTCAGGAGTTCAAGACCAGCCTGACCAATGTGGTAAAACCCTGTCTCTACTAAAAACACAAAAATTAGCCAGGCATGGTGGCGCACACCTGTAATCCCAGCTACTTGGGAGGCTGAGGCACGAGAATCTCTTGAACCCAGGAAGCAGACATTGCAGTGAGCCGAGATGATGCCATTGCACTCCAGCCTAGGCAACAGGATGAGACTCTGTCTCAAAATAAAAGAATTGTCTCTCTGGCAGAGTATGTATATAAAATGGAAACAGTTCAGATAGCTGATGCATTGGGCAGGAAGCTAAGGGAAGGCCCACTTGATGGCTTCCATTTTCTGTGTGAAGTTAGGAGCAATACCAAATTAACTAATGAGAGGAGTGGTGGCAGGTTGGGTAAAGAGCTTGAGAAAAATTGTGACAATTTAAAAACAGAAAGAAAATAATTGTGAAGCAGTGTTAAGGTCTCAGCTCGGGTTAAAGGCCACAAATTTGTTTAGATATAAATTTTTCAAGAGTGTGTGATTTTTTTCCTAAGTTTACTTATCACCGCAGGAGGAGAAAGGTAGAGACAGGCTGAGCCCAATTCAGCATTCACCCAATTCAGAGGGTGCAGGCAAAATCAAAAACAAGAAAGAGTCAAATGTGTCCATAGAAAGAAGTTGCAGGTGAATGACCATAGTCCAAATTGATTTAGGAAAGAGCTGAGGCCAGAGCTACTATGGAAACTCTCTCAGAAGTAAGAAAAGTTCAAGAGGGAGCCTCAAACTCAGATCTGATGCCTCTGAAGTTCATGTTCTTGCCTCTGTCCAAGTTCTCTCCTTTTGAGTCTGCTGATTCAGCAGGTCAGTCCCAGGCTAGGAATATGGGTAGAATCTGTACCACACTCCTAGCCTGGAGCTTCAAGCCCATAGTCCTGGTACCCTTCCAAGAATGAGAGCTGAGGGCTTCGGACAGGATTTGGGGGCCTGTCAGAAATCTATTTTCTCTCCATCTCCTCCAGGAAGCCTTCCCTGACTCCCTCAGGCTGGGGTGGGCCACTGCTGGGCTCTCAACCACATCACTCCATATCCCGCCCCTCTACAAAGACTACGAGCTCCTGTAGGATGCATCCTGTGGCCTGGCCCAGAGGAGGCTTCAGCAGTATCATCCATCCTGGAAAGATTTCAAATTCAGATGAGCTGTGGAAGTTGATAGTTTCTGAGGATAATTTAAACTTGGTGGGACATTGTAGAATCTATGATTCTGGTCTCTCTTTCCTTCTTATGGTTTAGTTTCTCCAAGCACCTGTCTGTTCCTGGTTCCAAAGCCAGCCCCAACTTTCCCATTCTCCAGGGACCTGAGTGGAGTGACTGATTCCTCTGTGACCCAAGCCTGGCCTTCCCTGGAGATAGGCACTTCTGCCAAAGTGTCTCTGTGTAAGGAGATAAAACTTAGTTGCTCTGCCACAGGCATTCTGGGCTCCTGCAGGATATGAGTGGGAGGACAGCGTGGACCACAGCTAGGGTGAATAATCTGGGCCCCAACACATCCCCTTCTCTAATTCTCAGACGAGTGGCTTCCAGCACCTCAGCCTCAGATGGAGATACATCGGTGGGATGGAGTTGGACATAAAGCATAAAAAGGAGAAACAGTCTGGGACAATGAGAGACCGTAGTCCTATCCCCACTTGAAGAACATGGGCTGGAAGAGGCTGGTTTCCTAAGGTCCTGAAGTTTATATCTCTGAGATGAACTGGAATCCAAGACCATATTTCCAAGACTATGCTCCTTATAATTTCTTTAAAAAGGGAGCAGATGTGACAATGTATCCAGTTCTTTTCCTGTTTGGCATCCCGAGGTCATCTGAGCACTGTCTCAGTATCTCAGCTGTCCTTATCTGGACTGGCATTTCTCCACAGGCTTTTCCTGCTGGGTGGGCACCCAAGGTGACCATCAGGTGATGCAGAATAAGCCTGATTACCAGAACTCAGTGAATCAAGCGAGAAAAGGAGAGCTGGGCAGTCTTGCCATTCCTCTTATCACTTGTTTTAAATACTGTCCAGTTTTCATTTCTTTCAAGCATTTCTGGATCCAGAGCCTTGTTGGTAGAATGTTTTCGGAAAGTAATCTGACTTCTACCAGGGTAGAAGGTATATCCAGGAGAGGGGATCTTACAGCTGCTCCTCATAAACTCATCCTGTTCTCAATTTCTCTCCTCACTCTTGCTTTTATCAGCTGTAACTCCCTAGTCATTTTGCAGTGGATCTGTGATGCAACCTTTCTATAAGAACTTAATCTTTTATTTCTATCAGTTTCCCACCACTCTTTCTGATTTACCCATAGACTATAATATTTGCATCTCTTATATCCTATCCTG
This sequence comes from Macaca nemestrina, assembly GCF_043159975.1. Taxonomy (NCBI): domain Eukaryota; kingdom Metazoa; phylum Chordata; class Mammalia; order Primates; family Cercopithecidae; genus Macaca; species Macaca nemestrina. The sequence goes on from NC_092136.1 coordinate 70,032,087, forward strand.
TGCTTTTGTCATTGTGAGTTAATAACTTGTTATTTTTACTGTCACTTAAATGGGAATTTGGAGAGAGTAGAGAGAGAAAGGTTTTGTATGATTTACCAAGTTTAACCAGAAAGCTATTTTCATTAATGTTGTCACTTGTTATAAAAGAAAACTATTTTCTTAATATTTTATTATAAAAAATCAAAAATACCCAAAATTAAAGAGAGAATAAGTGGATCTCTATATACTCACATGCAGCTACAACAATCATCAGCTCACATCCACATTTATTGCAATTCAGGATTACCCTGTAAAAATGCTTCTTTTTGTTAGTTTGCTCATGTTTTACATTTGATTTGCTCAAAACAAGATACTAACAAGGTCCACGCATTTCTTTTGGTTGATAAGAGTCAAGTCGTGTGTGTGTATGTGTATAAAATAACAGTACATATTTTAGGAGTACAAGTGATATTTTCATACATGTACGCAATGTATAATGATCAAATCAGTGTAATTGTGTTATGCATCTTAAACATTTATCTTTTCTTTCTATTGGGAACATTTCAATTATTTTCCTCTAGTAACTGTGAAATACACAATAAATTATTGTTAATAGTAATTTAATAGTATTAATAGTCTCCCTATTGTACTATCAAATATTATAGCAGAACTTATTCAATCTACCTAACTGTATATTTGTACCCACTAACCAATCTCTCATGCCCCCTTCCCCTTTGTACTTTCCAGCCTTTAGTAACCACCATTCTAACCCTCTGCCTTCATGAGATCCAATTTTTTTGTTCTCACATAGGAGTGAGAATATGTGATATTTTCCATTCTGTGCCTGGCTTATCACACTTATAATGGCCTGCATTTCCATCCATGGTGTTGCAAATGACAGCATTTCATTCTTTTTAATGACTGAATAATACCGCATTGTGTATATGTACCACATTTTCTTTATCCATTCATCCACTGATGGACACTTATGCTGACTCTATATCTTGGCTATTGTGAATAAGGCTGCAACAAACATGGGAGTGCAGATATCTGTTTGACATACTAATAATGTTCTTTCTTCTGGGTATGTAGCCAGCAATCAGACTGCTGGATCATAAAGTAGTTCTATTTTTAATTTTTTGAGGAACCTCCATACTGTTTTCCATAGTAGCTGTACTAATTTATGTTCTCACCAACAATGTAAGTGCATTCCCCGTTCTCCTCATCTTCTCCAGCATCTGTTACTTTGTTTTTTGTTTTTTAATAAAAGCCATTTTAACTGGGGTGAGGTGGCATCTCATTGTCAGTTGAGTTTCATTCCCCTAATGATTAGTGATGTTGAACCTTTTTTCATACATCTTCAGGCAATTTGTATATCGTCTTTTGTTAAATGCCTATTCAGGTCTTTTGCCCACTTTTTAATCAGATTATTTTTTTTTCGCTATTGAATTGTTTGAGTTCCTTTTATATTCTGGTTATTAATACCTTGTGGGATAGTTTCCAAAAATCTTCTCCCATTATGTAGGTTGCCTCTTCACTTTGTCAATTGTTTCCTTTACTGTATAAAAGCTTCTTAGCTTTATGTAATCCCATTTGTCTTATTTCTGCCTTTGTTGTACTTTTGATGTCTTACCCAAAAAAACCTTTGCTCAGGCCAGTGTTCTGTAGCATTTCCCCAATGTTTTCTTCTAGTCGTTTCATAGTTTCAGGTCTTACGTTTATGCTTTTAATCTATCTTGAAATGATTTTTGTATATGGTAAAAAATAGGGATCTAGTTCCATTTTTCTGCATATGGATATCCAGTTTTTTCAGCACCATTTATTAAAGAGATTGTCCCTTTCACAATGTATGTTACTGGCATCTTTGTGAAAAATAAGTTGGTTGTAAACGTGTGGATTTATTTCTGAGTTCTCTATTCTGTTCTATTGGTCTATGTGTCTGTTTTTATGATAGTACCATGTTGTTTTAGCTACTATAGCTTTGAGGTATAATTTGAAGTTAGGTGGTGTCATGCCTCCCATTTTGGTTTTGTTTTTTGTTTTGCTCAGGATTGCTTTAGCTATTCAGGGTTTATTGTGGGTCGATACAAATTTTAGAATTGTGTTTTACTATTTTTGTGAAGAATGTCATTGATATTTTGATAAGGGTTGCATTGCCTGTAGATTGTTTTGGGTAGTAAGACATTTTAACAATAATAATTATTCCAGTACACAAGCATAGGATATCTTTCCATTTGTGTGTGTGTGTTCTTCGATTTCTTTCATGGGTGTGTTATGGTTTTCCATATAGAGATCTTTCACTTGACAAATTTATCCCAAGGTATTTTATTTTTTGTAGCTATTATAAGTGGAATTGCTTTCTTGATTTCTTTTTTAGATTAATTGCTGATAGCATATAGAAATGCTATTGATATTTGTATGTTGATTTTATGTCCTGCAACTTTATTGAATTCATTTATCAGTTCTTACATTTTTCTCTTCCTTTTTGTTTTCTTGGAATTTATTTATGGAATAAGCTAGAATGTTTTGTCAAGTTTGTTTATTTTAATATGAATATTTCTGACTTCCTTTCTTGGTATCTTAACATGCCTGCTTGACTGCTGTCTTAACTATTTTCTGTAAACTCAAGGTGGGATATGACCCAAATTTGTAATTTTGGTAAAATATACAGTGTTCTCTAATTTCGTTTTTTTTTTTCTTCAGTTGTTAAGTTTTGTGGGTACATTGTAGGTGATATATTTATGGGGTACATGAGATTTTTTTAAATATTTTAACTTTTAGGTTCAGGGATACATGTTTGTTATATAGGTAAGGTTCGTTATATAGGTAAACTCATAATTGGGGGGTTTAGTGTACAGATTGTTTCCTCTTCCAGGTACTAAACATAGTACCCAATAATTGTTGTTGTTGTTGTTGTTGTTGTTGTTTAATTGTTCTGAACCTCTCTCTCCTCCCACCCTCTACTCTCAAGTAGGGCCCAGAGTCTGTATTTCCCCTCTTCCAGTCCATGTGTCCTCATTGCTTAGCTCCCACTTGTAAATGAGAAAATGCAGTATCTGGTTTTCTGTTCTTGCAATGATTTGCTAAGAATAATGGCCTCCAGGTCCATCCATGTTCCCGCAAAGTATATTATTTCATTCGTTTTTATGGCTGCGTAGTATTTCATGCTATATATGTACCACATTTTCTTTATCCCCTCTACTGTTGATGGACATTTAGGTTGATTCCATGTATTTGCTATTGTGATTAGTGCTGCAATGAACATATGCATACATGCGTCTTTATGGGAGAATGATTTATATTCCTTCGGGCATATACCCAGTAGTGGGATTGCTGGGTCAAATTGTAGGTTTTTTTTTTAGTTCTTTTGAAGATTTGCCACACTGCTTTCCACAATGGTTTAACTAATTTACCCTTCCACCAACAGTGTATAAGTATTCCCTTTTCTCTGCATCCTCATCAGCATCTTTTATATTTTGACTTTTTATTAATAGTCATTCTGACTGGTATGAGATGGTATCTCATCGTGGTTTTGATTTGCATTACTCCAATTATTAGTGATATTGCACTTTACTTCATACGCTTGTTGGTCACATGTATGTCTTATTTTGAAAAGTGTTCATGTCCTTTGTCCACTTTTTAATGGGGTTGAGCTGGGAATGTTCTTTGTCTCACCTAAAGCCAGCATATCTCAGAGTCTCACCCAAGGCCCATGACATACTACCTAGGTATTGCTGCTGGTTCTTCAGGGCCCAAGGGCTCCTTAGTCATCAGATGATAAATCCTGCCAGGATTGGGCCATTCCCTGCAGGGCAGTAGGTTCCCTTCTGTCCCAGAGTGTGTCTAGAAATGTTGTCAAGGAGCTAGGGCCTGGACTGGGGGCCTCACAACTCCTTCTGGTACCCTATCCTACTGTGGCTGAGCTGGCATCCAAGATGAAAGACAAAGTCCTCTTACTCTCCCTTATCCTCTTCTCAAGCAGAAGGAAGGAGTCACTTTTGTTGCTGTGAGCTGCACTGACTGGGATTGGGGGAGGGGTGGTAGCACAAGCATCCCTTAGCTGCCCCAGCTGGTGTTTCACTAGGTCATGTTCCCACCCGCTTCCACTGGCTCTGAACCCAGTACAACACTAGAACTTGCCTAGAAGCTGCCGTCCTTGTGTCCTAGACTTTCTTTCAAGTTTATTGAGGACCCCAGAGCACTTTGGCTCAGGGTAGTGAGGCTTGCCAAAACTCAAGTTCTGACCGCTGGAATGTGTGATTCCTCTCTGACTAGGGCTGATCTAAATCCTCCCTCTATGGATGGGCAGTGGCTGAGTTCTGCCTGGTGTTGATTTCTACTATGACAGGGCAGCTCTGAATTCAAACAGCCACCGTGTTCTACATCCCCTAAATGCTCAGATTCTCTCTCCACACAATGTATCCACTGCCAGGGGATGGGATATGGGTGGCGACAGCAATTCAAGACTGTCTTTCTACCCTGGTCAATACCCCTTTTAGCAATATGACATTAAAACCAGGTACTGTGATTGCTCACCTGAATTTTGGTTCATATGAAGGTGCTTTTTTGTGTAAATAGTTGTCAGATTTGGTGTTCCTGCATGGAGGATGACTACAGAAGCCTTATATTTGGTCATCTAACTCTGCTTCCTCTGGTATTTTGTGATACTTTCAGCCCTTGATGATTTTTTCCATTATTTCACTAGGTAAAGAAAAGTTACTCTAATTCTATTATTTCCTGTTAGCTGTGATACCTTTTGCATTTTTTTTTGTTTTAACCATGGAACAATTTGTAGAAGCAAAGCAGATTATGTGCAAGTTTTCAGAATACTGAGTGAGTTCCAATTAATAGTATCACTAACCAATGAGTTGTGAGTTTGTGTGTATGTATATGTACATCTCTTTCACACACACACACACACACACACAATATGTTTCCATCTTTTTCATCTACCATTCTTACTGATGTTGAATTGGCCCTATTTGGAAAGTGGGAGCCTCTTCAAGTTGACTACTTTGTCTTTTTTAAGTGATTCCTGTTGGCTTTGAATGATTCCTTATCTTCTAGTACTAAAAGATGTCCAATATCATTAGGCATATTTCCAGCACAAGATTTGAAATCAGCTATTTATCAAAAGATATGTGACTCCTTTTAGGGGAAAATGTTATCGAAAAGCCACAGCTAAGTATTGGAGGTACTCCTTGCTACTGAGATGTTCTTGTTACTGAGTCATTTTCTGAGGATAAAGCTGAAAAATATATATTACTTAAAAGATAAATATTTCTTGAGCTTATTCTGATATTTCAAACTTAACTCTATAATTACAACATTTTAATTAACTTGGTTGATTTTAAATATGTATTCTTTTTCTTTTACCCTGAAAGTCTTGGCTCTCAAAGGCATTAATATAATCACTCAAAAAATGTATCCTACAGTATTAGTCCATGTGATAAATAATAATAAAAATATTGACTTTAATGTATGTTATTTTTCTTTTCCACCTAGACAACATTCTAGATGCATTCAGAATGTTTATATTCCAGCCGGGCATGGTGGCTCACGCCTGTAATCCCAACACTTCGGGAGGCCAAAGCAGACAGATCACTTGAGGTCGCGAGTTCGCGACCAGCCTGACCAACATGGTGAAACCAAGTCTCTACTAAAAACAAAATTAGCCAGGTGTGATGGTGCATGCTTGTAATCCCAGCTACGCGGGAGGCTGAGGCAGGAGAATCGCTTGAATCCAGGAGGCAGAGGTTGCTGTGAGCCGAGATCGCGCCATTGCACTCCAGCCTGGGCAGCAAGAGCAAAACTCTGTCTCAAAAAAAAAAAGAATGTTTATATTCCATCCATTTTTTTACACATTTGGATGTAAAAAATGGATGTTTTTTACATATCCATTTTTTTCTGTACACACTAATCCCTTTTTTGTGATCTATTGGTCTTAAGAGATTTCTGGGTTGCATCTGATACTTTTTCATTTTAAGATTTGTTGCCTACATCAGGGTATTTATAGGATTTTTATCCTTGCAACGTAATAATTATACCTAAATATATCTATATTTGCCTAGTCATTAGTGTTTATTTTCTGGTAGATAAGCATGTTGATACAAAGATTTAGATTTTTTATAATTTTTAGAAATATTTTATTATATATTTGAATATTTTTCTTTTTTTATTCTTATTTTACTCCTCTTCAGGAATACCTATTGTGTTTGAGATTACACTGTTTTATTCAGCATATCAATTACATTTTCTCTAATGACTTTTATCATTGCTTTAATTTCATTTTGTTTGATTATTCTCAATTCTATTTTTCATATTAGTGAGTTTCTAAGCAGTATACCTTTTTCTAATAAGAATATTTTCAATTTTAGAGTAGCTTCTATTTTTTGCCCCAGGTTATTTTCTTTGGTCTATGATTTTTATTTTCTCTATTATCAACTCATTTTCACACTCTAGTATTACAACATTTCATTTTGTTCATGTTTTCTTTAACTTTTTTAAGTATTTTTAAAAATTTATATAAAACATTTTTCTCTTTCCTCTAGTAACTCTTTATTTCAAAGAGTATTTAGTATATGTTTAACTTAGTTTATCCCTTTTAATTTTTATAAAATATGTCTGCATAAATTCTATGTGGGAACTACTCTGTTTCTTACTCATCTTTAAATGGAGTCAGTTCCATCAGGGCTTGATATTCACTCAAAAAGTAATGCATAACAGAGAAAGAATAGATAATAACTCAACTGACAACAACAGCAACTTTAATTTTCTATGTATTCTTTTAAAATATTTCACAAAATATACACAATCTTCTGGCCAGTAGACACAATACTTCTTAACTCCCCTACCCTCCAGTTCCTGGTCATTTTTTACCTTCAGTGTAAGCTGATTACATTGACTAGATACAACTGGAGACCTAGCTATCATCATAAAATTTGCTTTAGCTCACAGACCTGTTTTGGGTGGGTTTTTAAATCTCTGCTAAAGATATTTGGATGGCTGCTTTTCATCTCTTTTCTTGATCTACCTTTAAACTGTTGTCCTTTGTTTTCTTATTTGCTTGTTTGTTTGGGAATGTAGAAGCTGAATCCCAGAAAAGAAGAAAAACAAGCCCATGCCTACTACCCCTCAGGTTTCTACGGTAGATCTGCAATTTATTTCTACGGGATCACTGTTTCCTCTTTAAAATACAGCATTTTGTACTAAGTTCGTCAGGATCACTCTATGTATATTAAAAGAAAGTATCACTTTGTTAAATATAAAAAGAAACCAGTGTTACATGCTATCAACTAGAACTTTTGTCATCAATAAGCTTAATTTACAGTTATTCTCCCTTTTCATTTAGATGGAAGTACATTTTAAAATATGATTCACATCTGTCATATTTGCTAGGGTGCATGAACCAATGGCACCTGGTATCAGAGGTGGTGTTCTTCCAATAATTTTGTATTTTCTCCTTATTTTCTACCCAAATTGAAGATCTCACATCTCTCCAGAGCCCTTGGCTGCCTCCCTAGGATGCTCCCTTCCCAGTCCTATGTCAACATCCCCTTCAAGCACCTGCTTTTCTCATGATTGGCATCCCAGGGCTGGAGGCCATTCATGGCTGGCTCACCATCCCCTTCTCCTCCATGTACACTGTGGCCCTCACTGGGAACTGCCTGATTCTCCTGGCTGTGAAGAGGACCCCCAGCCTGCATCAGCCCGTGTATTACTTCCTGTCCATGCTGGCACTCACCGATGCAGGCCTCACCTTGTCCACAATGCCTACCACCTTGGCTGTGCTCTGGTTTGACTATCGACTCATTGGCTTCAATGCCTGCCTGGTCCAGATATTCTTCCTGCACTCCTTCTCTGTGGTGGAGTCCTCAGTGCTCCTGGCCATGTCCTTTGACCGCTTTGTGGCATCTCCACCCCCCTGCGCTATGCAGCTGTCCTCACAAATAATGTCATCATCAGGATTGGGCTGGCCATTGTGGTTTGAGCCACTGTGTCCCTCTTCCCCGTTCCCTTCTTGCTGAAGCGATTGAACTACTGCCCTGGAAAGATCCTCTTGTCTCATTCATTCTGTTTCCATGCAGATGTCATGAAACGGGCCTGTGCTGACATCACGGTCAACATCCTTTATGGGCTCTATGTGGTTCTGTCCACAGTGGGTGTAGACTCCTCGCTTATTGTCCTGTCCTATATACTTATTCTTTATACAGTGATGGGGCTGGCCTCTCCCAGGGAACGCATCCAGGCCCTCAACACCTGTGTGTCTCATATCTTAGCTGTCCTGGTTTTCTACATTCCAGTCATAGGTGTGTCTATGATCCACCGTTTTGGGAGGCACCTACCCCACATTGTGCATGCCCTAGTTGCCTATGTGTATCTGATAGTGCCTCCTGTGCTCAACCCCATCATCTACAGTATGAATCCAAGCCCATCAGGGAGGCCATGCTCAAAGTACTGAGAAGGAAGGGGCAAGGCTGATGAAATAAGAAAATAACCTAAAGATCTGGAAGGAAAATATGGCCAAACAGTCATACTTATGCCCAGAAAGCCCTTACTCAAATCTCTTGCCCAGATGCATTATGAAGAGTATGACAAGCAATTGGATGCCCTCAGACTGATAGGTAAAGAACAGTCTTGATTCCTTTATACACTCACTAACCTCAGATATTTTCTTTGGTGTTTACTTGCGCAAGAATCTGTACTCATCACTAAAAATATTAAAAGTGAACCATATCGCCTTTGTCATTCACTGGGGGACAACAGTCCTTAAATGCACAATTATAGTAATATGTAATGAGAATGTGATAGACACACACAAAGTGTTATGGGAACTCAGAAGAGAGTTTACTGGTCCTGCAAGAGGAAATAAGAAAGGATTCAGATGAGAAAGAAGCTGAAAGGTAAATAGGGGGTTGTCAAACAGGGAGTGGGGAGCCAACTAATAAAGAAAAAAAGAATACTTTGTAAATGATTTAGAATAATTTGGTGTACTTGTAGAAAAGCAAATAGTCAGATGTAATTCAGCACAATGCCTGTGTTGGAAGAACAACAGGAGATAAGCAATAAATGACTGGCAGTGGAGAGACCTCTTGGGACCTTTAAGACCTGATTGAGACATCTAACCTGCATTCTTTGCTTAAAAGTCTGCCATGGAAGACTATTGCACTGTAGAAGGTTGCACAGACTTAACTGTATTATGGATTAAGAAGGTGAAAGTGGAGTAGAAAAAGAAGGCTAGAAAATCGCTTAGGACGTTGTTATTACCGTCTAAGACAACAAGAATGAATGACAAATTTGTCATCCTAATGAAAAAAATATTAGTAGATGCATTTTAAATTGTATCTCTAGATTTCCAATCCCTGTCCACTGAAAGTGCCCAAAGGCAATGACACTGGGAGCAGTGAGCAGAGCTAGCACCCACTCATTGATTTCTAATTATATTCCTCACCACAAATAACCTGAAATCCTTGAAGAAATAGCTAATTCTAAGCATAGAGCAGGGAAAACATTAGGTGATACTGGAATAGACTGTGCCTGAAACTAAAGAACACAAGGACAATAAGCTCATGTAACAGAAAAAAGAACCAGAAACCTATTTGAAAGAGTTACCAAATTGAATATTGGAATATTACATCACAGCACTATTCACAATACTAAAGACATGGAATCAACCTAAATGCCCAACAGAGTAGACTGGATAAAGAAAATGTAGTACATATGCACTAAGGAATACTATACAGCCATAAAAAAGAACGAGATCATGTTCTTTGTAGCAACATGGATGGAGCTGGAGGACATTATCCCAAGCAAAGTAACACAGGAACATTAAGCCAAATATTGAATGTTCTCACTTGTAAGTGGAAGCTAAACATCGAGTATATATGGACACAAAGAAGAGAATAACAGACAGTGGGGTGTACATGAGTATGGAGGGTGCGAGGAGGGTAAGGATTGGAGAACTACCTATCAGGTACTGTGCTTATTACTTGGGTGATGAAATAATCTGAACCCCAAACTCTTGTGACACAATTTACCTATATAACAAACCTGCACATGTACCCCTAAAATGGAAATAAAAGTTAAATAAAAATTGGAATACTAAAAAGTATTAATAATTTTGACAGCAATACAGCAAACAAATTGGGTTTTTTTTTTTATTTTTTATTTTTGTGTTTGAGACAGAGTCTCGCTCTGTCACCCAGGCTGGAGTGCAAAGGCACGATCTTGGCTCACTGCAACCTCCATATCCCAGGTTCAAGCATTTCTCCTCCTCAGCCTCCCGAGTAGCTGGGACTACAGGTGCATGCCACCACGCCTGGCTAATTTTTTGTATTTTTATTAGAGACGAGGTTTCATCGTATTAGCCAGGATGGTCTCGATCTCTCGTGATCCACCTGCCTCGGCTGACCAAAGTGCTGAAATTACAGGCGTGAGACACCACACCCAGCCTACAAATTGGTTTATTTAAATGTATGTGTCCATAGTGATACTCAAAACAGAGAGAGAGAAAAGAAAAAGAAAAACTCTTCTCTACAGAGGAATGTCATGTATAAATGCAAAAGTTTATAGATTTTGAAATACGCCATTTGTAGTTTTTAACATAATTTAAGATAAATAAGTGTTTAAAGGATGTTGGGAAACAGAATATTTGCATAATCTCAATGTATCAATGTACAGCTTAATTATAAATAAGAAAAATGAATGTACCTTTATAATAAATAAGATTGATAATTGTTACCTTAAGCACATGAGCAAAGTTAGCTTAATCGATGATGAGACATTGTGAACTTACGTACCTTCTAATGTGAGCAATAAGAAAACAACATCACATATATGGAATTACTACCAAAACTATTTTGCCTAAATCTAGCCATGAGGAAATCATCAGAAAAATCTAGAATATGGGAACATTACACATATGCACACACAAACTGGCCTAGAATCTTTTAAAAATGCAGTGTTATAAAAAATTTATCAGGCCTATAATCCCAGCACTTTGGGAGGTTGAGGAGGGTGGATCACGAGACCAGCCTGGCCAACATGGTGAAGCCCTGTCTCTACTAAAAATACAAAACTTAGCCAGGCATGGTGGCACAAGCCTGTAATCCCAGCTACTTAGGAGGTTGAAGCAGGAGAATTGCTTGAACCCAGGAGGTGGAGGCTGCAGTGAGCCAAGATTGTGCCATTGCACTCCAGCCTGGGCAACAGAGTGAGACTTCATCTGGGGGAGCAAGGGGGAAGTATATATATATACACAAACATATATATACACGCACACACATATATACATATATATACACACGTATATATTTAGAATCAATCTAAATTTTAAAAGATTAAAGGGACATGACAACCAACTATTAACAGAAACCCATCATTATTAGAACAATTGTGAAATTTTGAATATGTATTATATATTGATTATATTATTAGCTTTAGTATAATTTGCTTAGGTTTGAAATATTATTGTGGTTATGTAGGAGAATCTGTTATTAGAAGGTGCATATTAAATATTGATTGAGAAAGATTATAATGTCTAAAATTACATTCAAGTGAGAGAGTAAAAATAAAAACATACACGGATGTGGGCAGATGTGTGTGTCTGTAGAGATGGAGGGAGAGAGAGAGAGACAAAAGGAGAAAAACTGTGAAAAATATGTTATCAATCTAGTAATGAAAATACAAGTTTTTATTATGTTATTCTTTCAACTTTTTCAGAGACTTGAAATGTATAAAGGCTAAAAGTGTGAGTAGGGAAATACCTATGGGCATGTAGAAATACATAGGTGTGTATGTGTATATGTGTTTAATATAGGTGCACACTATATGTGTATATGTATGTAATTATATATCTATGTATGTGTGTATATATATCCCTCATGCCAGAATCCTCCATCGTCCTATATTTCAGGAAAGATGAGACAGTCTCTCAGATAATTACTAGATAAGCACCGAATGCTGGGGGAAGTCTCAAGACAAACAGGATAAGCTGATTGGCAGGTGTTAAGAATGCAGAATTAGAATGCAAAGGAAGCAAAATAATTATGTTTCCTCCTAACTAGCATGTGATTTCCATTGAGACTGGAACAGGGGGTTTGCCAAGTCAGGAGGTTTAATTGTGACCCCTGAACACCCTGTGCTTCCCTCATGCACTTAACACACTATATTGTAATTATAAATAATTGCACCATAAGACTGTGAAATCCTTGAGGCTAGGGACTATGTTTTAGTTATACCTGTATGCCTAATGCTTAACTTAGGCATGGCACATAAAAGGTTACCACAAATAAAGTTTCAACAGATGCATGAATGATAACAGAGAAAGAATGGAGCGTAGGGTCTATGGAACTGCTCCGAAATGAGTCTCTCTCTGTGCAGGGTCTAGCACTCCTCCCCCATTTGAATCCAAATATAGGCAGCAGAGGCATGGACTCATCAATAACCCTACAGTCCTCAATACCCATCAATAACCCTACAGCCCTCAGGAGTGGGTATGTCAGTTTTCCTTACTGCTTTAGGACTCCACTACTTTCTCCATCTATCTAGAAGACCCTTGTCCTCCCAGGAGGAGATAAAAGGTTCTGTCCCCTCTTTCCTGTTCCTTGCTCTTCTCTGCTCTACATGCTTTGCAGCTTGTACACCCCTCTATTAGAGAGTTGTCAAGTGCTATTCACACTATACTTTGCTTTGACCTCATATTCTAATTCCTCAAGGGCAGCACTGAAGCCTGACTCACAATGAATGCCTTCATTATTGGACAGAGGGATTGTCCACAAGAGGGCTTCAGGAATGTATTCATTCATTTATTTAACACCTTCTTACTAAGGGCACACCACATACCAAGCAATTCTCTGCCAGGAACCATGTTCCAAAGGTAGCACTACACTGGGGGAGAACCAATGGGCAACCCTCGATCCAAAAAGGCACTTCCTTGCTCAGGAATGGCCTTCCTCTGGCCTCATACTACTGCCTGAGTGTATAATATTAGGGAATTTACTTTTAATTACACATCCTTCTTCTCTGCCAGGTTCTGTGGGATAGGAACAACTTTATTACACAGTCCTCCCAAAGAGACTGCTCAGGCAGGCACTTTCCTAACTGGCAGGAGCACTGACAGAAATCTGGGAAGTGAGGAAGTTGAAACAGGATTCAGAAACCAATGTATGAAAATATAAATGTTCACTTAATTTGTTTCTGCAGTTCAGCCCATGAGGCCTCTTCATGTTTTCAATTTAGGTCACATTATAAGAATGAAGGGAGGCCTGTGGGGATCTGCAAGACAGCAAGGAAAAATTCTTAGGTTGAATGACTCTCTGCCTCTCTAAAGATAAAAAACAAAGAGCTGGAGAGCTCCCAATAAACATACCTGGTGGCTACATTCATCTTTCCCTGTTTCAGGGCCCTTTTCTCCCCATCTAGCCCCTCAGATTGCCTGATTCATATCTGCTATTGAAGAAAATGGAGCTCCCACAGTGCCCATGAGCAGTAGACACCGGAAGTAGGGCTGCTTCACCTGGATGTCCATCCCTGGGGGCTAAGATGGAGTGGAGGGAAGACACCACTGACCTGACGACCTAAAAGGCCATCACTGAGAGAGGCTACAAAGTGGTTTCTGTGACTCCAAATGGAAAAGCCGATGTCACTGAGGAGCACAGTAAAGCAAGTGAATGAAGTGCCCAGTGAAGCTTCCTGCAGGTGTGGCAGAGTGGAAATGCTATACCTTGAGCACAGAGACAGACATGATGATTCTAGCTCTCTCCTCTGCTCCATAGCTCAGTTGCTCAAATGTAACTCTCCTTCCCAACACACACACCCCAGTCATTTTCTATTGCCCAAGAACAAGTTAGCAGAGAATCTCCTGGGTGCCCTGGGCCCCAGGGATCCCTGGGGAACAGCACCTCACCAGGGCATCTAGCCAAGCGTATAAAGATGGGATGTCAGCTTCAGAGCCTTTCTGAGCTCCTTCAGGATGTGGAGAGGTGAAGAAGGCTTTGACAACAAGCAGGGTGAGTAACACGGGGCCTGGACACAATGCCTTCTGCACTATTTAGAAGGGAAGGGGCCTGCTCAATGAGTCTGAGATCCCCACTCTGTCAGCTACCACCAAAAGGAGGAACCAGTGGGATGAGAGATGAGCAGGTGTCAGAAGCAGGAAAGGAGTGAGGAGGCCTGGACTTCCATAGATGGCAGGAACATGCCCCTAGATGAGGGAGAGTAAGGAAGGAGGCAATGTTCCTGAACGCAGAGATTTCTCAATTCAGATCATTATTCAGAAACCTAGACTCTGTGACCAAGGGGATTGATACCCTTTGGTTTCTCTAAGTAGGGTAACTCTGTGAGGGTAGCTTAAGATCCCATCTCAGGTAGCATAATGGGGATGATCTGAATGTTTGCTTGAGATGTCACCTTTCGCCATGAGATTGTTTTTCATATTCTCTTGGATAAGAAGAGCCTTTAAGGAAAGCACTTGACTTTGAGGTAGAGGAAATAAAACATGTTGAGTCACTCCTTTTGACTCTCACAGACACATACAGTCATGAAAGTTTCTTAGAGTATTAAAATAAACATAAGTTAAAAATCATCCACATTTTCCTCCTTCTTCTGGGAAGAGTTATGATTTTTAAATAGGTTTGACTCTTTTTTGTCCTGGATATAATAGCAGAAAACCAAACCTGGTCTACTTTCCAGAATTGAGAGATTTAACTTTAAACTTTCTGAATCCATGGGAACTAAGAAACATGGTAATCCAAGCTGGCTACTAGAATGGGTATTTATAGAAAAGAAAGAAAACAGAAGCAAAAATTTTCACTTCAATACACAGAATTCCTCACTTGTGTCAGGCCTCTCATATCACTATAATATTTACAATACATGAAAATTGATGAAAAGACCATTATCTAGAGATAAGAGAGAACTTAGTTTGATTATACAAAGTGCCACAAATTTTTGGCAACTTGTTCTAAGAGGTACTGTACAGTTATATCTTTAAGTGCTCAGCTTCTTCTACTATTGAACCAAACTTAGCATTTTGATCCTTCTACGACATCCAGGAGAAATAGATCAAATATCCAGAGTTACAGAGGACCTGCATGTCAACTAGGAGACAACAGAGAGTTCTAGGATAACGCATTTGTGAGTCACTGGAGAACAGATAAATCAATGCAGGCTAGAAGAAAGGGAAATGTCACATTAACTTCAGGAAGATTTATCCTTAGATTCCCAAAAGTTAAATGCAGAGTCCAGAATTTACCCTGTATTCTGATTTATGTTACCAACGACAAAAAAGACTATTTTCTGGATTGACCTTATGTAACTCTTAATAAGACTGACTGAAAATAACAATTAATTTAATTAATCTGAAGGAGTCATTGATCTTTTCTACAAGCAAACTATACAGTAAAAGTTGTGAACATGGGCACTACAGGAGGCTTTATCAAGGCTTGGGGTAAAGAGGAAGGGGATTATATAAATAAAGAAATCATTATTCAATAATGTATTCAGTTGCTCATTCATTGATTGTCCCTGAAAAAAAAAAAAAGAGCAGAGATTTGGAAATCACCAAAATCAGGACATTAGGATTGAATGAGGTTTCTGAAGAAATGTAACTTCAATTAGTAAAAAGAAAATGAAAAAATGGAGAGGCAATTAGCACAATAAAAGGCAAATAGTATGAAGAACCAAAAGGGTTATACTGAGTAAAGAGAGTTTTAAAGAAATAGGAAAACACTGCATCTGCAGAGCCCTAAATCATGTCACCATGAAACATTAGAAGAAAATAGGGACTTCCAGCTAATCTGCTCCAAGCAGCCCACATTTTATCAATCTCTAGCATCTAGTGTAATGCAGACAGTTTGAGACTGTTGAAAGGTTTAACTGCAGTAGACCTGAATTTGAATTTGTACTGTCACATCTAGACTGGCCTGGAAGAACTCAAACTCTCTCTCTAGTTTTATTTGTTTTAAAATAATAATATTATTATTGTTATTGTTATTGCCATCTTTTTAAGAAGATGATAATATCTACCTTGCATGATTGTTTTATAAGCAGAGATGTATTATTTACAATCAAAAATGTAAAGAGTCTAATATCTGGAACATAAGAGATACTGAATGATTGATACATTAGTAAATTTATTTGCCCAGCATCAGACAATAACGTTAGTAGTATTAGTAGAACAGACTCCACAGAACATTGAAACTAGCCTAAATTTATATCTTTGATTCATGTTTTTTGTTTTTTTGGTTTTTTTTTAATTATTATACTTTAAGTTCTAAGGTACATGTGCACAACGTGCAGGTTTGTTACATATGTATACATGTGCCATGTTGGTGTGCTGCACCCATTAACTCGTCATTTACATTAGGTATATCTCCTAATGCTATCCCTCCCCCCTCCCCACAACAGAACAGAGCCCTCAGAATTAATACCACACATCTACAGCCATCTGATCTTTGACAAACCTGACAAAAACAAGAAATGGGGAAAGGATTCGCTATTTAATAAATGGTGCTGGGAAAATTGGCTAGCCATAAGTAGAAATCTGAAACTGGATCCTTTCCTTACTACTTATGTGAAAATTAATTCAAGACGGATTAAAGACTTAAATGTTAGACCTAAAACCATAAAAACCCTAGAAGAAAACCTAGGTAATACCATTCAGGACATAGGCATGATTCATGTTTTATTTATTTATTTATTTATTTATTTTAATATATATTTTTTTTATTATACTTTGAGTTCTAGGGTACATGTGCATAACGTGCAGGTTTGTTACATATGTATACTTGTGCCATGTTGGTGTGCTGCACCCATCAACTCGTCAGCACCCATCAACTCGTCATTTACATCAGGTATAACTCCCAATGCAATCCCTCCTCCTTCCCCCCTCCCCATGATAGACCCCAGTGTGTGATGTTCCCCTTCCCGAGTCCAAGTGATCTCATTGTTCAGTTCCCACCCATGAGTGAGAACATGCGGTGTTTGGTTTTCTGTTCTTGTGATAGTTTGCTAAGAATGATGGTTTCCAGCTGCATCCATGTCCCTACAAAGGACACAAACTCATCCTTTTTGATGGCTGCATAGTATTCCATGGTGTATATGTGCCACATTTTCTTAATCCAATCTGTCACTGATGGACATTTGGGTTGATTCCAAGTCTTTGCTATTGTGAATAGTGCCGCAATAAACATACGTGTGCATGTGTCTTTATAGCAGCATGATTTATAATCCTTTGGGTATATACCCAGTAATGGGATGGCTGGGTCATATGGTACATCTAGTTCTAGATCCTTGAGGAATCGCCATACTGTTTTCCATAATGGTTGAACTAGTTTACAATCCCACCAACAGTGTAAAAGTGTTCCTATTTCTCCACATCCTGTCCAGCACCTGTTGTTTCCTGACTTTTTAATGATTGCCATTCTAACTGGTGTGAGATGGTATCTCATTGTGGTTTTGATTTGCATTTCTCTGATGGCCAGTGATGATGAGCATTTTTTCATGTGTCTGTTGGCTGTATGAATGTCTTCTTTTGAGAAATGTCTGTTCATATCCTTTGCCCACTTTTGGATGGGGTTGTTTGTTTTTTTAACAGGTGTCTTTGGAAATTCTAACTTTAGGGGAGAACCTCAGGCTCCTTAGGCCTGCAGCTTTGGCCCTCCCAGTTAGGAAAGACAATAGTGTTAAGTGATTTAGGGGGAGGCACATTCAAGGACAAAAGACTTCAGGAAGGGTGTGCTAAGGGACTGAAGTAAATATTTGTCTGACATTCCTAAATTCTGGGAAATGTTGAGTCAATGGAGTGAAGAAATGATTCTTGTAATTTGTAGCCTGAATTGCAAGGGCATCCAGTGACCTGGTCAATATTCTCTGGGCAAGACACAGAAAGACCCCATATCTTTGACAGTTCTTAGTGACCCGGTAAGAATCAAATCGTCACTTCATTTACCAAAACGTTCCTACTACCTATTTTCATTCTTACCCTGAAACTTTCTCATTGATGGGACTTGATTACTAGAGAATGTCAGTATTTTGCACACACACACACCACACAGAAGGTTTTTTTATTTGTGGTTTTTTTGAGACAGAGTTTCACTCTTATTGCCTCGATTGGCATGCAATGGCACGATCTCGGCTCACCACTGTCACGCACGCACGAAAATGTCATGCATGGCCATGTGAAGAGACCACCAAACAGGCTTTGTGTGAGCAACATGCCTGTTTATTTCACCTGGGTGCAGGCGGGCTGAGTCCGAAAAGAGAGTTAGTGAAGGGAGATAAGGGTGGGGCCGTTTTATAGGATTGGGTAGGTAAAGGAAAATTACAGTCAAAGGGGGGTTGTTCTCTGGCGGGCAGGAGTGGGGGTCACAAGGTGCTCAGTGGGGGAGCTTTTTGAGCCAGGATGAGCCAGGAAAAGGAATTTCACAAGATAATATCATCGCTTAAGGCAAGGACCGGCCATTTTCACTTCTTTTGTGGTAGAATGTCATCAGTTAAGGCAAGGCAGGCAGGGCATTTGCACTTCTTTTGTGATTCTTCGGTTACTTCAGGCCATCTGGGCGTATATGTGCAAGTCACAGAGGATGCGATGGCTTGGCTTGGACCTCAGAGGCCTGACAACCACAACCTCCACCTCCTAGGTTTAAGTGATTCTCCTGCATCAGCCTCCCGAGTAGCTGGGATTACAGGCACACGCCACCACGCCCAGCTAATTTTGTATTTTTAGTAGAGATGGCGTTTCTCCATGTTGGTCAGGCTAGTCTCGAACTCCCGACCTCAGGTGATCCACCCGTCTGGGCCTCCCAAAGTGCTGGGATTATAGGTGTGAGCCATTGCGCCTGGCCACGATGGAGTTTTAATAGCTGTTTTATGGGGAAGGCTGCGGTTTTAATCTTTCTTTGATAGATTTAAGCATTTCTTTCCACTCACGTTAGTAAAAAGGTTTTCCTTTTTTGTATACCTGGCAAAGTAATGGTGAGACTCCAATGACATAATTAGAATACTTAGAATACTGCAAAACATATATTTTCAGTGGAATAACAATAAGGACTGAAAGGACACAAAGATAGATGTGTACCCGCCCCCCACCCGCTACACCCTTGTTCTGCTCTCTAATCTTTGCACATACCAGAGATTTCGTAAGTTCTGTGAGTACCTGGTTTTCTGCATGTACCAGAGATTTTGTTTTGCACATACCAGAGATTTTGTAAGTTCTGAGGCAAGGTCACAAGACGTGTTTAAGTAAGATAAACTCTCGCTGCCATAAACCTGCTCTCCCGCCTCAAAGTTTGAACCAAAATATCAGAAATGGCAGGAACCAATCATAGTTAGCCAAATCGCCTTGTTCAAACACTAGCCAATCATATATCTGATTTGTATAATAACTCTATGCCCACTTTTCTTAGACTATATAACATTGTTCGGAGCTGAGTGGGGGAGCTCTCCTGCCCGTCTTGTTTCACGAGCGAGGGAGAGTTCCAGGTTCGAACCTGTAATAAAGATCCTTGCTGCTTAGCTTTGACTCTGGACTCTGGTGGTCTTCTTCGGGGAATAAACGGTCTGGGCATAACAGGACCAGGACAAAAACAACAATGATGTGATGATGATAATTATGAGCATTGACAGTGTGTGTTACATCTTAAATAAAATTAGCAAACACTTTCATTTAGTGAAGACACTGTGTGTTAAAGTGAGAGCAGTATAAACTGTATAGTTAACAACAACCAAATTCTATAATACAATATATCATCTTTTATTCTTGAAAATGCTAAGGCCAGGTATGGTGGCTAATACCTGTAATGCCAGCACTTTCGGAGGCTGGGGTGGGAGAATTGCTCAATCCCAGGAGTTCAAGACCAGACTGGACAACACTGTGATATCCTGTCTCTACAAAAATAAATAAATAATTAGCTAGGCATGGGGGCACAGACCTGTAGTCCCATCTACTCAGGAGTCTGAGGCAGGAGTATTGCTTGACCCCAGGAGTTTGAGGCTGCAGTGAGCTATGATCTTGGCACTGCACTCACTCTAGCCTGAGCAACAAAGCAAGACCGTATCTCAAAAAAGAAGGAAGAAAAGAAAAGAAAGAGAGAGAGAAAGAGAGAAAGAGGAAGAGAGGAAGGAGAGGAAAGAGAGGGAGGAAGGAAGGGAGGGAGGGAGGGAGAGAAAGAAAATGCTTAGAGAGTGAATTTTAACTGATCTTCACCACAAAAATCATAAATGTATGAGGTAATGCTTGTTCTAAATAGCTAGATTTCACCGTTCCACAGTGTACATATACTGAAAAACTTCATGTTGTACAGGATAAATACACATATTTTCATGTCAATTTTAAAAAATAAATAAACATGAGTGAAAAAAACTAAATTCTTTATCTACCATTATCATTCATGTTTTGCTAACTAGGGAAGAGTGACACTATCCCTTAAGACTTGAATTTCTTTTGAGGGCATATTAGTTAATGTCTGCATATTACTGGAAGAGTTAATAATACAGACCAAGGGCTAAGAACAATGGAAAGCAATGAAAAAGCCTACACAGCACAAATAAGTGTCTTTCTACCGACAGGTGTCCTGTCAATGTCCTTCTATCTGCTCAGACTGAAGAGCTCACATCTCTCCAGAGCCCTCAGCTGCCTCCCTAGGATGCTCCCTTCCCAGTCCTATGTCAACATTCCCTTCTTCCAACCACCTGCTTTTCTCATGATTGGCATCCCAGGGCTGGAGGCCATTCATGGCTGGCTCACCATCCCCTTCTCCTCCGTGTACACTGTGGCCCCCCTGGGAACTGCCTGATTCTCCTGGCTGTGAAGAGGACCCCCAGCCTGCACCAGCCCATGTACTACTTCCTGTCCATGCTGGTGCTCACCGATGTGGCCACACCTTGTCCACAATGCCTACCACCTTGGCTGTGTTCTTGTTTGACTATTGGCTCATTGGTTTCAATGCCTGCCTGGTCCAGATGTTCTTCCTGCGCTCCATCTCTGTGGTGGAGTCCTCAGTGCTCCTGGCCATGTCCTTTGACTGCTTTGTGGCATCTCCACCCCCCTGCACTATGCAGCTGTCCTCACAAACAATGTCCTCATCAGGATTTGGCTGGCCATTGTGGCTCGAGCTACCTTGTGCCTCTTCCCTGTGCCATTTCTGGTTAAGTGTCTAAATTTCTGCCCTGGTGGTAACATCCTATCCCACTCGTTCTGTTTCTACCCTGATGTAATGAGGTGGGCCTGTGCTGACATCAGGATCAATATATGCTATGAGCTCTATGTGGTTGTATCTATAGGGGGCATACACTCCCTGCTCATCATCCTGTCCTATACCTTCATCCTGCACACAGTCATGGGTCTGGCCGCTCCCAGGGAGTGCATCGGGGCCCTCAGCACCTGTGTTTCCCACATTCTGGCTGTCTTTGTCTTCTTCTTCCAGGTATCACCATGTCCATGATCCACCATTTTGGGAGGCACCTGCCCCACATTGTACATGCTCTTGTTGCCTATGTGTACCTAGGTTGCTCAATCCCATCATTTACAGTATGAAGCCCAAGTCCATCAGGGAGGCCATGCTCAGGATGCTGCAGGGGAGAAGCCAAGGTTGATGAAATTACAAAATATTATAGGGCCTGGATAACATTAAAGAGACTGCTATAGCCTTACAGAAACCTGTTAGACCCAGCAAGCACTGAAAATCCCTAATCTGTGCTAAGACTGTGGGAAATCCATAAGGTTTGTTTATGTTACAAATTTGTGTTCAGCATTTACTCTGTAAGAAAGTAGTGATGAGGATGAAAGACTGATAAATAAATGAAACGTGTTCCCTTGTCTCCGAAAGCTCACAGCCTTGTGCCAGGAAAAAGGCAAGTAAAGACACAACCAGAGTATAAACCAATAAGTGCCATAATAAAGTTCCTTTCAAAAGATTGCTAGAGATTACAAATTGGTCATTGACAGAACATGCCTGGGAAGGTATGGCAAGCTTCCACAAAGAAGATAGTAATTTTTATTTCACCTTGAAAAATTCAGAATTTTTCTATGCAAAGTAGGAATTAAATAAGGAAGAGAAAAATCTAGAAAAAAAAGAGCAACATGAAAAGGACTCCATGTTTTGAACAAAGAAGAGTGTTTGTGAAAAGGTTTGCATTCCTGTACTTCTTTATGTCTCTACCGCTTAAGTCTTTATAGACACGGCTGTGGCACAGGGTAAGAAAAGGGAGTGGTAGGGGATGAAGAAGTAGGTGACCAAATTATATAGGACTGTGCATATTATGCTAAGTTGTTTGGTTTGTATCTAGTACCTAAAAATCATTATTTTTTTACTATAAGTTAGTAGTATAAATTGCAGATTAGAAGTGCATTGGACATATGAACAAAACTGGAGCCAGAAGACTCATCAGTTTAACCTCTTATCTGACCTCAGAGATTTCCCAGATACCTTTTATGCTGCCTGGAACATTCTCATTCCCCCCATGCCTGTGTCTCATTTCAAATAAAGTATAAACCTAATTTCTCAGAAAATCCTGTCTTATTAATTCTCCTTTCCAGATTATTCAAGGTACTGTGTTTGCTTCCTGCATGTATACAATAGTCTGTCATTCAACTAGATGGTAAGCCCCAAGGGGGCCAACATATACTCAGTGCCTAGTGCTGTTGGTGGAACAGCAGATGCTCAATAATTATTTTGAATAATTATCTTGAAGATTTAATGATAAATTATTTTGAACAGGAGATGAAGCAATGAGTTGTTTAATTTAAGATGTAATTTGGAGACGTCTTCCTCTAGGGAGCTTTTGATCCTTCAGAGAAAAGAATACATAAAAGTAACTGTAAACATTGTGAGAAGGTTTTCAGCTATGTTGGGTAGATGAACTGAAGGTATGAGAGATGCAATACTACTGACTGGCTAAATTAAGTATTCTCTCTTAGTAAAGAAAAGTTCCCTAATTTCTCACCCTAGGGGGTCTCCT
The DNA here is from genome assembly GCF_043159975.1 of Macaca nemestrina. NCBI lineage: Eukaryota > Metazoa > Chordata > Mammalia > Primates > Cercopithecidae > Macaca > Macaca nemestrina. The sequence continues at coordinate 70,055,025 of NC_092136.1, forward strand.
GGGCCTTTTTGCTGGAAGTGATGACCTTCACACCTCAGTGATATAAGTACTTTGACTCCATAAAGGGTTCTTGTTGAAAAAACGAAATGAAAAAGGGCTTTAGGGGATACAATACTAAGATTTGTTTCTGTGTGTCTGCTGGAATGCACCTTCTTACAAGGTGAAGTTGTAAGGACATGTGTGTCTTTCTCTTCACCTATGCCACTACCCCTCCTACTGCTGAAGAAGGAATTCATGAATTTTACAAGTACAAAGACAGCCAAGAAATTTTTATGTTTTCCTTCAAAAGCTAAGTGCAGTGTAGCCCCCCCGTAGTCTAAGTTAGAGAAGAATACTAACTTCCTGTTTTTCCTTCTGTGCCCGGCGAGCCTTATCTGTACTCACCAGTTTCACTTTCCTTGAGGCTCAGCGAGTTCCTCCTTCACCTCCTCAGCGCAGCTGCAAAGTTACAAGGTTGATACAGAAACGTGGTTTCCCAAGGATGTAGAACATGTACTATAGACAAATGTAAAAAACTGATCAACTGGCTTTGTTCTCGCTTCTGTAAGTATGCTTCCTGCATCACGTAGCTCCTGGCCACTGACTGCTTAGAAGGTGGCTGCTTTCTTTGTCCAGGGCTCAGACTTTCCTGGACACTAGTCCTACTGAGCCAGGTGATCACCTTTTAATAAATACCTTTCCTGAACTCACTCTGTTTGGTCTCTCCTATCTCTGATTGTCCCACAACACTATGTGTGAGGTCGATTTCACAAGATCTCAGTATGTAGTGTCTGCATTGGGTAAGTAGGATTTTATGTTACAGTGTTTAAGAACACAAGCTTAAGAGTCAGGAAACCAAAACTTACTCAAACTCTGTCACAACTGTCTCATTCATATCAGCAATCTGACTTGGAGCATTTTATTCTTCATGCATTAACAAATAGTTCTTTTATTTTTTATTGAGTGACTCCTGTGAGCCAGACACTCTGTTACATGATGGACAGGAACACAATGCTACCAAAACCAGACTTGATCCTTGTGGAAGGAATACACATTAATTAAATGTTTACAAAGAAATATAAATTTGCAATAGCATTAAGCACTATCCATTTAGGCTTCTCTTCCCCCAGGGGACTGTACACTCCATGAGAGAAGTGTTTAAACCACCTTCGTTCTCCATTGCATTCTGAGTGCTGGGTTCACACTTATTTTAATAGCACTAAGAAGGTATTTGGTGACTGCATTAGTTTCCTATTGCTGCAGAGGAAAAAAAAAAGAAGCAGCTTAAAACAATACCCATTTATTAGTTCATATTCGGAAGGTCAGAAGTATGGGTGAGCTTCTTAGCCTTATGAGAAGTATGGCTGGGTTCTCATAAGGCTAAAATAAAAGTTTCAGCAAACTGCGTTCTAATTTGGGAGCCTTGGGGAAGAAACTGCTTCCACCTTCATTTTGGTTATTAACAGAATCTGGTTCCTTGAAGCCGTGCCACTGGGATCACTTTTCCATTGCTCTCCGTTGGCGTCCCTCAGCTCCCTAGGCTGCCCACATTCCTTCTCACGTGCTCCTCCATCATCAAGCCAGCAACAGTACATCACATCCTTGCCATGCTTTGAATATCTCTGACTTCTGTCACCAGCTAGAGAAATGTCTTGTTATTAAGGTCTCACGTGATTAGACCAGGCCCACTGGGCTATAATATCCCTATATAAAGATCCAGCTGTGCAATACAGCATATAACACAATCCCAGGAGTGACATCTCATAATATTCAAAGGTTCTGGAAACCAGAGCAGGATATTTCTGTAGCGCCATTTTAGAATTCTGCCTATGAAAATGACTAAATAAGTGAATTAAGAATAGATGGTTCTGGCCTGACGTGGTGGCTCACACCTGTAATCCCAGCACTTTGGGAAACCAAGGCAGATGGATCATGTGAGGTCAGGAGTTCAAGACTAGCCTGGCAAACATGGTGAAACCCTGTCTCTACTAAAAATAGTAAAAATTAGCTGGGCGTGGTAGTGGGCGCCTGTAATCCCAGCTACTGGGGAGCCTGAGGCAGGAGAATTGCTTGAATCCAGGAGGCGGAGGTTACAGTGAGCCGAGATCACACCATTGCACTCCAGATTGGGCGACAGAACAAGACTCCATCTCAAACAAACAAACGTAAAAGAATAGATGGTTCTATAAATGTATACAATAACGGTATCTGACCTGCCCTAAGGTGTAAGGAATGATTTTTCTCAAGAAACAGTAATTAAGGGGAGGTCCGAATGTTAAAAAATAATAATAATAACTGGGAAAAATGTTTAGGAGAAGGAGTATTAGGCATAAAAAACCATGTCTCCAAAGAGCTTGTAGAAGGAGGTAGTATGGTGAAATCAAGGAATGAAATAAAAGACAGTGGGACTAGAAGTCAGTAAGCAAGGAGCCTGTGGTTGAAGAGAAGACTAAAAATAGAAATGGGTTCAACCAAAAAGATGGGAAATATTAACAGTATTTTAGACAGAGGAAACAGTGGTTTTGACATGAGCACATTTGCCTTTGGAAAGATGGTTTTACACTGTGTTGCAGAGAATAGATTGAATTACAGCTATAATGCATGCAAATTTACCACTTACAAGGCTATCGAAATAGTCCAGATGAATTTATTGTGGCTTGAACTAGGGAAGTAGTGGTAAAAATAAAGAAAAATATGGGATCAAAGTTATAAAAGCAGTAGAAATTATGTAACTTTATTTGGAATTAAATATGAAGGTTAAGAGAAGAAAAAGAGAAGGCCAAGATTCACTCCTAGGTTTGAGGTTTGCACATCAGAATAAGTGGTGGTGAGATTAACTGATATATGAAACATGAATGATGAATATAATTGCATAAAAATCATGAGTTTGATTTTTGGACACTGTGAGCTGGAAGCATCCAAATGTCTGGGTTACACAGGCCATTGGACCTATGTACCTAGAGCTCTAGACTAGCCCAATAGTCTAGTCTAAAGATACAAATTAAGTCACTGATATACAAATGGCAAAGTAAGTGGGGTGTGTGTGTGTGTGTGTGTGTGTATGTGTGATTGCATAGGAATTAGAGGCCACTAACTCAAATTTTATAGACCAGCAGCAAATACAAGTATTAATTGTGTAGGAATTAGAGGCCTGATTTGAGGCCTTTTTGCACCATATTCTCTCACCAGGCAGAGTAGAATGTATGTGCAAAGGAAACTGAGAAGTAAGCAGAGATATAAGAAGAAAACCATAAGTGTGATGCCACAAAGGGCAAAGGAAGAAAATGTATCAAGAAAGAGAGTGGTCAACTGTATTAAATGTTGTTTGGAAATGAGCGAAGATAAAAACTAAAACCTCAGACACAGAGAGGTTCCTGATGATGTATAGTAAAAGTTATTTGGTAGTTTCACCAAGGCCAAAACTAAACTGGAATAATGGAAGAGTTATATGAGAGATGTGTAAGTGAAAATAAGTTATAGATAACTTCTCTAAGAAATTTGACTATTAATGGAAAGAGACAGAAGGAATATGAGTTTAGACAGATTTATACTGGTTGTTACCACTGTTGCTTTTAATATGGAAAGGGACTTGAACATGATAAATGCTTGGAATGATTCATTTGAGAGAGCGAGGTTGAATATCCATGAGGGAGAAGAGACAATAATGTAAGTTTCCTAAGAAGTTGGGATGGAAGTGATCCAAAACAAATTAATAGAAACCTATATGAGACACAGCTTGATGTCATAATGATTAATAAGGACTTTGTGATACTTACGCTAGTGTGAGGAAATACTTCCTTCTTTGATAAATTTATACCTCTTATGTAGGCATAATGGAAGAAGAGCAGTCTTTCCTGAGCCCTTCAGTTTTCAGTTATTATTTCCTTTAGTTTTTAATCTATTTATTCAACAACTATTAAATTCATGTTTTATTTACAAGGCTAGAATGCTTTAAGAACAACAAAATCATTTTCAGAGACTTGACACACTAATACTTTATTTTTCACTTATCCGACTGCCTGGAACAAATACAAGTGGGAGTTGCAAATGACAGGTTTGGCTCTGCACAGTTTTTTCAGGAATCCAGGCTTCTGGTGATTTACTCTGTGTAACACGTAGCTTCCCAAGTCACATTTAATGTCAACATGAAAGGCTGCACATGGGAGGGTTTTATGATCCAGGTATAGAAGTGGCACATGTCACTTCCACTCACATTGGAAGTAATGGCTAGAATTTAATAATACCCAACTCAAAGAAGTCTGGAAAATTGCCTGGCTATGTGTTCAGGATAGAAGGAATCAGGTTTAGTGAAAAGTAACCAGAACTGAATGTAAGCACTATTATGTTCTAGGCACTCTGCTTGGGGATTCAATGATGACCAAAGAGCAGTCAATGATGAACAGAGATGATATTCAATAATAAACAGTGCCCTCATGGGCTTACAGTCCATCAGCAAATACAAGTATTAAATAGGCATTTCCAAACATGATATCCGTTACAAAAGGGGATGAAAGCGTGTTATACGAATCCATATCAGGGAACCTGAGGCTTGAAAAAGAAAATGACTCTTACCACATATATGATCACATGTTTTAGTATTGGTTATTTGAGTTTCTTGGTTAAGAATCATATTGTTGTCATATCCTGTTGAAGATGAAACCTATGAACCCTTGGTAATAGCCCCTCAGAAGCAAAAATGCCCGATTCCCATGCCTAAATCAGATTGCTTTCCTGGTCTCAAAGTCCCTGTTCCGTACTACACAAAGCCCCAAATAAAGCATAGTCCTGAAGATTCTCTCACTTTCCAGCTACCAGTCACACTCAAAAGGCCAGTGTTATCTTCAACACCTGCCATTCCATACTTCCCATTGTAACTGCTGGCTCCCTAATCTCACTGCCTATCAGAATCACCTATGGAACTTTTAAAAATAAATAGCTTGCTATAAGCCCTATGCCAGACTTTCTGAATAAGAATCTTCCATAATGGTGAACCTAGAAATTACTTCTCCTTCCAAGACACAGGTAAAGTGGCAACTGGACCAGGACAATAAGCAATAGCTAGTGGGATTAAAGCCATGAGTTCTGTTACCAGGAAATTCCTAAATATAACACTGGATGAGTGAGAAGAAATTAAATACCTCCTCTAGAAAATGTAAGACTCTGTAAGACATCTCTAACCCACTATCCTATTGGTCTCTCTAACAGTTCTTCCACATAATATGAGATTGGGCATGAAGTCTTTTTTTTTTTAATTTTTATACCTGTATGACCCAATTTAATTCACTGATCCCCACTGAACATCAATTTTCCCATGGCTACAATGAGGGTACTAATATAGCTTTGCCTAATTAAAAGGTTGATAAGAAAATTAAATAGGAAAAACAGTGCCCATATGCTGTGAAAACTCTCAGAGCAGAGTGTGTCAACTTTCATTAATGTCGGTAAATGTACTCTTTTCAAGGCTTTACTTCCAATCTTCCCCTTAAGTGTTAGTGTCCAGAGGAAAAATTATTTCTTCTCTATAGAAGTCATTTTGAAGACAGTCTTTTTCTGAGATCCAGTGCGGTTGGGAGTTCTGAAGAGGAAGTTATAGTTTCAAGCTAGATTATCTCATTTTATTATATTCTTGTGTTTATTTTCCTTTTGCCATGCTTAGACCTTTGGCAAATGTTCTCTAGATGTACATTCTTACCTCAGAATGCTGTAAACCATCAGCAGAAGCAGTTTAGATTTGGACTGCATGGTAAAATGGAAAGTAATAACCCTCCAACCACAACCAAGTCAGGGTATTAATAATTATATACAGCAAGAAAACAAAGAAGAAAATAATATTGAAAAAATGGGATTCCCCAACCAGTTTCATATTTGAAGGATCTGAGTTATATTTTTATTAAGGAAATTTTTTTTTTCTGAATACTGTCTTCCAAAATGTTGACATTAAAATCTGAATCAGAGGACTTCGAATGGAAAAGAAGTTTGATCACTGACACCTAGGGCTCTGAAGCATGTGTGGCCATATGAAAAAGTCGAAGGATGCGCTGCCGAATCTCCTTTGTCTTCACTCCGTAGACAATTGGGTTGAGCACAGGAGGAACCAGCAGATAGATATTGGCCAAGATGACCGGCAGGAGAGAGTCACGCCGCTTGCTAAAGCGATGCACCATAGACAATCCAATGAAAGGTACATAGAATATGAACACAGCACACACGTGAGAGACACAAGTGCCAAACGCCTTGGCCTGGGCTTCACGTGTCAAGCCCAACACAGTCTTAAGAATAAGCAGATATGAGAAGGAGATGAGAAGTGAGTCCAGGCCAATGGCAGAGATGATGACAATAAGGCCATAGATGACATTGACCTGGATATCATCACATGCCAGCTTCATGACATCTTGGTGTAGGCAGTAGGAATGGGAAAGGATATTGGAGCGGCAGAAGGGCAGCTGCTTGATGAAGACAGGAAGGGGTGCCATCAGTGCAGCCCCCCGCACCACAGCAGCCACACCAATTTTGGTGACACGAGGCAATGTAAGTACTGTGGCATGGCGCAGTGGGTGACAGATGGCCACATAGCGGTCAAAGGCCATGGCCAGCAGCACTGTGGATTCCATGCCAGACAAGGAGTGAATGGCAAACATCTGTAGCAGACAAGCATCAAACTGGATGGTAGTGGAATTGAACCAGAAGATGGCCAGCATTTTGGGCATGGATGAGGTGGAGATGAGGATGTCAATGCCTGAAAGCATGCAAAGAAATATATACATGGGCTCATGCAGGCTGTGCTCGGCCCGCACAACGTAGATGATTGTCAAGTTACCTAGCACAGCAATAAGGTAGAGGGAGCACAATGGGAAGGCCAACCAGAACTGAGCCTCTTCCAAACCAGGGAGGCCTATTAGGATGAAGTATGTGGCACTGGATTCATTGCCATTGGGACCCACCATCATGAAGAAGCTGAACTGTGACCAGCACCAGGCAGGTAGAGGCTGGAATGCAAACATAAGCCATTGTCAGATCCATAAGAATCCCAATACCACACCTCACTCTATCCTGACGTCCTGTTCTCTAACTCAAACTCTAATTCCATTTCTTATGCAAATTCTAATCATATTCTAAATGCAGTCTCACATAATCTAACATAATTCAAGAACCAGACACAAATTCATCCAGTCCTACTTACTAACCCCGTCTGTATTGTTAATCCTGGCAGCAAGTGAAAGACTAAGACAAAAAATTTAAGCATATTCCAAATCATTTAGTTCTCCAAAGAAAGGCTACTGGCTGAATATAAAAGAACCTTAGGTGATAAAAATATCTAATCATTTCCTCTATCCCAGCTTACTTTTATGCTTCCCTATGCTTAATACTAACTGCAATTCTCAGTGTATCATTAGACTATCTTTAAGAAAAAATTCCAGTCCAAGTGTAACAACACTAGTAGTAACAGGTTAATATTGAAACCTAATCCCATCATAAATCTAATGATCTTCCCAATTCTAGACTTAACCCTAACTTTAACATTAACTTAATATTTGACCTTTTAATAACCATTTCAATCTTAAAGATTGAATTGATGATATTCAACTCACAATTCATATTCTATTTTATTATGATAAACAGTAATCCAATAAAAAACTGACACTAAATTAACCCTGAACTCTAACTCTACATTACCTTCTTGTCCAAATGACCACCCAAAGTTTTACACTTGTCCAGACTACTCAGTTTATTTCAAAAAAAGAATGATGGCTATAGTGGATATCATTGGTGTCCCAGCCAGATCCCATTCACAAAGCCAGTGCAACCATCTCCCATCTACAATGAGCACTGAGTGCTAAGGGCTCACAGCTCCCCTTCTTTCCAGAGGATTGTCCTTGGTCAAATGGGAGGCACCTCACCCAGGAGGTTACACTGTGCCCCCATGATGCACATCTAGAGGCCAGTGGCTACCTGACATAAGGGGTACCAAAGGCCAGCCCCATTGCCTCTGGGTGCAGCAAACACTTTGATGCAATTTGTACTTCAGAGCTTCCCAAGGAACCAGCCAGAGGCTTGTCTCCAGTTGAGATGACAGTCCTGCTTAGCTTTCTTCCCCTGCCCTACCAGGATTCCCTCCTTCTTCTTCTCATGGCAACGTACTCCCTCAATATGTCATTTGGACAAGAACCCCCACCTCAGGTTCTGCTTCTAGAAGACCCACCCAATCCAAGAGAGTGAGAGTGATACAACTAGAATACAAACCCTGAGGGGTGATGGCATTAGAAGCACTGGAGGCATAATCAATCCTATAGCAGAATTCAGTCTGCAAACGAACTGAAACTGACTATAAAAATGATTTGATATTACTGCGGTGGGAAATGTGAGACTTGGGTCATCTCAGATTGTATGTCTCTGTTAAGAGTGAACTGATTCCCTCCCTCCCTCCCTTCCTTTCCTGCATCTACAAATATCCATGTGCTCCTACCCTACAGTAGCCCTTATCTGAAATGCTTGAAACCAGAAGTGTTTCTGATTTGGGATTTTTTTTTCTTTTTATTTTGGAATATTTGCATTATACATACCCAGATCAGCATCCCTAATGCAAAAATTGGAAATTTGAAATGCTACAGTGAGCATTCTCTTTGAGCATCATGTTGGTGCTCAAAAAGTTTCAGATTTTGGAGCATTTCAGATTTTGGATGTTTGGATTAGTGATATTCAACCTGTATTTATTAGATCATGTATATTGTAGTTTGTAAATTGATTTGGCCCTTGAAAGTTTGAGAGCTGGGGTAGGGTTTTCTGCATGGGTTACCAGAAAGCAGCTGAGTATAAGTCAGAGTTCATGGCCAGCATCAGGAGAGGTTCCATGGGCTCAGGCTGTGTCACGAATCTTTGTACCAGCATCAAGCAGTCACCCAGAGGTTTCCTCAGACCAGACAGAAATTAGTGGGAAAACAATGGGAGCATGAATAGTAGAATAGAGGGTGAGAGAGTTTAATTCAATCTGCTGGGAAGGGAAGGTTTAAGGCAGACAAACCATATTTAACCTAGAACTTCAGGCAAAGAGGTCAAAGTCATCAACATCCCTTCTCACTACTGCAGCTTCTCTGCAGCATGTGGCACCGGGAGCAGTTTCCTCCTTCTTAGAGATTCTCCCCCTCCTTCCTGCTGCTCCTCGGCTCTCTCTAATCACTAATTATTGGTTTCCTTTCTGGATCTTCACTCTCCTCTCCAAAATTGTATCTTCAGTGCTCTTCTTGTTCTATACTCTCTTCCTGGGCCATCTCATCCCCTTCAGTAAATCCATTTTTTTTGTACAAACAATTGATCCCCAAACCTATTTAATGAATTCTGAATTCTCGTTGGTAATCCAGGTTCATAATTCTGAAGACTTACTAAAAGGGTTCACCTGATCGTCTTTCAAGCACATCAAACTCTCCATGTTCAAAAAAAACAAACTCTCTCAGAGGCAGTATTATATAGCCATTGAGACTATGAGCTTTGAAATCAATCTTGCATTCTAAAACTAGTCGAAAACCTCTAGAGCTGTGTGATCTGGGGTAAATCATTTAACCTTTCTAAGCCTCAGCATCCTCATCATTAAAATGATTATAAGAGTCCCTGCCTAATAGGGGGTCAATGTGAACATTAAATCAGATGATAAATGTAAAGCACTTAACACAATACCTCACACATAGTAAGTATGCAAAAAATAATATTTGTTGCTGTTAACCATTTTCCTCCAGTGTTTCTTTTTTTCTGTTATGGGGGCCTGAACCATCATACAAACCAGGTTCTCTGATCCTGACTGCCACACCTCTAGGGTAACCTTCCTCATCCACAAAATCCCAACAATCTAACCAGATGAAACCAGTTCACTCCCTATTATTTTTAAAAATATCCTTGAAACTCCAAGTTGATTCTAGAATAAAGACTAAACTTCTTATGACATGGCTAAAGGTCTGTCTTTCATCACCCAGTCCTGGGTTCCTCCCTCACCATGATCCCTATGATCCAGCCACACTGGAGTTCATGCTATTTCACAAACATAGGGCCTTGATTCCCATGACTCTGTGTCTTTCTGTCTTTTTTACTTCTCATCCCTTTGTCAAGAAACACTGTTCCTCACAGATCTTCTCCCTGACTTCCCGCACTCATTTGTCACATCCTGGCTTACTGTCTCTCTCCTATACTACTTTTCCTAAGCCTCTTTTACCTAGGCATAATTAAATGTTTACTGTTCTGTGCTCAAAAAGAACATTATTTAGGTCTTTTTAAATATATACATGGGCTCTTGATTTACCTTCTTCATAATAGTAACTATAATTATTGCTATATCTTCCCCTGAATTATGAGCTCCTGAACACCAGGAACCTTATTATATGTATTAATTGTTTAGTTAATGTTTGTGGAAGATGAAAATGAGTTTTATCAACAGGAGAGTCTCTTAGTATACATCTAGTGAGGGTAACACAGCCAAGGGCATAGATAAGACCTGCCCGTTATCTGTATTAGAGAGACTTTTGAGAAGGATGAGATAATGTTTGGAAGGTCAGTGCAGAGTAATTTTAATTTTATAAAAATAATCTTTAGGGTCAAACAGAAAAGTCCTTTCTTACCCAAGGAGCCAGATGGCCAGAGAAATATATATATATTTTTTTATAATATATAATATAATAAATGTTTTACATATATATGTATGTGTATACACACACACACACACACACACACACACGAGCAGCTGCAAGGTCCTGGTCCTAATAAATGCAAAGTGGACATGCAGCACAATTTGTCCTAAGAGCAGGATAGACCTAAGATCCCTCACCTGGAGACACTGGCAAGAAGGCTCTGCTACTCCAGAGGGTCAGATATCAATACCATCCATCAGTTTCACATCAACAGACATGGCAGAGCAGGTTGATACTCAGGATTTTAAAAACGTGCTGTCTTAGAAAACACACTGGGAAAGCATTCTGGCTGGGCATATGCAACAATATTGCCTCTGAAGGTAGAGTGATGTGGTGAGCACAATCCTGGGGCTTAGAACACAAGTCTTGGCGCTAAATGTAGTGAATAATAATAACTGCACAGTGCTGCCATGAAATTGTATGAGATAAGGCATGTCTAAAGGAATTGTAAAAACTAAATCGGAGTACACGTAGTGCATTGTTTTCCACAAAAATGAGTAACAAGGTCTCTGAAAATGTATGAAATTTCATATACTTTTTAATTCCCCAAATTTGTCCCTTAATCACCACTCAGCCTCTATGTACACACTCATACACACATATATTTACTAGCAGTCAATTTCTCACAATAGCAAGACTGGGCACTGATATAAAGATACCAGAAACCAAAAAAAGGAAGATTCAGCTGTTCTGGGCGGGAGGTGCCTAGGCAGTATAAAATGGGCAGCTATCGCTGAGGCTGAAATATCAGGCTGGACCCCAGAAGACTACAGCAGGAGAGAAATGAAGCGATGGAGAAGGAGCCAGCCAGAGAGCTCAAGTGCCACCCTTCAGACTGCCCAGCCCTGAAGCGTCCCAATGTTCAACAGTCCCTCCATGAGACAGGCAGAGGGACCAGATGACTTCCAGATGGCCTTCCAGCTTGAGCAGCTGTTAGTAATTAAAACTCAGTGAGATGGTTTTGAGCTCTGGAGGA